>NC_138978.1:171342847-171688426 GCF_964341445.2 Mesoplodon mirus | reverse complement strand
GACATCTTGGTGAAGCAAGGATTTAATACATAAAGCTTCCCCATTTTAATTTAGATATCAAAACTAAAATGTCAAGATTTAGTTTTAGTTTTAAGCCAATAAGGGTTTAAAGATTTAGTTTTAAACCAGTAATGATATATTTTGTCAAATCCAAAAAAACAGATGAAATCAAATAAGATGAATTTCTAAAATAAAATGCATGAAATGGACCAGAAAGTACCTGGTAGTGATCTGACTTTGTAATGAAATCACTAGCAGAAATGCCAACTTAGAGGATTTCAAGGAAGGTGTTAATTGATTCTTTAAACTGCTATTCTGATCCTTTAAAAACACTTAAGTAAAACTTTGAAAAACTACTGTATAGGCTATATTCAAGAAATTTTCTACAGGATGAGCCAAAATAAACAGTGTAAATCCAGTCCAAAGAAGGAAGTAGGTTGTGCATGTGCGTATGCCATAGATGAGAAAAAATATTCAAAGTAATCCAGCATCTAGCACATCCCAGGTACAAGGGTCAAGTCCAGGCAGAAGGGCAGCACAGTGTCTGAAGAAAAGTCTGCACAGTGAGCAAGTTTCTAATCCAGGGCTCAGATTATCCCTCTGATCGAATTCTTACAGTTACATATACTTTAAAAACTTCTAAAGTCATGAATAACATTAAAATTTTGGGGTGTTTCATCATTCCAAAGCAACTTATAAAACAAATCTACGTCTACAACAAAAATTATCAAAGAATTGAAAAAATAGTTGATATAAGATTTATTTTAAAAAAATGTAATGGCCAAACTGCAAAGTTGACTGTGTTGAGTTTTGACAAAACTGTCATCCTGCTTCTCTGCAATACTTTTTCTGAAAAACAAGTGATTCTGAGATGGCATTTAGACCAGATCTAAACCTCTGAATATGTATAAAACCTCTTTAAGAAAGGAGCCTATACTTAAAAGTTGAAAGCCAAAGGTCTTAATAATGTTTAAACAGTGAATTTAGTGGGCAGAAGACCTAAACAGACATTTCTCCAAAGAAGACATACAGATAGTCAACAGGCCATAAAAAGATGCTCAACATCGCTAATTATTAGAGAAATGCAAATCAAAACTACAATGAGGTACCACCTCACACCAGTCAGAATGGCCATCATTAAAAAGTCGACAAGTAACAAATGCTGGAGATGGTGTCGAGAAAAGGGACCCTCCCACATTGTTGGTGGGAATGTAAGCTGGTGCAGCCACATGGGAAACAGTATGGAGGTTCCTCAAAAAATTAAAAATAGAGTTGCCGTATGATCAAGCCATCCCACTCCTGGGCATATATCTGGACAAAACTATAATTCAAAAAGATACATGCATCCCTATGTCCACAGCAGCACCATTCACAATAGCCAAGACATGGAAACAACCTAAATGTCCATTGACAGATGAATGGATAAAGAAGATGTGGTACATATATACAATGGAATACTACTCAGCCATAAAAAATAATGTAATAATGTCCTTTGCAGCAACATGGGTGGACCCAGAGTTTATCATATTAAATGAGGTAAATCAGAATGAGAAACACAAATACCATATGATATCACTTTTTTGTTGAATCTAAAATATGACACAAATGAACTTATCTACAAAACAGAAACAGACTCACATACATAGAGAATAGACTTGTGGTTGCCAAGGGAGTTAGAGAGGGATGGAGTGGGAGTTTGGGGTTAGCAGATGCAAACTAGATGGATAAACAACAAGGTCCTACTGTATAGCACAGGGAACTATATTCAATATCCTGTGATAAACCATAATGAAAAAAATATTAAAACGAATGTATGTATATGTACAACTGAATCACTTTGCTTACAGCAGAAATTAATACAACATTGTAAATTAACTATACTTCAATTAAAAAGTGAATTTAGGGGCTTCCCTGGTGGTGCAGTGGTTGAGAGTCCGCCTGCCGATGCAGGGGACGAGGGTTCGTGCCCCGGTACGGGAGGATCCCACGTGCCACAGAGTGGCTGGGCCCGCAAGCCATGGCCGCAGGGCCTGAGCGTCTGGAGCCTGTGCTCCACAACGGGAGAGGCCACAACAGTGAGAGGCCCGCGTACCGCAAAAAAAAAAAAAAAAAAGTGAATTTAGTATCATTGCATCTTCTGAACTTTACCAAAATTCAAATTCAATGCGTACATTGAATGCAAAGTTCTAAGCAGGTGTACAATGTCTCTTTCGCCCCACAAAATAAAGACTATTATACTTTGTGTAGGAAGAAAAATTACTTACCGCTATAATATCTAATGTATTATCGCAGACTTTTCGGATTTCATTATTTTTATCATGCATCAGATCTATGAGATACGCTGGAGCCTCTAAATAAAAAGTGGTTAAAGAAATAAACTGTGTTTGAGATTGCAGCTATTCAATCATGTTAGAGAATCCTGCATTTCTCTAAATTCAAATGTTAATCTGAAATTTAACTTCAAATTTTAAAATAAAATCATTACAACAAGATGACCAAAATATTTAATATTTCATTTATTTAAAAAACATGGATAATAGGGATAAGAAAGGGGGGAAAAAACTAGATAAAAATGGGTAAGGAAAACAGAGCCAGTAAATCTCAGAACATCCAAGGCCATATTTTTGAAACCATGAAACTTATGAAAGTAACTAAAGAAGGAGCTCTACAGCTGCATAGTTGTAAAACTTTGATTGACCTTATCCTCCTAAAAGTTCAGAAAAATTAATTTCACACAAAAATTCACATACAAAAATTTTGCACAACAACAGAAAAGAATCATAGTCAAATCCCATATATGGGTATGGTTATTATAAGGAAGAGAAAACATAAGACATTTTCACATAAAAACTGAAAGCTACAACCCTAATATTTCAAAAAGAAATAAAAGAATTTAAGAAATCAACAGATATATATGAAAGAACAATATGAATCAGAATTAGAAAATTCAGAGAAATAATTCCAGAAATAACTAAAAATAAACATAAAAATAATTTCAAATATATAAAAACTAAGTTTATAGTAATGCAAGAGTAAATAAAAGCAACAGATAAAACTCTAAGTTAAACAGAAGGTAAAAAAGAAGAAAATTTGTAAAATTTTAAAAAATGAAAAGAAATTTAAAAGATTAGAAAATGACAGATACTAAAGATAGGTAAAGAAGATCCAACATAATATTGATAGAAATTCTAAAGAAGACAACCAAAGCAACAGAACAAATACTATAAACTACAACTCAAGAAAATTTGCCTAAAATTAAAAAAAAAAAAGATGAAACTATATACTGAAAGACTATATTTGCATACTTGGAAAAATCAAGCAAGGATGATGAACACCAAGTCAAATTCTAATAAAACTACTTGGCTTTAAAAAAACCCAGAAACATACTTTGGTCTTCCTGGCAAAAAGATCGAGTCACTTATAAGGGAAAAAAAAGTAAAGTGTCATCAGACTTTATGACAGATAATTAGTAGACTACAGACTTCTCATTGGCAGCAACTCAAGGTGGAAAAATACCTTCAAATTGCTGAGGAAAGTAACTGGAAATCTAGAATTTCATATTCTGCTAAATTATTATTAAAGAGGACAAACAAGTTATTTTCAGATACAGATATATTTATTATTCATAGATGTTCACTAAGCAGTATAAGAGAATGTAATCAATTATGAAAGAAAATCAATGCAGAAAAATAGAGGAACTGAATTCAAGTAAAAACAGTAAATGAGGAAACATACTATACTATTTAACATACTATAAATCCTAAATAAGCACTGGTTTTTAAAAAGGGATAATCAAAATAATAATTTTAAAATGTTATACAAATTTTACGTTATAAAAATGAGGTGAAATTACAATACTAGAGAGCAAGAAATAACATGAACGATGGAAGTGGAGACATTAGACTTACAAGTAGAAGAACAGATATATTCGTTTAGAACTTGGTGAGAATGCACGTTGAACTTTAAGACTAACACAAAAGAAAAGAAATGGAATGTATAAATAACAAGTAGGGGAAAAGGGAAGAATAAAGAAAACTCAAATTAATAAAGAAACCTCAATGGATCTGAAAGAGGCAGTGAAGAAAGAGAAAGCTATAATCTTCAATACTTAAAGTTGTTCTTGGTTAAAACTATTTGAAACAAAGGTCACAAGTTTCTAACAAGAAACTCTTAGCACATGTGTTAAAGCAAATGACATTTTTTGAGGCAATGATTATAATGCCAAAAAATTTTATCAAGTTTCATAGCAAGTGGCAAAGACAGAGGTTAACCCAGATCTTCTATTCATCAGTGCTACTTACTATTTTTGGGGGGCAATAAAAGGGATATATTTAAAATCTAGAAAAATATACAGAAAAATAATCTGTGTACACTCAAATTCATTTTTAGAAAAATCTGTAAAGAATTTGGTGTTTATTGCCTCTTTTCTCTACTGTAATGTAAGTTCCATTAGGGTAGGGACTTGGTCTATTTTTTTCACTATGGTATCCCCAGCTCTGAGAATACACCAGGTGCTCAATAAACTTTTATTAAATAAATAAATAAATAAATAAGACCTATTCTACATAGTACCCATGGATTTTGTGAGGATAAGATGAAAATAAAATTCTTAGAAAACTCTTTGGAATTTTCAGGGGGAATCTAAAAGGATCTAGTCTAATTTGGGTTGTTTTATTTTTCATGCTGAGACTGTTGGGATTATATGAAAATTAATTATTATTATAGCACTGGTTCTCAATTCCTATGAGTTGTGCTGAGAGCCATTTTTAATACTTCAAACATCTTAATATAAATCATGTATCTACCTAAAATAAGTCTACACCAACCATTTCAAAATGTCAGGTTTCTTTCATTCCATTAAAAATTTTATCAAATAATGTTGATCAGATTTTCTAACTTAAAAAATTGGAAAAAGCAATGATTTCCTGACTCATATATTTTATTTAAAATATTTAAGGGCTTCCCTGGTGGCGCAGTGGTTGAGAGTCCGCCTGCCAATGCAGGGGACACGGGTTCGTGCCCCAGTCCGGGAGGAGCCCACATGCCGCGGAGCGGCTGGGCCCGTGGGCTATGGCCGCTGAGCTTGTGCGTCCGGAGCCTGTGCTCCACAACGGGAGAGGCCACAGCGGTGAGAGGCCTGCGTACCGCCAAAAAAAAAAAAAAAAAAAAAAAAAGATAAGATGAAAATAAAATTCTTAGGAAACTCTTAGTAATTCTCAGGGGGAATCTAAAAAGATCTAGTCTAATTTGGGTTGTTTTATTTTTCATGCTGAAACTGTTGGGATTATATGAAAATTTATTATGATTATAGCACTGGTTCTCAATTCCTATGAGTTGTGCTGAGAGCCATTTTTAATATTTCAAACATCTTAATATAAATCATATATTTACCTAAAATAAGTCTACACCAACCATTTCAAAATGTCAAGTTTCTTTCATTCCATTAAAAATTTTATCAAATAATGTTGATCAGATTTTCTAACTTAAAAAATTGGAATAAGCAATGATTTCCTGACTAATAAATTTTATTTGAAATATTTAAGGGCTTCCCTGGTGGCACAGTGGTTAAGAATCTGCTTGCCGATGCAGGGGGACATGGGTTCGAGCCCTGGACCGGGAAGATCCCACATGCTGTGGAGCAACTAAGCCCGTGCGTCACAACTACTGAGCCTGTGCTCTGGAGCCTGTGAGCCACAACTGCTGAGCCCACGTGCCACAACTACTGAAGCCCACGTGCCTAGAGCCCGTGCTCTGCAACGAGAGGCCACCGCAATGAGAAGCCCACGCACTGCAATGAAGAGTAGCCCTCGCTTGCCACAACTAGAGAAAGTGGCATGCAGCAACAAAGACCCAACGCAGCCAAAAATAAATAATAAATAAATAAACTTATAAAATATTTAAGTATATTGATTTCATAGAGAAAAATCACAGTAAAATGCTTAAAATTATGGTGAAATATTTAAATAATAATTTTAAAGTATGTTACAAAATACGAGGCATACTCAAATATCATTGACATCAACAAAAATCCTGTGCTTTGAAAACCAAAATATTGGGCTGAAGCCCTTCAGCAATCTTTATCCAATCTTAAGACATGGACTAAAGCATCAGATCTAATATTCCTTGATGCTTTTGTAAAAATTTTAATTCAGCAGATCTTTTATCTCCCACTCCCACCATTATCAACATGTTATATCCTTCAGAATAACTATTTAAAAAGTATTGACTTTAGATTCAATGGCTTAACAAAAATCGCACTTGGGAGAAAATGAAAAGAAAGTTACACTGAGAAGAAAAAATCAAATACAAGTAGCCTTAATAGTGTGAGCTTTGGTAATAAGGTACTGAGAGTACATTTAAAACAGACAGACCAGAGCAGAGGTAACACTTATTCACTGTGTGTCAGGCACTTGGTATGTACTTTAAACGCTTCATTCTTCTTTAGTCCTAAGGAAGAAACACTATGAGATGACACATAAACAAGGGGCTGTCTTCCAAAGAAGTTACCTAGAAAAAGCTATACTTTCACTTTGATGTTTTCTAATATGTGTTTCTTACAGTAACTTCTGGAGTTATATAAATCTTCTCTACATAAAATATTCTTTTAGAGATTCTCAACCCAGAAAAGCATATTAAAGGCTCCAAGAAGACCCTGCAGCAAGAATATCGTTTAACTTTAACTCAGTGTTTCCCAAACTCATTTATCACAGAACTTTTTTCATTAAGCAACTATTAATTCTAAAGGAACACATTCCATGGAACACAGCTGAAAAGTTACTCCAACGATGTTAACATTGCTCAAAAGTGTATTTCAAATTTATCTTTCTGGGAGAGTTAGTTTATAAGTCACATTTTAAAAATATTTATTACTTTATGATAAAAAGAGTTCTCTCTAGTGAAGCTGATACAGCAAAATAGTATTTGCATTTTGACAGCCCTTAGCAAAATGAACATTTCTCAATTAAACTTGCTTTAATCAGACTTGACTCTTGGCAACCTTATATGGTTCCAGAAATTCAACTTGTCCTCAAAAGCAAGGCAATGTTAATACTTAAAGCATGTGTTATTGGCTCTGAACACCAGAGGAGCCTCAAAATGTTTTGAGCAATAGCCCAGTGTATAAAAATGTATCCCAATTAAATTTTAAATTTTAAAAGAGAATTAACCATTTAGATACATGAATTCATTGACTAAACAAGTTCTAACCACATGGCAGGTACTATGTTAAGTTTTGGGTATGGATAAAAGGAAGACAAAGCCAGTCCTTGAGCTAGAGGAGCTCAAAATCTTTTGGTAGAGACAGGCATATAAATACATAACTTAAAGTACTTTATTAGAGATGAAAAATAAAGAAATTACTCCCAATGGTAAGAAGGTAGGCACAGGATTAGAAAGGCTTAACTGAGAAGATGGCTTATAAACGTATCTTTGATGAGTTGGAGACTGTCAGGTAAAAAAAAAAAGGAGAAAAATGCATCTGAGTTTGACAAGGCATACAAAGAGGGAATAAGTTATGACAGCGAGGGTAATGTCTGATAAATGATGAGAAATTTGGTATGCTAAGAGAAACTGTATATTATAAGGTTAAAGGGCAACTTTGGAAAAATAGGTTAAGGTCAGGTTATGAAGAGCTATATGCAAAAAACAATTTAGATTTTTCATATGGGTAATGAACGATTTTATGCAGTATTTGAAAGCAGTTTTTTTTTTTGTACACAAATAAGCAGACCACCACAGTTAAAAACAAAAACAAAAACACAAAGATTCAGCTTAGATACCACATCCACTGCTAGCCTTTCATGACATTCCCAGACTTGGTTTATATATATCCTCTCCTGTGCCTGATGTACATACTTTATGACATTGATTACACTGGATTTTAATTGTACATTGATTTACTTGTTTAGCCTTCCAATTAGACTATAAACTCCTGAATTCAGTACAAGGACTGAGACTTTTATATGTCCAGCACTTAAAACAGTATCTGTTAGATGGTCAGAACTTGATAAATGTTTGCAGAATAAATGAATGATTAATTATGTATAGTAAAAAAGACAGCAGACACAACATTTTCAACTAAGGGACTGGGTGGATGACACTTATTATCGACCATGAATACAGAAGGTACACTTTTTGAGAGGTAGATGTTAGCAATATCAAATACCCTTTTGGATGCAATAGTGATAAAATACCAATTTCTGAGTATCTCTCTGTGTTGGGAACTATTACAGATGATTTAAATCCACTAGTACTGACAGCTATCCTATAGGAGGTCTTTTTATTTTAATAATAGGAGGCCTTTTTACTTTAATAATATTATGGCCATTTTATAGATGCAAGATTGTAGGCTCAAGGAGATTAAGTAACTTATCCAATGTCCTGTAGCTAGTAAGTGCATTTAAAATTAGGGCTATTTAATTATATTATATTATTTAATTATAATGCTTTATAGGCCATACTATGCCCCCTTAGGTAGGTGGAAGACATCCAGGTGGCAGTTAGCAACAAATGCCTGGGACTCAAGAAAGAGGTTTTGAAGATATCAAATACTTATTAGCATATAAGTAGCATAGGAGCTGAAGTCATGGGAACAGTAGATGTGTTTTCCCATGTATAGTGAATAAGGTAAGATTAAAAGAGGACTAAGGATAGTCCTAGGAACCTGTGTAAGTTATGTTAGTAGAGAAGGAAGTTATGAGATATTTGTTAGGTTATTTAGGAAACCTGACAAGTTAATAAAATTGTTCTCCAATGTATCTTACCTATATACTGATTTGGGGTAAATAGGTTCTATGAAGAATAGCTTGCCTCTAAATTTATTTCAAAACTTGATATTTTCTACAATATTTGAACACTTGCAAGAAAAAATACGTAAAAATGCATCTTTTCTTAATATGTGAAGTGTCATTATCTATGGTAAACATTGAAGGATACGTGTTTCCTTGATTATGACATCTCTTGTGGCTTGGTGGAAAACCATTTGGTAGAAGACATAAATTATCTGACACACAAATTCATCATCTTCTTGTTGAGCTGAAAAGAAACAGAAAACTTCAAATAAAAGAATACTGTATTATATACAAAATTGAAAAACACTGAGGGGAAAAATGAAGAATGAGAAAAACTAACAGTGACAAGGAGACAGGTAAAGGACAATTAGTTTAAATTATTTATAATATATGGGTGGCATGTATCATTTACGTCTTAGGTGTTTTTTCTAAATTACATGATGGTGATCAGTCAAAAAATTTCATATAATATATTTTCAGAAGTTTTAGTAAATTTGGTTGTGGTCAAACTAAATAGGTTAATTTACTTTGAAATACAAAAATAAAAAATAAGAGTTTAAAGACAGAAATTATATCATCTCTGAGTCCAAACCACACTACTTGAGACTGTTCATCTCAAAAGGTTGTACCGAGGAAGAACTGAGAAACAAGACATGTTTAAGAGAATAGTAATGGTGCTTTTCTGTAATTTTCGCTATTTTTTGCCACCAAGTATAAACAAATTGATTAAATTAACTTCTAAGTCCCCAGTGTGACATGGCGACACTTACCACCACTTGTGGGGACTTCTTTTTTATTTTGGTGCCTCATAAAAATTTTTTTCAAATAATTCTAATTTGTAACATAAACCTGGTTTTATTTTGTCTCTATAATGTTGACCTCACATGAGAAAAATGGTTCTTAAAAAAATCACATCTTCTAAGTTTTTGGTAGAAATTAGACTGTTATAAACAGGTTTTTTCTTTGTTGAATAATGTTAACAAAATTAAACTTTACTTATTGGTATGAAGTAATAAAGTAATTTTAGTTCCAATCAATTATACTAGTAAAAAGGAATGTTACATAATCATACAAACTAATTAAGAAATGTTTATTATCATGAAAAGAAGACTTTAACAGAATAGCGGATGACCACTGATTAATACATGTAATGGCAAAAGCAAATACTTATAGAAATCCAATTTTTAGATACTGGTTATGAAATTTGATTTACTAATAGTCTGCTAACAACTCTTGGCAACAGATCAGTGCTATCTGTTAGACAAAGATTTACAGGTCAACAGAGCATCCAACTAGCTGTGTGGAATAAATTGTGGTCCCCTCAAAGTCCAACTGTTCCAAATAATTTTCCTCACTAACTTGCCAAAGTACCAGTCTCTTAGACTACTTGGGTTAAAATTTTATTAATTTCTCTCTTGGTATATAGTGTTCCCTCACTTAACCCCAAGGGTTTTAATCTTGAAAATACATATATTTCATAAAAACAGTAGTATGCAGCCTCTGCCTGTGATAACCACATGTCAGAGAACATCAAAATATAGTAAAACACTGAGCTGGCTCTGTTATTATCTCTCAGTCATAATCAAAATGGGACAGCAATTCAAGGACCCAGATCATTTTGTTTCAACTTTCTCCAGCTCACCACAAAATCCTCATTCTCATTCTGCCAACTACATTATCTTTACTTTCACCTCCCAAATACCTGGTCTTTTAATTATTTCTAATCTGAAAACTCCTGGCTGTGTGAAGGGTGCACCAAAACAAATACATATACACTATTTGTACACAAACTTCAAATGTGGAGGCACTATCTCTAGATGACCATTAAAATGAATTATGTTAAAGAATTTACAAATCAAACTTCTAAAGATTTAGAAGAGAAAAATGGGCAAAAGACTTAAATAGGCAATTCACTTTATTAGCCATATCCAATAACCAATAAATACAAATAAGTACTCAATTTCATTAATTATTAGGGAGATGCAAATTAAAACCACAATGAGATACCACTATGAAGGCTATAATTAAAGAGGCTGTATGCCAAAATACATTGGTGATGTAGAATAACTGGAACTTCTGTACATTGCTGGTGGGACTGAGAATTGGCACAACTACTTTGGAAAACAAAGTAGTTGGCATTATTTCTAAAGCCATATATATGTGTACTCTGTTCTGCTCCTAAGTATGTGTCTAACAGAAATGAGTAAATATGTTCACTAATTGAAATGCTTAAGAATGCTCATAGGAGCATTACTTATAATAATAGCACATCAATTACAGGAAAAAACTGTAAAAAACACAAATACATGGAGGCTAAACAGTGCACTACTAAATAACCAAGAGATCACTGAAGAAATCAAAGAAGAAATAAAAAAATACATAGAAACAGTGACAACGAAAACACGATGACCCAAAACCTATGGGATATAGCAAAAGCAGTTCTAAGATGGAAGTTTATAGCAATTTAATCTCACCTCAAGAAACAAGGAAAATCTCAAATAAACAATCTAACCTTACACCTAAAGCAACTAGAGAAAGAAGAACAAAGAAAACCCAAAGTCAGTAGAAAGAAAGAAATCATAAAGATCAGAGAAGAAATAAATGAAATAGAAATGAAGAAAACAGCAAAGATCAATAAAACTATAAGTTGGTTCTTTGAGAAGATAAACAAAATTGATAAACCTTTAGCCAGACTCACCAAGAAAAAAAGAGAGAGGATGCAAATCAGTAAAATTAGAAATGAAAAAGGAGAAATCACAACTGACACAACAGAAATACAAAGGATTATATGAGACTATTACAAACAACTCTATGCTAATAAAATGGACAACCACAAAGAAATGGACAAATTCTTGGAAAGGTACAATTTTCCAGGACTGAACCAGGAAGAATTAGAAAATATAACCAGACCTATCACAAGTAATGAAATTGAAACTATAATTAAAAACTTCCAACAAACAAAAGTCCAGGACAAGATGGCTTCACAGGCGAATTCTATCAAACACCTAGAGAAGAGCTAACACCAATCCTTCTCAAACTCTTCCAAAAAATTGCAGAGGGAGGAACACTCCCAAATTCATTCAACGAAGCCACCACCACCCCGATACCAAAACCAGACAAAGATATCACACAAAAAAAGAAAATTACAGACTAATGTCACTGATGAACATAGATGTAAAAATCCTCAACAAAATACTAGCAAACAGAACCCAAAAACACATTAAAAGTTTCATACACCATGATCAAGTGGGATTTATCCCAGGGCTGCAAGGATTCTTCAATATACGCAAATCAATCAATGTGATACAGCATATTAACAACTTGAAGGAGAAAAACCATATGATCATCTCAATAGATGCAGAGAAAGCTTCTGACAAAATTCAACACCCATTTATGATAAAAACTCTCCAGAAAACGGGCACAGAAGGAACCTACCTCAACAAAATAAAGGACATATATGACAAACCCACAGCAAACATCATACTCAATGGTGAAAAACTAAAAGTATTTCCACTAAGATCAGGAACAAGACAAGGATGTCGACTCTTGCCACTCGTATTCAACATAGTTTTGGAAGTTGTAGCCACGGTAATCAGAGAAGAAAAAGAAATAAAAGGAACACAAATTGGAAAAGAAGAAGTAAAACTGTCACTGTTTGCCGATGACATGATACTATACATAGAAAATCCTCACAATGCCACCAGAAAACTGCTAGAACTAATCAATGAATTTGGTAAAGTTGCAGGATAAAAAAATTAATGTACAGAAATCTCTGGCATTCCTATACACTAACAATGAAAAATCAAGGAATGAGAAATCAAGGAAACAATCCCATTTACCATCACAACAAAAAGAATAAAATGCCTAGGAATAAACCTACTTAAGGAGGCAAAAGACTTGTACTTAGAAAACTATAAAACACTGATGAAAGAAATCAAACATGACAGATGGAGAAATATACCATGTTCTTGGATGGGAAGAATCAATATTGTGAAAATGACTATACTACCAAAAGCAATCTACAGATTCAAGGCAATCCCTATCAAATTACCAATGGCATTCTTCACAGAATTAGAACAAAAAATTTTACAATTTGTATGGAAACACAAAAGACCCCAAATAGCCAAAGCAATCTTGAGAAAGAAAAATGGAGCTGAAGGAATCAGGCTACCTGACTTCAAATTATACTACAAAGCCATAGTAATCAAGACAGTATGATACTGCCACAAAAACAGAAATATAGATCAATGGTACAGGTTAGAGCCCAGAGATAAACCTATGCACATATGGTCACCTAAGGAGGCAAGAACATAAAATGGAGGAAAGACAGCTTCTTCAATAAGTGGTGCTGGGAAAACTGGACAACTACATGCAAAAGAATGAATTTACAACACTACCTAACACCACACACAAAAATAAACTCCAAATGGATTAAAGACCTAAATGTAAGACCAGACACTATACAACTCTTAGAGGAAAACATAGGAACAACATGCTTTGACATAAACCACAGCAAGATTGTTTTTGACTCACTTCTTAGAGTAATGAAAATAAAAACAAAAATAAATATATGGGACCTAATTAACCTTACAAGCTTTTGCACAGCAAAGGAAACCACAAACAAGATGAAAAGACAACCCTCAGAATGGGAGAAAATAGTTGCAGATGAAGCAATGGCAAAGGATTAATCTCCAAAATATAGAAACAGCTCATGGAGCTCAATATCAAAAAAACAAACAACCCAATTAAAAAATGGGTGGAAGACCTAAACAGACATTTCCCCAAAGAAGCCATACAGAAGGCCAAGAGGCACATGAAAAGATGCTCAACATCACTAATTATTAGAAGAATGCAAGTCAAAACTACAATGAGGTATCACCTCACACCAGTCAGAATGTCCATCATCCAAAAATCTACAAACAATAAATTCTGGAGAGGGTGTGGAGAAAAGGGAACCGTTTTGCACTGTTGGTGGGAATGTAAATTGATACAGCCACTATGGAGAACAGTACGGAGGTTCCTTAAAAAACTAAAAATACAACTACCATATGACCCAGCAATCCCACTACTGGGCATATAGCCTGAGAAAACCATAATTCAAAAGGACACATGTACCCCAATGTTCACTGCAACACTGTTTACAATAGTCAGGACATGGAAACAACCTAAGTGTCCATTGACAGATGAATGGATACAGAAGATGTGGTACATATATACAATGGAATATTACTCAGCCATAAAAAGGAATGGAATTGGGTCATTTGTAGAGACGTGGATGGACCTAGAGTCTATCATACAGAGTGAAGTAAGCCAGAAAGAGAAAAACAAATATCGTATATTAATACATATATGTGGAATCTAGAAAAATGGTACAGATGAACCTATTTGTAGGGCAGGAATAGAGACATAGACATAGAGAACGGACATGTGGACATGGGGGTAAGGGGAGGGTGGGATGAATTGGGTGATTAGGTTTGACATAAATACACTACCATGTGTAAAACAGATAGCTAGTGGGAACCTGCTGTATAGCACAGGGAGCTCAGCCTGGTGCTCTGTGATGATCTAGATGTGGGGGAAGCAGGGGAGGGAGGTCCAAGAGTGAGGGGATATAGGTATACATAGAGCTGATTCACTTCATTGTACAGCAGAAACTAACACAACATTGTAAATCAATTTTACTCCAATAAAAAATAAATAGATTAGAAAAGAAAACAAACAAAAACAACCACCCTACTATCAACCAATAGTAGAAAGGAAAAATAGTGGTATATTTATTTGTACAGCAATAAAAAGAAACATAGTTCTGTACAAAACATAGACAAACTTCACATTTATAGGGAAAAAGAAACAAGACTCTATTTCTAAAAAGCTGAAAACCAAGCAGAATTCATCTATGGGTGATAAAAAGAAAAATGGAAACCACTCTGGAGAAGGTGGTAATGACTGGGAGGTGGCAGGAGAGGGACTTCTAGGGTGCTGGTAATGTTTCATTTCCTTATATGAGTGGGAATAACATGAGAGCTCTCATTTTGAAAATTCATTGTGCTATACATACTTACAACTTGTGTATTTTTCTTTATGTATTATACCTGGTACAGGAAAGACCGAGATTAGAGGGTCTTTTTAAGCTTTCCACATTAGTATTTTTAACTTCTATACTAATTAGCTACTTTTAATGTATATCTGCTATGGGCAAATTGCATCCCTCCAAAAATTCATATGCTGAAGCCCCAATCCCAAATGTGACTATATTCGGAGATAGGGCCATAAGGAAATAAGTAAGGTTAAATGAGGTCATAAGGGTGGAGTCCTGATCCCATAAGATTAGTAACCTTATAAGAAGGGATACCCAAGCACTTGTGTGTGCTTGTGCTCTCTCTCTCCCTCTCCCCCACTTCCTCTGCCCGCCTGCCATATGAGGATGTTAGGACACAACAAGAAGGTGGCCTTATGCAACCCACGAAGAAAGACCTCACCAGGAATCAAATTGGCTGGCACCCTGATAGACTTTCCAGCCTCTAGAACTATGAGAAAATACATTTCTGTTGTTTAAGCCACCAAGTCTGTGGTATTTTGTTATGGCGACCTGAGCAGACTAACACAAGGTCCTAGAGAACTTGGCCCTAATAAAATACTATTAGAGTCAGAAAAATTTTGTATGCAATATGGAAAAAGAAACCTGGGCCCTTAAGAGCAAAACAAAGGTAAGGGGAAGACTATCTAGGCCTCCGCTATCCAGTATTGTAACCATAGCCATTGTGGCTAGTTAATTTTAATTAAATTTAATTTAAACTCCAGGTTCTCAGTCTTAACAGCCACAGTTCAAGTATTCAATAGCCACATGTGTTGGACAGTGCAGATAGAGAACATTTTCTTCACTGCAGAAAGTTTAGAGGACAATACTATATATGGATCTAGGAGGGAATATGATGATTAGAATTAGCTTCCAAATAAACTTTTCTGATTAGAAATCAAGATATTGGGCATCCCTGGTGGCGCAGTGGTTGAGAGTCCGCCTGCCGATGCAGGGGATACGGGTTCGTGCCCCGGTCCGGGAGGATCCCATATGCCGCGGAGCGGCTGGGCCCGTGAGCCATGGCTGCTGAGCCTGCGCATCCGGAGCCTGTGCTCCGCAACGGGAGAGGCCACAACAGTGAGAGGCCCGCATACCGCAAAAAAAAAAAAAAAAAAAGAAATCAAGATATTAAAAAAAGGGTTTGTGCAAGATAGGAGATCCAATTCAACCAAAACAAAGCTCAACATAAAGAAGAAATGGTGGAATATTAGTTGTTCAAGGCTGATAAGAGGAGGGTAGTGTCTGTAAAATTGGTCCTGAATCACTTTATAGCAACATTCTTAACTTTGCAACCTAAAAAGCTATTTGATACTATGCTTTCTAATCCCAGTAAACGTATATTTAATTCATTTTCCTAACTATATAATTTAAGTTGCTATAAGATGAGTAATGCAACAAGATAAATAATATTTCATGATTGCAGATTCCACATTTAAAAATCTAAACTCATAACTTGTTTATATATTAGCATAAAAATAAATTTAGATAAATTATAATTTACCATTTAGCAACTCAATGAGTGCAGGGATTATCCCAGATTTGGCTAGCAATGCAGCACAAGAGTCATCCATAGATACAGTTCCAATCATTATAACCACTTCTAAAACAAGGTCATCTTCTGCAGCACCTAGTAAAGTCAAATCACAGCAAGTTTTCACTGAAATGTCCTGATATAAATGCTTTTATATTGCCAAAATTCTAATTCACAGAAAAGATACTAAAAGCTATTAAATCAGTTCCTATGAATCCTTAACACGCTTATAAATGCGTCCTTTTTCCAAAATTCATTGTTAATGGAATTCCATTCCATGATGACAGTTGGTGGTGGGGGGGCAGTAGAGAGGTGGAGATAAGTCTTTGGAAATACAAATGAATGACAATGTAAACACAGAAAACAGAAGAGTCATTTGAATGCCTCAGAGAACTTATTGTGTGCATGTGAACTCGTGTAGAGCGGGATGGTATTTAGTAATTTTAAAAAGGCAGGATACGGGCTTCCCTGGTGGTGCAGTGGTTGGGAGTCTGCCTGCCGATGCAGGGGACACGGGTTCCTGCCCCGGTCTGGGAGGATCCCACATGCCGCGGAGTGGCTGGGCCCGTGAGCCATGGCCACTGAGCCTGCGCGTCTGGAGCCTGTGCTCCACAATGGGAGAGGCCACAGCAGTGAGAGGCCCACGTACCGCAAAAAAAAAAAAAAAAAAAGGCAGGGTAGGAAAGGGAAACTAATATTAAAATAACATATTGTTAGGGAAGAGAGCACATACATATACGAGGAGAACTAGTGACTGCCTTTCTGAGAGAAAGAAACGAACTTGGGTTAGACCTAGAGGTGTGGGAAGAAAATGTGTTATGTAGTACAATAATGGTCACAAAATACTGTTCTAGCAGCCTTATCCACAACAGAAAGAAATAACTTAATGATTACGCAGAAGTGAAATACTTAGCACAGACCTGGTTTGAGTTTATCCTTGAGGTACGGAACCAGCTTATACTCCTTAAGAACCAATTCCCAGTCTAAGTCTGGAATGGTCAAATTTGCAAGAGTTCCTAAACATTCAATCACAAACTCTTCCTCTTCATCATTAGAGATTTGAGCTGCAAGGTCCCCAACATAATCCTGAATAAAATAGAATTTTAATACAAATTTAAAATATGATTTCTCCAGAAGAACTAATCTAATAATTTAACCCATAGGAAGAAAAAGTATCAAATGTGACTCTCTTATTTTAATAACCTTGAGCTAAATTGCTAAGGGAGACTATGGTGAACTGGTTTAAGGCAAGCAAACTGGAGTGAGGATGAAAGGGTTACGGATAGGGATCGTAAAACAAAAACAACATTAAAACTTAGGTTGAGATTTCTAGGAGCTAAACTTACAAGGAAGTTGAAGAAAAACCAACTTGGGTCATGAATTAATATTTGACAAGAGCTAAGGAAGAGTTATATTTCCAGACACAGCACTTTAAAGCTTTAATTCTCAGGCTATTTTAATAGACAGAAAGCCAAAAACTATACTTACAATAAATAAATTTTTAGTTGGTCCATCATGCTGGGAAATGTTCCTAATCATTTTCATCAGCAATGGATCCTTGAACTTCAGAGCCCTCTTCATAAGCATCTTCAGCCCATTTCCTGATAATAAAAACAAAAAAATTCCCCCAACAAAGGTTCATTTAATGATTTTTTAAATTTTTGGTTCTCAAAAAACCCCAATTTACACACAGAAAATATGTAAATATTAAATGTACAATTAATTTTAATAAATGTATGCCCCTGTATAATTCGTACCCATATCAAGATACAGAATATTTCCATTCAATGAAGAAAGTTCCCTTGTGCTTAGCCAATCTTAGTCCCCCAATACAATTACTTTTCTTTTTTTCTCCTCCTTTTCCTCTTCTTCCTCTTCCCTTTTTTATTTTTTCTTTTTAAACACAGATTAGTTTTGCCTCTTCTAGAATTTCACATAAATGGAAGCACAGTATGTATATGAAATATGTACCACAAAGTTTTAAAATGTAAATACTTTTTGACCCATAAAAATTGTACTTCTAGGAATTTATTCTAAGAATGTAAAAATGGAAACATGAAAGATTCAGAGAAAGGAAAATTACTGTAGCATTGCTTGTAACAGAAAAGAAGTGGCAACAAACTAGCAGATTAAACTATGGAAAATCCTTTAATGGATTATTTTGCAGCTACTGGCAATTATGTTTTATTAAAGTATTTAATCATATGGAACGATATTCAAATATTAACTTCAAAAAACATGTCACCATTTATAGAGAGAATCCCATTTTAATTTAAAAATATGCAGAAGCATTGTACCAAAGTTTTACCCATGATTATCTCTGGATAGTGGG
This sequence comes from Mesoplodon mirus, assembly GCF_964341445.2. Lineage (NCBI taxonomy): Eukaryota > Metazoa > Chordata > Mammalia > Artiodactyla > Ziphiidae > Mesoplodon > Mesoplodon mirus. The sequence goes on along the minus strand of NC_138978.1, from coordinate 171,669,695 downwards.
AGTAAAATTTTTAGTTTTTTCCTATTTGCTCATTTGTACTTTTTATAATGAACATGTATACTTCTCAAATATGAAAAAACTATTGAGCAAACTCTGAAATATCATAATGTATGATGAATCATTTTATGAAGATACTATAGAAACAAATAGCTAACACACTTGTATTGCAACATCTTACACTGTAACAGATTGCTTTGCAAATAAAAAGTTTTATTTCATCTAGAAAATATTTTAAAAAATCAAATTTCAATTAAGGGTAACTGACCAAATGGTTTATAAAATGTTACTAAAGGGTAAGCGTTTCTACTCATGATGTAAGAATATTCTGAGTCTGACATTTAAGGATTATAGCTATAATTTTAAAAACTATTTAAAAATAGGATTTACATATTTACTATAATTCTTAATTCCTTATTATCTATTTTCCATCATATGCCAATAGCATATGATAGAAGTTATTTATGAAGCTCAAAGGCACTAACCTTCACAGATAAGCTGTACGTTCCTTTTGTTAGCAGCTAGATTAATGCAGAAAGAAATGAGTTCCAAGTCAATTCGTTCATCCGAACATTCAAAGAGCATCTTCATTAACTAGCAAGAAGCACAAGACATATTTTACTCAGAAAACCCCCAAACACACAAAAAACCACAGGCACTATTTTATCACAGTATGTTACCTTAGATTGTATGTTGGAAATAATATAATACAATTGCATTTTGAACATAGAAGTGGTAGGCTTTTACTATTGAATAACTGAATACTTAATGAACTATTAGATGCTCAGCATTCAATATGAACTTCCAAGTACACTGGAGAATATAAGAGAAATATTACATAAAACCTTTGCATTTAAGGAATTTAAAATGTTGTGTGGAAGTAGACCATTCTGAGCAATGAAAATAGCTTGTGTAAAGGTTACAAGGCAGGAAAAAAAGTCATTCTTCTTAAGAATTAAGAGAAGGCAAGCATGGTTGGAGTGAGGGAAATAGTGTTAAGAGATAAGGTAAAAGCCAGATCACACAGGATTCTGAAGTACACGTTAAGGATTTTGGGCTTCATGCTAAGGTAAATGGGAAGACATTAAAGGCTTCCAAATAAGGAAAGTGTCAGGATAAGATTTACGTTTCAAAAAGATCTGGTCAATTTAGAAAATAGACTGTAATAGGGTAAGAAAATGTGGCAAAACCACCTAAGGGGCTAGTGGAAAAGTCGAGGTATGATGATGGCTGCCTGGACTAGGTAGAGCAGTGGGGATAGAGATAAAAAGGATGGCTCAGAGATATATTTAGGAAAGAGAATTAAACTGGGATTTAATAACTGACTAGATGTTGGGGTTAAGGGAGAGGAAGGGTCAAAGATGACTCACAGGTTTCTGCCCTAAACAACGACATGGATGGTGGTGCTAACATTTACCAAAAGACAGAAACCAAAGTAGGAGAAAACTTTAAAGGGAAGACAGTAATTTTGGTTTTGGACATGCTGAATTTAAGCTGCCTATGTGACAGTCTAGTGCAGATAGTCATAAAAGTTATAAACACAAGTTTATGAGACATGATTGGACTGAAGGTATAATTTTAGGAATTGTCATTTATGGTTGATAACTGAACCTGTAAAGCTGGACCCAATCATTTGGGAGTGTGTATAAAATAAGAAACGAACTCTACTTAATGATAAGAGAAAGGGAAGGGACTTCCCTAGTGGTGCAGTGGTTAAGAATCCATCTGCCAATGCAGGGGACACGGGTTCGAGCCCTGGTCCGGGAGGATCCCACATGCCGTGGAGCAACTAAGCCCGTGCACCACAACTACTGAGCCTGCGCTCTAGAGCCCACAAGCCACAACTACTGAGCCCATGCGCCACAACTACGGAAGCCCACGTGCCTAGAGCCCCTGTTCCGCAACAAGAGAAGCCACTGCAATGAGAAGCCCACACACTGCAACAAAGAGTAGTCCCCGCTTGCTGCAACTAGAGAAAGCCCGTGTGTAGCAACAAAGACCCAACCCAGACAAAAATCAATCAATCAATAAATTTATTTTCAAAAAAGAGAGAGAGAAAGGGAAGATGGGTCTAAGAAGCAGCAGACAGAAAAGTAGGAAGAAAAAGGCAGGTCACTTATGCCATTTAGCAGTAATCTAGATTTGTCATGAGAGATAGTTGCTATGTAATAAAGGAGAAATGAACAAACCTTAAGCTATACTTTTGAGAAGCTTGTCTACTATTATTGGTAAATAGCAAATTAACTTAGTGCATATTATATAAATACATTTTTCTCTTAGTCAAATTGATAACAACATATGGAAGTCAATCCTAAAATTTATAACCTAAAAATTTCTTATGTTTTATCTCGGCAGATACCTTTTTAGATCAACATGCCTTTGTTGACTGGTTAGACCCTATTTTGTTAAATCTTGTTTTGGTTATTCTCTATGTTAGTTCCAAATAACTTCTAAGTTTCAAAAAGGATACATGGTGAACACAAAAACTAATCTTATTTCTGTATGCTAGCAATGAACAACTGGAAACCAAAATTAAAAAAGCAAATCCACTCACAATTGCTCCTCAAAATACTTAGATATAATTCTAACAAAACTATATGTATATATATATAAAATTCACTATTTGCTGAGAACTACAAAAACACTATAGCTGGTGAATGGTTGGCATGTACCATGCCTTTTCCCAGAGAGCACTTCTTTAACACAAATGTTGCTGCTAGTGGAATCTTTAATCACTAACACTTAATAATGTTGTAGAACAAAAAAATTCTATGGCAAAGGTAAAATAATCTTAATTTATTGGATATAGTTTTAACAGATTTTGCTATCTATTAACTGCCAACTAAAATTAAATTACAAATTAATAAAAATGTAGGTGACAATCCTCTAAAAATGTAAATATATACAGTATGTTTTTCATATTCTAATTAAAAACCCATTATAGATTTCTTCCAAACTTCTCCTAATTCAAGAAGCTTTTTAAAAATAACAAAAGTATGTTTGTTACATCAATGCAATGCTTAGCAAGGCAAAATATCTGTTGCTGTTTACTTGAAATTAAACTTGTAGTATGAAATTTGCCCTTAAGAACGGTGTTACAGGGTGATTTGTTAGAAGCTGAGGGTTTTTGTTTTGCCTTGTTTTTGTAATTTCCACATTAAGTCCTGTGATGAAATATTCAGGAGCTAGCTTTTTAAAAAATAATGCATGGTTTAAAACCTTATCCAACACCTACATCCCAAAATCAAGAGAAATCAGGACTAAGTGTGAATGAAATACATCATGATATCGAATTAGTTTTTCATAATAAGAAAGAGAAACATTTCAATTTTAAAGTGTTCACATTTTAAAATAATAGTTTAGTTCAAGCTCTACGTGCAACACTGTCTTTGACTGCTACCCACAGCACTTCAGAAGTAAGTGTAATTACTGACAACTAGGAAATACTAAAACTAGATTTGTTCTGTTTTAACTATGTCCATTGTCATCTTTTACTAATTTAACAGGAAGGCACTAAAAGGCTTCAGCCTGTGCAATGAAGAGGCAATAGTGTTCAATCAGACAAGTCCCATATTGAGTATCAGATACCAAAGACCCAGGACTGAAATCACTGTGTCTAGACTCTCTGGCACCTGACTTCACTTATTTACCAGTGACCAGAGGCCAACCCCTACAGCTCTCTGTATTCACATACACCTCTGCCACCCCCACCCCCCTACCCAAACATCTTTGAATGATTATGGCAGAACTTTGCATGCCTCAGGAATCTCTTCTGACTGGCTACTCCCTAACTCTGCTGTTTGAAGTGATGCTCTGGTTTCTGAACTTCAGCAGATAATGGCAGGCAGGAGCAAAGGGGGCTGTCAGAAAGGACGTTTACCAGCATTCAGCTCAAAAGAAGCGTGTAGATCAAAGAGGGGCCAAATAGGACAACTGTGGTAGAAAACATGTGGATTACTATGAAGATTCTTGCTCACTGTTCTAGGTAAAATGTTAAATAACACCATGACATCATTACCTAAACATGTACTTTGGCCATTCTATTACCAATAAATACTTTCATAAGCATCTCGATGGCATTTGCACCTATTTAAACAAAACATGCATCTTAGAGGTCTAAATAACAATGAACTGTTAATGTGTACTCTTAACTATTATTAGAATACAACCATTAACTCCTGGTTATCCCCAAGTACACTTACCTGGAACAATTCACCCACTGAGACCATTAAGATCATCCATAAAGAAAGACTTGCCCTGACCCCCAAGTTTTACAAAATAGTGGCATAATAGAGGGAAAAAAATGAGAATATATTGAATAATTAGAAGCAATAAAGTACAAAAGAAGCAAAGCAACATAATATTGGGAGAGATTATAAGGCATGTTGACTTTATAACATCTACTCTGAATGTTAAATAATTTACAAAAGTGAGCTCTAATTATAGGCTTATGTTAGAGCATCTCACAGTCCATTTCCACCAAAGCCCAGCTCTTTAAGAATGAGAAATCAATAGAATCATTTTTCCCCCAAAAGACCATGATCATGCACTAGATACAACCTCTTAAAGTTAATCTAATTTACGTAATGCTATTCCATGAGCCCAATGTTAACACATTGTTTATTTGGACTAATAAAATTCTGAAGAAGAAATTTTAAAAAGTACAGGTTTATCCTATAAAACACATATAAGAAAGGGAGTATTTAAATTGGACTCTGAGTGGTTCCAAAATAATGAGAAGCATTTACAAATGGCACCTTATTTTTGTACAGTGTTTCACAGTTTATAAAGTTCCTTTACATATGTATCTAATGGAATTAAAGAATATGACCATATCCCACATTTTTTTTGATCACTGAAATGAATATGAATGACAATTGAACCACTGCTTTCTTACTTTCCAAGTTATTTTAGGCTTCTCATTTGAAAAATTCATTTGTAATACTTGACAATATTTACTAAACAAAAATTAATGTGCATAATTTCAAAGCTAACAGAGTATTACATTAATATATTCCAAACTTCAGATATGGTTTTATTTAATAAGTAGGTTAATCAGTTGCTATCACAAATGGGTTCAAAGCTTTGTTAGTATTATAAACATTACTTCAAGGAGTCAATACTTCTGAGAGGAGTATCGTTTTAATTCCTGAAGGAAGCTCGGAAATTTGAATTTAATCCCAAATTTGCTTTCCATGATTCTTTTATTTTACAATGTACTTTTACAATTGGTACTGGGTGTCAATCAAACCATGTCAACTTTTCCCCAAATATGTCGAAGTTGAGCCTTATAAAGTATAAGTTATAGGCTGGACAGCACTTTAGAAACAAACATACTATTCTAGAGTACCATTTGGTTTCTCAAAATATGGCCTCATACTAAAAAGTTTCAGGATGTTTACAACATAATTTGATAACATACCCTCACTATTCTTACCAGGGTTGAGCTTTAAAAACAAAATATAATAAACTAAAACCCCAAAACATTGACCACTGAATGAATTTTGGAAGATTTTGTTCATGAAATACAGACCATAAATGTTCTGAAAACCCCACTGCAGAAATGTTTGATGTTAGAAAATTATCTGGCAAGGAAACATGCATGAATGTTGTCCTTGAAAAGGTATGGGTGATTTCTCTACAAAGTCTTCAACTGCAATAATAATAATGTTTCAAATGTAACTTAAACAGGCTTTTATTTCTGATTATTTATTGAAAATAAAGTTTCACATTTTATGTTTGAGATTGTAAATTCTAGGGTATAGAGGGAAGGGTAACTCCAAATTAAATATTTAACAAAAAAAGTTTTCCATCTCTTTTTAGTGTACATTTATTTCTCTTTTATTTAATGTTATTCTCTTTAAAATCGAATCTAGATAAAAACAGTCAATCTAGACAAAAATATTATTCTTTTATCACTGCTTTCCAATTCATATCCTGTAGTCAATGAAGTTCTGACATTAAATAGGATTGGAAAAGGAACACCCTTTGAAACTGTGAAGCAAAACCCCTTGGAACATATGAAGTGAGACTGTAGTAAATCACCTGTAATCTCCCTTTGACATGGCTACTCTTTTATTGACAACTTGTTTGACAAAGAGTTTGATTACACTTTGTATCGGCTGTAGTCTGACATGTGTTATCTCTATAAGAAGCCTTGCCTTGTTAGATAAAATATGCTGCATATTTGAAGGATGTCTACTTTCTGTAAACAAGCATAATTAGTTTATCCCCTGGTATAAAAGCCTAAGAAATTATACTTGAGAGTTTATCAGTTTTTTAATTGCGTGTAGATAAAGTATTAAAATTCTGGAATAGCAAATTCAATTTTTAGAACCATGTTATTAATTTGGGATGAATAGAAGGATTAAGAAGAATTAATAAAAAAAAACTATGGCCTGTTTTTTACTAAATAATAATTATTAATTATTATTACTACTATTAATAATAATAGTAATAAATATTAATTAATAAAATATTAATTAATAAATATTAATCATTCCTACTATTAATCCTAAAATAATATACATTTGATAACTTATATTAGGCTAATAAGGAATTATGTAGTAGGAGTCTTAAGAGGATTACTTTAATAAGTATGACTTACTATACATATTCTTCTAAAGTGTCTTTTAAAAGTGTTATTTTTATTGTATATTATACATCCTATGATCTTGCTTTTTCTATTTTAGAAAGCCATATTATAAAAATAATATTAAAAATCAGCCTAACTAGTGTTCTAATCATCAGATAGTATTCAAATTAGTAGAGCTCAGTTTAATGAAGATTAATAGCACAATAGTGATTCCATGAATGTAAATTCCCTAAGAGTAAAATTACACATGTATAGAATCTCCACCATTATAGTCTATGAAAAAAAAAATCACTAAACTCCTTCAAGACAAATAAACCTAACATATGAAATATATCAAGCAACTGAGTTATAGCAAAAATCTTTCTTGAGAGCAATGCTATAAAAATAAAAGTATTCTGATGAAGCATTTTCCCATCAGAGAACGTGAAGCATTTAAAACCGTCAACCACAAACAAAATTAAAGGGCAAATGACAAAGTTGGGAAACATCTGTAATATGACAATGAGTTAAAATAGTTATTATATTTAGAGATACTTTTATTAATCCTAAAATATTGACATGCCAATGGAAAAATTATCAAGGGACATGAATGATTTATAACATAATATCGACAATAAGCATGTGAAAAATGTTCAACCTCACCAATATCCACAGAAATACAAATAAAATGCAAATAAAAAGAAATAGAGACACTCCATTTTTAGAGAAATGATAGTATCCAGTGCTGTTCAAAGTGAAGTGACAATACCGTATGCTAACACATATATATGGAATTTAAGAAAAAAACAAATGTCATGAAGAACCTAGGGGTAAAACAGGAATAAAGACACAGACCTACTTGAGAATGGACTTGAGGATATGGGGAGGGGGAAGGGTAAGCTGTGACAAAGCGAGAGAGAGGCATGGACATATATACACTACCAAACATAAGGTAGATAGCTAGTGGGAAGCAGCCGCACAGCACAGGGAGATCAGCTCAGTGCTTTGTGACCGCCTGGAGGGGTGGGATAGGGAGGGTGGGAGGGAGGGAGATGCAAGAGGGAAGTGATATGGGAACAGATGTATGTGTATAACTGATTCACTTTGTTATAAAGCAGAAACTAATATAAAAAATTAAAAAATTAAAAAAATTGAAAAAAAAGATACATTATAAAAGCTACTAATCAAGAAAAAAGCCCCAAAACAAACAAAAAAACCAAAGTGAAGTGACAGTTGGAAAAAAATCAACTCACGTCTTCTTAGAAGGTAATTTGGCCATATTGTGTCAAATACACAAAATACCTTTTGACCTAGTAATTCTACTTTTAGGAATTTAAACTAAAGAAAAAATTGAGATGTGGTTAAGCTTTTACATACTATGATATTTATTCCACATTATTTCATTTGTTTACATACTTTTACTTACATCAGTTTTTATGTGATAAACTGGAAGAAAACCTAAATAAACAATTTAACAATATTTAAATTATGGTACATTTATGCAATAAAATAGTATACAACTATTATGAATAATTTTTGAAGAATGTTCAGTGACATGGGAGGGTACTTAACGATATATTAAGTTAAAAAGCAATATATAACTACATATGGCATATAATCCCAATACAGTATTTTTTTAACTATGTAGAAGAAAATGTACCAAAATTTTAAATGGTTATCTCTGGGTTTGGGATAACAGAAAGTTACTTTCATTTTTATAATGTTCTGTACTTTCCAGATTGTATATAACAAATATATATTATTTTTAAGAGGGGATTTTTAAAGAAAAAACCTATCAGGCAAATCAAGGGAAGAAAGTAAAAAACATATTTTTTGAATGCCTTTTTAAAAAAACACTTAAAGCACTTACTTGTGGTATACAGTCAGTGTATGCAAACATTGATTTAAAGCGGTCATCCATGCTTATGTGGTAAAGAACACACATTGCTATTTGTTTGTAGTTTTCATTGCCTGGAAATAAGAAATCATGGATATGGTGAGATTTTATATTATGCCATGCATGGCATGGAATGACCACAAAGAAATTATTATTTTTTGTATAACACACTCAAATTAATGCATTACAACTTTTAAGCTACTGAATAAAAAAAAATCACTATATAACCCTAATTTAGAAAATATTTTGAGCTCCCTATTTCAATTCCAAAGTTTGGAGCACACTATCTCTGAAATATCACTAAGTTCCAAGAGATTATGTGTATTTTACAAGGTATACTTTTGAAAAAATTAACCACAAACCAAAGAATTAATTGTTCCCGGTAGCCCACTAAAAAGTAGATTTGGCCACTGGCCTCCCCATCCTTACTGTTTTATCAAAATATGTGATAAAAACATTTCATTGACAGTGATAATGTATAAGAAATAGTAAACAAAAAGTATATTTAATTTTTATGAATCAGAAACTGGAAAAATAACAAATAATAAATGAAGTAGAATAGTATTTGCTACATTAAAAAAAATACATGTCCAAAAGAAGTCATACAGATTACCAAAAAACACATGAAAAGATGCTCAACATCACTAATCATTAGAGAAATGCAAATCAAAACCACAGTGAGGTATCACCTCACACACCACTCAGAATGGCCTGGCCATCATCAAAAAAATCTACAAACAATAAATGCTGGGGAGGGTGTGGAGAAAAGAGAACCCTCCTGCACTGTCGGTGGGAATGTAAGTTGATATAACCACTATGGAAAACAGTATGAAGGTTCCTTAAAAAACTAAAAATAGAACTACCATATGACCCAGCAATCTCACTACTGGGCATATACCCTGAGAAAACCATCATTCAAAAAGATACATGTACCCCAATGTTCACTGCAGCACTATTTACAATAGCCAGGATGTGGAAGCAACCTAAGTGTCCATCGACAGATGAATGGATAAAGAAGATGTGGCACATATATACAATGGAATATTACTCCACTACAAAAAGTAACGAAATTGAGTTATTTGTAATGAGGTGGATGGACCTAGAGTCTGTCATACAGAGTGAAGTAAGTCACAAAGAGAAAAACAAATACCGTATGCTAAAGCATATATATGGAATCTAAAAAAATGGTACTGATGAACCTAGTGGCAGGGCAGGAATAAAGACACAGGGGCAGAAAGGGGAAACTGGGGCTAAGTGAGAGAGTGGCATGGACATATATACACTACCAAATGTAAAATAGATAGCTAGTGGGAAGCTGCTCCATAGCACAGGGAGATCAGCTCGGTGCTTTGTGACCACCTATAGGGGTGGGATAGGGAGGGTGGGAGGGAGGTTCAAGAGGGAAGGGATATGGGGGTATATGTATACATATAGCTGATTCACTTTGTTGTACAGTAGAAACTAACACAACATTGTAAAGCAATTATACTCCAATAAAGATGGAAAAAAAAATACATGACTATAAAATGCTAAAGGGTAGAGATAATAAGCATAGTCTAAGGATTGTCTCAGAACTTCTGAGGTAAGATTATTCTAGTTTCGTACACCTTGACACTGAAAAAAGAAAAGTGAATGATATATCATAGATTTGAAAAATAAAATGGGACTTTAATATGTCATGCAGTCCTTCTACATGCTTTCAGACAGACCATATTTTAAGGATCTATTTATGATCTCAAAGTCAGTGACAAAACTTGAGCTAGCAAAGTTTAGCTAAAAAGTTTTATCCAAAAAACAATAGTTTTTTTAAAAGTTTGGGCTATGAGAAATCCTTGGAGATATTTGGAGTTTTAAAACAAAATCAAGGATATACATAAATTTAGTTGATAAATAACATATCAAGAAAATTTTAAATATATTGTGACGTGGAGGATAAATTCAGCACCTATATTCTTGTGTCTACCATAGTATAAAATTACTAAAATACTTCGTGTTTTTTAAAAATACTATTTTATATTCTTATTGACTTTTTCAGATATTAGGTTATCTCTTTATGAGGTGGTGAGAAATTCTTAGGGGACATACCTTGGTATTCTTATAGGCTTAGTATAGCATATGGAAGTTTCTCAATAAATACCTGCTGATTGATTCTATTTTTAATATCTAAAAAGCCTGGTGACTATAGTTAACATACTGTATTGTACATTTGAAAGTTGCTGAGAGTAAATCTTAAAAGTTCTTGGGGCTCCCTGGTGGCGCAGTGGTTGAGAGTCCGCCTGCCGATGCAGGGGATATGGGTTCGTGCCCCGGTCTGGGAGGATCCCATGTGCCGCGGAGCGGCTGGGCCCGTGAGCCATGGCCGCTGGGCCTGCGCGTCCGGAGCCTGTGCTCTGCAGCGGGAGAGGCCGCGACAGTGAGAGGCCCGCATACCGCAAAAAAAAAAAAAAAAAAAAAAGTTCTTACAACCAGAAAAAAAGTAATTATGTGAGGTGATGGATGTGGTAACTAATCTTAAAGTGGTAACTTTTATAGTTAACTACCCTTATATCTAACCTTATATATTTTGCAATATATACATGTATCAAGTCCACCTTAAACTTACATACTGTTATATGTCAGTTAGATCTCAATAAAGCTGGAAAAAAAAACAATATTATGTTTAAAAAATCAGAGGCTAAAACTGAAAAAATAAGCACGTTTAGTCAAAGACAGAAATTACTAGTTCTACAAGATTTTCAGATTTGACACAAAAGTGTTTTAAGTTTCCAGGTGTTTTTTAAAAACATATAGTGACCCTCTCTCTAGCCTCTTGCTTTCCTGGAGCTTATATGTTAAATAAAAAATATTTCATATGGTAAGGAAGAACAATGTGAGTCTTCAAAATAATCTGTCAAATAAATTTTATCATCCTTATGTTTCAGATGAGGAACTTAACACTTGGAGGAAAATAAATACTTCCTACACAGCCCTGTAAGTGGGTGAACAGGGCTTTAAACACAGGTTTCTCTGACTTCAGAATTTTCACCAGAAGTGAAGTTATATACACCAGAGGTATATTACAGTATCTCTCAAACATTTTTATATCATAAGGTAAAACAGTTTTTCAAGTAAGATATTATTATCAGGTATAAAAGACTGAAATACACTGATATATGATAGAATAAAACACATTTTAAAAACAGAATTTTTAAAAATCAAGACTTTTGCATCTTTTTAAATTGTTTGGCTAAAGCCTATTTCCTATGGCTTTCAGTATCAATGTAAAAATGACTTCTTGGCATAAAACAAAAACAATAAAATCTAGCATATGTTTGTCAGATGAATACATACTAGTAAACATTTTCATCTTAACTAAAAATCTATGAATTCACTAACTTAACCACTCAGAATACAACATATGCAGGAACTACATCTGGAGGAAAACGTAATGCAAAAACTGAAATTACTCCAAAAAAGAGAAAAGTAGAGACTAACTGGGTGTTCCCAGCCCCAGTATTTTGCCCTTGGGATCAGAGCAATCTAAATAGAAAAGACTCATAGGTTTTAATAAATCACATTTTTACACCGCTGAAGGCATTCATTTATACTTATTCTAGTATAAAACACACTTGCCATAGGAAAACAAATCTTTGTATAGGTTTGCATGATACGTAGATTAAAAATGAAAAATTCCAACTTTATTCTGCAGAGAGGAAAGTATCCCTTAGGGGTTTGGTCAGATTATACTTCACAGTATTTAGTTTTTCTCCAGGGACTGAGGTATTTTAAAATCTTTTCAAGTAAGTTCCTACAGCAAACTCATATTCTGAAGGCACAGTCTCTCTTTCCCTGCTATTACAGTTTCTTTCTATATGTTGTTCAGCTGTGGGTAGGTTCTAGTCCTACTTAATTTTTTCAAAATATTATTTGAAAATATTTTCTCTATGTAATGGATTCACTGAAAAGTAGGATTCCAAGTCACACAACTTACTAAATAAATGGTAGAAGAAACAGAGAAATCAATATCCAATATAAAAGATTTTTTAACGTCAAAGTAAATAATCAGACTTTAAAATTCAGCGTGGAGCGAAGAATGAAAAAGGACACTATTCTATGTTTGAGGATTGTCTGTCTACTGCTGGTTATCAGTGAAAGGATTCTAAAACGCAATGTTCTAAAGTGGTACATCAATTCATGTAACGTGAGAGGAAAGAAAGATTCACCTTTAAGAGATCTGTACCCCATAAAGAGAATAACAAGGAAGGTCCTTCTAGAGCAAATTACATACATATATATATATATATATATATATATATATATATATATATGATTATATATCTATATCACTTCCAAAGGATAACTCAGGATAAAGGATATGTGACGGAATAGAAAGTCTAGAGAAAAGTCCTAAAATCACAATAATTTTTAAAAAGTAGATGAATAACATATGCAAGAAACATCTCAGATTCAACAATAATTTATATTACTTTCTTTTTCCACAGAAAAACTAAATATCTAGTTTCAAAAAGTAGGATGAGTCATTCTACTGCCAGTTCTAATTCTGCTCTTGTGTGCTTTCTCTTTCTCCTTCTCTCCCCATACTCATGGACAAAGGTGAAAGATCCTTGCAGTTCTCCCGTACCTTCCTAATTCTTTATCTGTGATCTTCTATTTAAAAACCTATGTAAAGCAACTATACTCCAATAAAAATTAATTTTAAAAAAGGTGGGAGGCTGGGGGGGCAGGCAGGAAGTATATGGGAAATTAATGTCCTTTCTGCTCAATTTTGCTATGAACCTTAAATTGCTCTAGAAAATAAAGCTTGATTTAAAAAAAAGTCTCTGAACATATGCCCAATTTCCCATAATCTTTACCTAAAATGATTATCATGCCCCCAAAATGTGCTAAAACTAAAGGACTGAAGAAACAGAAATTCAAGGATTACAAGGCTATCCCGAAAGATTCGTGGATAGCCAGTCTTTTTATAACTACAATTCTTTGAGAGAAGGGAAGAGAGAAAGAGTTAAGCAAACTGATAGTTCCTCTTGTATGTTAAGCATGTATTTTCTCATTTAACCCTTATAACAATGGAAGAGGTAGGTATTATCTTTGATCTGGATGTGAGGCAATGACATTCATTAAGGTTATGAATCCTTCAAAAGGAAACACAGCTCGTGAATCTGAGATTCAAACTTAGGTCAGACTACAAAGCCTGTGTGCATGTACTCTTTACTAAGCCTTCCAGGAAGCAGCAGGAAGGGTGAAATAATGTCAAATAAACATAAATTATTATCATCATTCCTTAGTGGCACAGCACTGGAAGGAAATGCAGTTAAGAAGGGACTCTGGAGAAAGAGGTGAGAAGATGGTAGAAGAGGAGAAGAGGGGAGATGAAATGAAGAAAAACAATCAGTTACTTATCAGAGTACCTGTGCCCAGATGCAATAGGTTCCAACGGATGAAAGATCTTGACAGGGACAAATTGCATTATCCCCCAAGCAGTTTGGGGGACTAGATCTATAGCAGTTCTGAAACTCACTCACTGAATTGGACAAGAACTGCTATCAAGCAGTGTTTGATTTTATGAGAAAAACAAGGTGCTAGAAGCTTAAAAGTTAGAGTGGTAAACAGAGGCAGTAAAATGCTGTGGTTCAAATCTCAGGCTCTGGAGGCAGACTGCTTGGGTTCAATTTGTGGCTCTGCCACTTACTAGCATAAATGGCCTTTTAAGTGTTATTTAAATTCTCTGTGCTTCAGTTTCTTCATCTGTGAAACTGGAATAACAACTGTACCTATCTCTAAGAGTTGTTATGTGAAGATTAGGTGAAAGAATCCTGGTAAAACAATTAGTACTGAGTCTGACACACAATAAACTGAATCAATAAATGTCATTTCTTAGTATTATTATGTTGATAATAACACTTTTCTGTTTTACCAATAGAACACTATTTTCACGTTCCCCTATTATATATGTTGTCTTTGTGGTTTCTATTCTCAAGATTTGACCATAGAGGTAATGTAGGTTTAAGAGGCAGCCAAGATTCCTCTGAGATGAGCTAGACAGGGTTCACAGGTATATTCTGAGCCTATGGTTGAGCCACTTGTCCCTAGTCACTTTCCTATAAAGCTCTGCTATACCCAAAGTACGGGCTTAGGAGAGTCACCTCATCCCTCAAGGCTCCACTCAGTGACCAGTATCTGATAAGGACCCTTCATCAGTCTCATAGGGTTATAAATCCCTTAATCAGAACAAACATTGGGAAAAGAAAATAATCAAAGGATAGATTATTGTCATCAGTATGTGTTCCTCCACCACCACTACCACAAACACACTGTGAACCTCTCTTCCTTCTTTCATGCTGCCTTGTCTGTAACAAAACTTAATTTCACTCCTAGAGTGGGGAAGAGTTGTGGAGGCGACGGGGTACAAAATGATGAAAGGACACAGAGAGAGAAGTCTGAGAACCCAGAAGACAAACCTCACTATTAGCTATATTACTTCATTTACCTTTAAGTTTCATGTCTCAGGCAAATAAAACATACAGGTGTTTCCCCATTTGTTTGAGCTGAGCACAACCAAACAAAAGAAACTGGAATATGACCAGAGATATTTTTTTTCCCTTGAGGAAAGTGTGAAAGGAGGTGATGACAGACATAAGGGACTACAATATTGTACTCAGAGGTCTACATAACCCAAGTTGCTGATATGTCTTCTAGATTTTATCTGGGTAAAGGTTCCCTAGAATTCAATCAATTGATTTACAAATATCTATAAAATTGATTTGCTTCTCACTTTGTATTTATTTAGGGAATGAAAAAAGATACAAGATGACACTTGTTTTTTTATTCAGAAAAAAAGATGGAAATATTTTATAAATGGTTGTTACCCATATGTTACCTTGATGATTCTAATTCATATCTTATTGCTTCAAATCACATATTTCCAATCTCCTCTAAAGAACTGCAATGTATGAAGGAAGATTATAGTATATAAACCACAGGTATCATATTCATTGAATCATAAATGATTATACAAGTGATTAATTGCTTGATAAAAACACAGCCTATAACTTTATGGTATCTAGCAGATATCTGACAGCTACAGCAAAAGGACAAAATATTGTAGGAGAAAAGTGAATACCTGGAGGGGGAAGATGTCTGGAAATAACCTAAATTCATCTCTTCAAACACAGCTGCACACAGAAAGTAGAGGCTTTCTGGCAGTCAACATTTATTATTACTTAAAGGTTCCTTAAAAAACTACAAATAGAAGTACCATATGACCCAGCAATCCCACTACTGGGCATATATACCCTGAGAAAACCATAATTCAAAAAGAGTCATGTACCAAAATGTTCACTGCAGCTCTATTTACAATAGCCCGGAGATGGAAACAACCTAAGTGTCCATCATCCAATGAATGGATAAAGAAGATGTGGCACATATATACAATGGAATATCACTCAGCCATAAAAAGAAACGAAATTGAGCTATTTGTAATGAGGTGGATGGACCTAGAGTCTGTCATACAGAGTGAAGTAAGTCAGAAAGAGAAAGACAAATACTGTATGCTAACACATATATATGGAATTTAAGAAAAAAAATGTCATGAAGAACCTAGGGGTAAGACAGGAATAAAGACACAGACCTACTAGAGAATGGACTTGAGGATATGGGGAGGGGGAAGGGTAAGCTGTGACAAAGCGAGAGAGAGGCATGGACATATATACACTACCAAACGTAAAACAGATAGCTAGCGGGAAGCAGCCGCACAGCACAGGGAGATCAGCTCGGTGCTTTGTGACCACCTAGAGGGGTGGGATAGGGAGGGTGGGAGGGAGGGAGACGCAAGAGGGAAGAGATATGGGAACATATGTATGTGTATAACTGATTCACTTTGTTATAAAGCAGAAACTAACACACCATTGTAAAGCAATTATACTCCAATAAAGATAAAAAAAAGACTAATTTAAAGATCACACAGCAATAAACAGAAATTAAGAGATTAAATGGTCCAAGTAAAATTAAAGCTTATCCCTTATTATAAGCTAATAATAGTCTTCTTCATTCATTGGATATCTGAGTTCTTAAAAAATAAAACTCAAAAAAAAATCTTGCATATCCTAAACGAATTTGGGGCCGGGAGTTACGATTTTCCCATAAGAATTCATGATGAAGAACCATGAACTCCAGCTAACCAACTATGATTTCTCCACATCATACCAATGGCAGACATTTCAAAAGGGCTCCTTTATGACTTACAGACATCAATTATTCCCTAATGGCATCCCAAGTTAAAACAGTCTGCCAATAGTCGCTATGCTGGCATAGCACCAAAGGCTCTGTGAATTTTGAGCCGAGCAGTGAAAAGACTGAATATTTTGAGAACTAGGTCCTTAACGACTATAGGTGGCTTAGTCAGGTCTGTTCAAGTAATAAGGCCACGGTGAAAATAAAATGGCCTAGTCATTATGATTCCTTTGGTATTTATGGTAGTAAACATGAATCATGATGAACTCACCGGCTATTAAATACAGAGGCCATAAGTACTTCGATAGGATTTCCACAGAAATTCACTGTTAATTAGCTGGATCATTATTTGAACGTGTTACTGAATTATCTTAGCAGTTGTGCCGCCATTCCCCTCAGAACTGGTCATTCCCAGCTGAGGGCAGTTAATGCCTTAACAAACTGGTCATTAACTCCAGCAACTGATTTTGTGGGAATTATTGCACTTATATGTTCAAGATTTTTTTTTTCTTTTTAAAGAAATTTGCAGCTGTAGTTCAGCTGGAGCAAATGAAGGAGAAAAAGAGTCAGCTCTCTGGGTTGCTCTCACGATCGATTTTCTGCCAATTAAAGGGGAAACACATGCTGATGGGTTTTGACTTTTAAAATGTCTTCAGTTTTTTCCATCTCTGAAGTGATTAGTAAAAACACCATTTAGCTACTAATTTTGTAAGATACTTGGGATTTTCCATCCACAGTTCAGTCAAGCAGAAATATGAGTTCTGAACACCAGAACTCAAAGCCAAATTTCTGCTGCTGCAGTAGACCCAGCCCAATACTTTGTAAAAGCAGAGTGAGAACACAAATTATGGGTCACATTATTAGCCAGATTCTCATTCCCTTCTGCACTCCATGTCTTTGTTCAAAGTAGAAAACTCCCTTCGAAGTCACAAAGGGTCCATGGAAAGATAAGAGAAGTGGGGATATAAGCACCCCTATATTAGAATAGAGCAGCATTAAGGTGATAAATTACCCCTAGAAAGTCTATGTGAGTACAACATACTTCAAAAATCACAACTGCCTTTAAGTTTACTGTAGAGTTGGAACCTTTAAAGCTCTATCACTGTAGTGAGAATGCCACAGGCAAAACCACCACTTAAAAGATAATTGCAACAATTATTGAACACATATATTGACTATACTGAAATACACTAAAAATATACTGCAGGTAGATTAGATGATCTTTTGTACACGTTTCCATATCACTTTATGTTTAACTTATTAGCGCACATACTGCAGATACATAACCAGCATGACTAGATAGATAGCCTTAGTTAAAACTTGAATTTGGAGAGACCAATTTTTAAGATTGCAACTCTACTCTCTTCTAGAATGGATTTGTTCAGTCAAATCTAACAGAGATTTGAAATGAATAGATAAAAGCCAACGGTTTTTTAACTGTGAGTTCAGGGGGGAAAATGTCAGAATTTATAGGTTACAATAATCAGTATGAAAACAAACATAACAATAGTTTTGTGATACAGTGGTTCATGGATAAATGTTTCTTGTGCTAAATTACTTAATTTAAAAACTATAAGAAACTGAAATTGTACATCTACCATTAAGCTTAGTAGCTTTGTCACGTTAAGACGTATTCATGAAATAAGTACTCTAACATTCAGCACTTTTGATATATTGATATATTGATATATTGATATATTTCACTCTCTTTTAGTACAACTGTACATTTCGCCATGTAGTTTATTTTTAAAATATTTTCAACATGTTTCCATTATTTTACTACCTTGTCTGTAGTGTTCTTTTATCCAGAGCATACTACAACAACTTATTTATAATACACCCTACAAAATATGCATACTTGTAGTACAAAACGATAAGGGCCAAAATAAAGCCCTTAACAATGGCTGGTTTCTAGCCTCCAGGTCCACATCATTGACTTAATGTGCTTTGGTCAGCTTTTACCACCTAGAAATGGAGAGACCCCAGGCAATATTCACACACAGAGTATTGGAACCAGCTGGTGATAGAAGAATCCGAAGAAAAAAGGCTTCTTGATTTAATTGGGAAAACAGGAGGAAGCATAAATTTTACTGCCATTAATAACTTCAAGCAATCTTGATACGACTCTACTTCACCCTGACGGCCAGACATATGCTTTTTGTTAAAGTGTTTGCCACATCTGACCCCTATTGTTTGCTCACTTGATCAGGTAAGAAAATGTAGGTTTATTTATAGGATAAATGAGACCTATTAAAATGAGAAACAGTGCAGTAGTCTATGACGAGCTGTGTACTGAAATAGATGTGTGAAATTCCATAACAGTTTTGTAATAAACAGGCCAAATGAAGTTATTAAAAAAAATCTACTTTAGGTTTCTTAAAGAAATCATCATAAACGCAACTTAGTTTTTCAAAAATGGAAAATACCTCCTAACTAGAAAATATTTTGACCATTTCCAGTTTTTAATAAGTCAGAAAAGGTCATTTAGAAAACATTATTCTCTTTAAAAAATAAAGACAAGCTTTATGTCTTCATTTTATGATACTTTAAAAATTATAAATTAAGTCATTAATATATAATGAAAAAAGCAAATTTAACATTATGGGGGAATTTCAAAGGTGTTCAGAACTTAACTTTTTCAATTTTCTTTTAAGGACATATGACAGAATGGTCACAGAAAATAACCCTTAATTTTTAAGTGATCAAAGTTTAGAGTCTAACAGTATCTACTCTGGCAGTATCCAACAATAAGGGAAATCAGACTTGTCTCAACCGGAAGAAATCAAACATTTATCACTTAACTCTTGACCTGGTCTGACTCCCTACATGTTGATAAAATCTTTCTACAGCCTTGGAAAATGCCCTGAAACCCAGATTACCTAATGTAATCTAGATCAAGATGAATCAGGTGCCATTCTTACTCTCAAAACCATTCTGCGTCTACTCACAGAATGTAGAAAAATTTATATCCATTTTGAGCACCTTAGAAACTCTAATTTACCTTCCATTGAAGAGAATATGGTCTAACATTTGGATCCATTTTGAAATGATTCATGTGGAATTATGAAACAGGCATGACAATGTGCTACTGAATCTAGGAATCCTACTTTGTCTGCCATAACCAATAAAATTAGTTTCAGCAAATTAGCATAGATTCACAACTCTCAAATGTAAAGGAATCAAAATTTACACAGATAGGGAAGAAAAGAAATGAGATGACAGCTAAAGGTAAAAGAGTGAAGAGTCAAGAAGAATCTTTATTAAGATGGATGAAATAATAGTATATTTGTATGTCAACAGGAATGATCTAATAGAGAGGGAAAAAGTAATGATGTGGAACAGAGAGGAGAACTGCTGGAGCAAGAATCTTGAGTAGGCGAGAGAATGAAATAGAGAGGGAGCATGGCTTATGGTAAGAGTAGAAGCAAAGTAGATACACAGATGCAGGCAGGAGGGTAAGTGTGGCAACAGAAACTCATGGAAATTCTTTTCTGACTGCTTCTATTTTCTCAGTGAAACAGGAAGCAAAGCAAGGTGATGAGGATGAGGATAAGGTGTTGGATTTAGAAGGAGAAAGTAGAGGAATGAAATTCTCACCTAAAAGAGTGGGAGAATGACTAGACAAAGAAAATGTAGTATGACTGCTGGGCAGCATTAAAGGTCTAGTACTGATTATCCAGAATTTTCTGTATGTTTCTGTCCCTCTGTGCTCAGGGTCTTCCATCTCCATTTTCCTACCCAATGACATCCATCCCCCAACTCCCTTCACGAAGCACCAAAGAAATTGGTAAAAATGATTCTTACTAATATGTGAGTGGTCCAAAGGGCAAGGAAAGAAATATAACTAAATGTCTAAGTATAGGAGAAAATAAGGATTATCCTATGGAAATGGGAGTGTTTGGGTCTTGCCTAGAAATCCAAATATAAAATTAAGAAAATATATTTTGGGAAAACCAAACATGCCTTCTAGCTACATTTAACCTGCTAGTTTGAGACTCCTGATGTATTGTTACTGCCAGAAGTGTTTGCATTTAATGGGAATTAAAAGCTTTAAAAGAATGCTCTAATTCATTGGTTTTCAAAATGTGGTTTGAGGACCCCGAAAGGGGATCCACAAAGTCACACCATTTTTATAACAATCATATTATTTTAATTTTTTTACTCTCATTATTTCATAAGAGGCTACATGACATAATATACGTGACATATATGACATATGATTTCACAGCATACTGTTGAGGGAGATATGAGAGCCAGCTGTTGTCTATTAAGTCTGACTATAAAGAGATTTGCAGAAGTAAAATTATGTCCACTCCTCTCAGTAATTTTTGTTTTGTTTTAGAAAAGAGTTATTTTTCATAAAAATATTTATGTTAACATGTAGTAGGTTATTTTAAAATAAATATGTAACACTTTTCCAATTTTATTTTTGAATACAATAAATATCCATAAATATAACTCTGCATAAACAAAAAATCTCTGGGGGTCCTCAGTTATTGTTAAGAGTATTAAAGTGTCCAGAGACCAAAAGTTTGAAAACCGATGCACTAATCATTGAATTACAACAATCACCTAATAAACAGGGAACTTATAAAACAGCAGAGAAAGTGTGGAAAGTGGTGATTGTCTATAATTTACAGGTAGCTACCTAATCTGCCTAACCATTAGGTTGTTGTGCCTATTCTATTTTTGTTTTAACAAATCCAAAAATTCATGTTTATAGGATAAGACCTGTATATTTTGTAAGGTTTATTCCCGTGAGTTTAAATTCCTTTGAAAATCAAGTTAAAAACTGAAAGGCTGACATGAAAACTCAGACATCACTCAATTTAAAATACATATCAATGTCATTCACAAAGCGGGAAGAAAAACAGTGTCAATTAACTCAAAATTGTCCCAAAGAGTTCATCAATGAAATTTGGCAGTTTTTTAATAAAATTATTAAGTATGGACCCTGTAATACACTGTCTCTGTGATGTTTAAGTTTTATGCACGAAGCGATGTCATGCTGAACTACGATCTTCCAAAGAATACACTTCAGTTGTATTTTTATGCTTTTGCTTCTGTGCTAACATCATCCCCAAGCACATTAAACAATACTCAGCATATGAAACATCCAAGCCAAAGCAACTGAGAGGCAAATAAGAAAAACATTATTTGCCTGGTTGCATCCGACAGAAAGCTAAGAAAATTTAGTTTTTCAAGTTACTTTTGAAACACTGTCAGTGCATTCTCCAGGGAACTGAAGAATACACTACGACAAGGAATTTCCTTGCCATCTCCCAACCCAGGATATTCTGACATAAGGAAGCACTCTTGAGACATATCAATGTCAAACGGTTTAAGAACTTATGACAAGGGAATATTTTTTTAATGATCTGATTCCTAGATGAGCCAAAAAATCTTTGAACACTTTAAAAAGTTAACTCAATATCATAAAAAACCTGAACAAACTGTCTAACAATTACATAAGTAAAGCCAAACTTCGTAGGTCCAATTCAATTTGCAAATAATCACAATTGATGAAACCATTGGCTATGATAGGTCTCCCAGATGGTAACATAAAGTTACTAAGCATGAGAAACTATGTCACGTACAGGGATTAATAGTACTGAAAAGATTATAAATTGATACTGAACTAAGCAGAGATAAGTTTAAATTAAGATCTTTATGAAATCTTAGGAAAATAACATATCAAAAAATGAAATAAGAAATGAACAATTTTGGTGGTATTTAGGAAAATAAAAACAAAGGAATTTAGATATAAGCTTTTATAACCTTTAGATGTAAGGTTTTCCAAGGACGCAAGTAAAAATTTTGAAATATTTGGGGAAATAATGCCTTCTTTCTCTATGCCCAGGAAAAGATCAAAACTATTCAAGCAAATTAATTTCAGAATAAGTTGAGAAAGAACATTTTAAATGATGATTTCTAAAATTCCTTATTAATCCCTTTATGTGTCCCTGATGTTAAAGGGAAAAGCTAAATTCAAAATTTCTAAGTGAAATACTCATATGATAAAACAATATCAATATAATTTTTAGTTGTTGAACTACAATACTTGGTTCTGTTCAGAGCCTCACATGGCAAAAGAGCTGAGCTATAACATAACTTCTTTACCTTTAATAATTATTCAAATCGCAAAACCTTCCTCAAGTACATATTTTTTTTCCAGTTATTTGGCAATTCTCACAACAGCAGGGGTCGCAATGTACTAGTTAAATGTTTCAGGACACAAGGGAAGGGGATTAAATGTTCATATAGCATAGCTTTATTAGAGCCTGAAATATTCATGATTCATTGTATTCTAGTTAAAATAATTTATTATTAAGAATAAAAAGATTTTTCAGTTATGGGGTCCCCAAATAATAATAAAGAAAACCTACTTAATATCTGATAGCATTTCCAGTTGAAACAGCATCCCTTAAAAATCACTCCTGAAAAGTTCTACCAGATGTATAGCTCTACAAAAGAGCTTCTACATTTTTTGCATCTTTTAAAAATTAAATGATTTCTATATATAAATGGGTAATTTTAAATTCAGTCATTTGTCAACGTGAACATATAACGAACAAATAATTTTTATCTAATGAAAAAAGCAAACTGACCAGTCTTATTATAAACTACATGCTCTTTAATTCCTTCTCCATAACTACAGTGAAGAAAATGTACCTCAAATTCTCTAAATATTTGATTTACAGAAGGTTATTTTTTCTCTTTCAAAAAAAATTTCACTTCCACGGAATCATTCCAAGTACTAGCCAAGGAGCAACCTAGATAATTTAGATTATCTACTGTTCAACACATTAAAAATCCAAAAGAGACAGTGATATTTCTGAAGATTTGAAGGAAAAGACATCTAATCACTTCCTCTATTTCAGTTTTCTAACTGAACATCAAATCAGAGGAAGTAAAATCAATGATTAAGTCATAAGTAGAATTTAAAAAGAATAGAAAAAATAGAAAATATAGTGCATTGCACATAGAAATGGCAAAATAGTGCTTCATGAACGTTTAAAAAAATTACATATATTAAACAGTGTATAATATATATCACAAAATATAGTGTATATTAATATACACACATACATATACATCACATACACATGTGAGTACTGGTTTGCAATGTACAATATAATACTACAGTCTGGGGTAAAAGATATTTGAAAGGCGCTGCTCTAGATGAATTATTTCCTATGCCTTTAAAATCTATACTCTCTGTAACTCCAACTTCTATATAATTGTAGTGGCCAAAAATGAGAGATATTAAATATATCTTGAACTACTCAATTGAGAAGTTTAGTTTATTGTGTTAGGAGTTGATTTAATTTTCCACACATATAACATATACATTAACAAATGTAAAAATAACCATTCTATTAATCACTTATCAGGAAATCATTTAGTATACACTACATACAATTTCTCTGAACACAGCAAAGAGTACAATCAAACAAAATAGGTCCCTCACAGTCAAAAGAAATGTTACAAGGTCCATGCAATAAATGTTACTAGGAAGAGAACCCTTTGGGCATTCATTTGGAATTTCATTTTTAACAAAATACACATTTCAAATAAGTTCAGTTGTCGGTTTCCAAGACCACAGGAGATTAGAAATATATCATTAGAGGAAAGGAAAATTGCTGCCATGGAATTGCTGCTGGTACAAAAGAAATGAGAAGTGACAGCCAAGGACAAGTGAGGAAAACAGAAAAACTGTATATAAAAATTAAAAATACATGGCATTCTGGGGCCATTTAGCAAGGGGAAGTACTTGAGCATAGTAATATTTATAGCCCTGTATAATAAATTATCTTCAGAATTACAAATTTGAATCAATGATAATGAAAAAAATAGCAATTACTTATATAGCACTTGAGCCAGGCACTCTGGCTCCAAAGCCCATGGTTTTAACCCCTACAACATTATACTGCTTCTCAATAAAAATTTAAATTATGTTTATGTATTAAGGTAAACTTAAGAAAATATTTAAGAAAAGAACAATGTAATCAATTTTAAAATACAAAATGATTAAATACCCTTAATGATATATGCCTGGAAAACATACTTATCAAAAAAGACCCATTTCTGGATAACAATTATTTGTGTTCTACATATATTTACATTAATTTCACTTATAATATTATTATATTCACTAATATTTACTGCATTATATCATTTAACCCTTCCCTATTAATATGGACCATTATTACCTACATACTGGAGATGAGAAAACTGACATATGGGTTAAGTAATTTGTACAATATCATATAGCTAGTAACCGATAAAGCCAATATTCAATATAGTCTGGCTCCAGCATTCTAGCTTTTATTCAATGTGCTCTGTGCCACTACAGTGGCAAGGTATACTACATACGGTAATATTTGCAATAATGTATCAGGATGTACTCTTTAAGAGATTCTGGTAATCCTGGAAACCCAGCTAAAATGCAGAAAAATTTAAAAATATCTTTCAGGATCATTAGGCTGCATGCTTACCAATGTTCCACTTCTAATCCTTCCAGGCATTTGCCTACTCGCCTTAAAGTTCTACATGGCTATGTGATTTGCTCTATCAATGGAAATGTAAACAAAAATGATATTTGTTACATCAAAGTGGAACCCTTTAAGTTTGCAATTCTCCATTTTCTCTGTCTTCCCTTCCCCGATGCCAAGGTGACCTGAAGGCTTTGTTAGTGGGTCCTTGACTTATGCTAACATGAACCAGCAGTTTCTACTTACCTATAGTGGACATAAATATGAGCAAAAAATAAAACTTTTTCTATTTTAAGCTACTGAGATATTAGGGTTGTTTATTAATAATCATAAGCGTGTCCTCCTGACTAATACATTTAATAAATAGGTTTTTCTGGGAAGTGATGGATAAAAGGGACATTTTGAGGACTTAATAAAATAGTAACAATTCTGAAGTTTACAAAATGGTTATGTTCCAAAAGTTCATACTGAATCAGTAACTTGGAATTTGGAGCATTTTTTCCCCCATAGGCTCACATTATAAAAGGGCCTACATAAGCTTATATAACCCATAATTTAAATGAAAAAAATTGAAAATAACAGTGGCATTAAATAATTAAATAAAAAGCATGTGAAATACTTGTAGGTATTCTGAACATGTGTAGACATTTTGAAGAATTTTATAGAAGTTGGAAGGCACTGTTCTAGTATATTTTAATTTCTCTTCAGTATGTACATTTTCTCCCTTTCCTTGATCCTGGAATATCAGAAGTTATTCTCTTTTGTTTACTACACATGATTGTCATTGCTTCCATGATGTGTAAGTGGAAGGCAAAGGAGGAAATAAAGTTATCAAGCAAAAAACATATGAATATTTGATAGCAAAGATCAATAAAACTAAAAGCTGGTTCTTTGAGAAGATAAACAAAATTGATAAACCATTAGCCAGACTCATCAAGAAAAAAAAGAAGACTCAAATCAACAGAATTAGAAATGAAAAAGAAGTAACAACTGACACTGCAGAAATACAAAGGATCATGAGAGATTACTACAACTAACTGTATGCCAATAAAATGGACAACCTGGAAGAAATGGACAAATCCTTAGAAAAGCACAACCTTCTGAGACTGAAACACAAACAAATAGAAAATATAAACAGACCAATCACAAGCACTGAAATTGAGACTGTGATTAAAAATCTTCCAACAAACAAAAGCCTAGGACCAGAGGGCTTCACAGGCGAATTCTATCAAACATTTAGACAAGAGCTAACACCCATCCTTCTCAAACTCTTCCAAAATATAGCAGAGGGAGGAACACTCCCAAACTCATTCTATGAGGCCACCATCACCCTGATACCAAAACCAGATAAAGATATCACAAAGAAAGAAAATTACAGGCCAATATCACTGATGAAAATAGATGCAAAAATCCTCAACAAAATACTAGCGAACAGAATCCAACAGCACGTTAAAAGGATCATACACCATGATCAACTGGGGTTTATCCCAGGAATGCAAGGATTCTTTAATATATGCAAATCAATCAATGTGATACACCATATCAACAAATTGAAGGACAAAAACCATATGATCATCTCAACAGATGCAGAAAAAGCTTTTGACAAAATTCAACACCCATTTATGATAAAAAACCTAGAGAAAGTAGGCATAGAAGGAAAGGCAATATATGACAAACCCACAGCCAAAATCATTCTCAATGGTGAAAAACTGAAACCATTCCCACTAAGATCAGGAACAAGACAAGGTTGGCCACTCTCACCACTATTATTCAACATAGTTTTGGAAGTTTTAGCCACAGCAATCAGAGAAGAAAAAGAAATAAAAGGAATCCAAATCGGAAAAGAAGATGTAAAGCTGTCACTATCTGCATATGACATGATACTATACATAGAGAATCCTAAAGATGCTACCAGAAAACTACCGGAACTAATCAATGAATTTGGTAAAGTAGTAGGATACAAAATTAATGCACAGAAATCTCTTGCATTCTTATACACTAAGGATGAAAACTCTGAAAGAGAAATTAAGGAAACACTGCCATTTACCACTGCAACAAAAAGAATAAAATACCTAGGAATAAACCGACCTAAGGAGACAAAAGCCTGTATGCAGAAAACTATAAGACACTGTGAAAGAAACTAAAGATGATATAAATAGATGGAAAGGTATACCATGTTCTTGGATTGGAAGAATCAACATTGTGAAAATGACTCTACTACCCAAAGCAATCTACAGATTCAGTGCAATCCCTATCAAACTATCAATGGCATTTTTCACAGAACTAGAACAAAAAATTTCACAGTTTGTATGGAAATACAACAAACCCCAAATAGCCACAGCAATCTTGAGAAAGAAAAATGAAGCTGCAGGAATAAGGCTCCCAGACTTCAGACTATATTACAAAGCTACAGTAATCAAGACAGTATGGTACTGGCACAAAACAGAAATATAGATCAATGGAACAGGAGAGAAAGCCCAGATATAAACCCACACACACATAGTCACCTTATTTTTGATAAAGGATGCAAGAATATACAATGGAAAAAAGACAGCCTCTTCAATAGTGGTGCTGGGAAAACTGGACAGCTACATGTAAAAGAATGAAGCTAGAACACTCCCTAACACCATACACAAAAATAAACTCAAAATGGATTAAAGACCTAAATGTAAGGCCAGGCACTATAAAACTCTTAGAGGAAAAATAGGCAGAACACTCTATGACATAAATCACAGCAAGATCCTTTTTAACCCACCTCCTAGAGAAATGGAAATAAAAACAAAAATAAACAGATGAGACCTAATGAAACTTAAAAGCTTCTGCACAGCAAAGGAAACCATAAACAAGACGAAAAGACAACCCTCAGAATGGGAGAAAATATTTGCAAATGAAGCAACTGACAAAGGATTAATCTCCAAAATTTACAAGCAGCTCATGCAGCTCAATATCAAAAAAAACAAACAACCCAATCGAAAAATGGGCAGAAGACCTAAATAGACATTTCTCCAAAGAAGATACACAGATTGCCAACAAACACATGAAAGGACACTCTACATCACTAATCATTAAAGAAATGCAAATCAAAACTACAATGAGGTATCACCTCACACCAGTCAGAATGACCATCATCAAAAAAATCTACAAAAAATAAATGCTGGAGAGGGTGTGGAGAAAAGAGAACCCTCCTGCACTGTTGGTGGGAATGTAAATACAACCACTATGGAAAACAGTATGGAGGTTCCTTAAAAAATATGACCCAGCAATCCCACTACTGGGCATATACCTTGAGAAAACCATAATTCAAAAAGAGTCATGTACCACAACGTTCACTGCAGCTCAATTTACAATACCCCGGACATGGAAGCAACCTAGGTGTCCATCGACAGATGAATGCATAAAGAAGATGTGGCACATATATACAATGGAATATTACTCAGCCATAAAAAGAAATGAAATTGAGTTATTTGCAGTGAGGTGGATGGACCTAGAGTCTGTCATAGAGAGTGAAGTAAGTCAGAATGAGAAAAACAAATACTGTATGCTAACACATATATGTGGAATTAAAAAAAAAAAGTGGTTCTGAAGAACCTAGGGGCAGGAGAGAATAAAGATGCAGATACAGAGAATGGACTTGAGGACTCAGGGAGGGGGAAGGGTAAGTTGGGATGAAGTGAGAGAGTGGCATGGTCATATATACACTACCAAATGTAAAATAGATACCTAGTGGGAAGCAGCCACATAGCACAGGGAGATAAGTTCGGTGCTTTGTGACCACCTAGAGGGGTGGGATAGGGAGGATGAGAGGGACACACAAGAGGGAAGAGATATGGGGACATATGTATATGTATAGCTGATTCACTTTGTTATAAAGCAGAAACTAACACAACATTATAAAGCAGTTATACCCCAATAAAGATGTTAAAAAAAAAGAGAAATGAACATTTGAAAAAAAAAACTGCTTAAATTCAAATTTAGTGGCTTGTGGGCAACAAAAAGGGGGGGGGAGAGTATGGCATACTAAATCTTTACCTAAACAGGAATGATTTTAGAGCCAACTTAGTAGTCTCAGATAGATGAAAAGTTTTCATGAGTTTATAAATGAATATTTGTTCCTCACACAGCAAAAGAGCCGAGCCGTTACCAACTTCCTCCTTGCTTTTAATAATTATTCAAATCACAATATCTTTTCATATGTTTTTCAATTTATTCTACACGAAAATTTTTGTGTATATTTTCATGAGGAATGCTACTTAGTCATCATCTTTTACTTACCATAGAAAGATAAGCCAAGAAGTTACTAAGGCAAGCTAACCATAAACATGTCAACAGAGTTATTTTGCTTTCAATCAGTTTTTACAGATCAGCTAAGAACAGAGGTGGAAACTTTTAAGATCATCCATTCCTACCATGTAACGTAAGGTTAGAATAATCCTAGCTCTTTACTCTCCCTCGTGTAGGAAAATCTGATGCCCTAGGAATTCATAATATTTCAAAGAAAATAATAAAGCATGACTTTGGAAGAATGAGTGAAAAGGAAGTGAAAAGTTTTCAGTTGCTCTTCCTACTCAGTTTCTTCATTTCTCTACTGCATGGAAATTCCAAGAACATCACTGCTTCTCAGGAACAGCCTAAATTTAACGTGTTTTTTATGTATCTGTTGAAAAATAATCATATTTCTCTGACTGTTATAGCTCACTTAGTGGTTTCCCATTTCCAGTTTTACTCATCTATTGAACAAGTTTTTCTTTCTTTAACTCCTACCTCTCCTGAGCTCTAGACCTATGTTTCCATCTGCTCACTGAACATCTTTGTCTAAGATGTCTCCAACATATCTCAAACTAAATCCATCACTGATATCCTCAAATTACTTCCTTTACACTTCTCTATTTCTGTTCCTGGCACTAACATTCTAACAGGCATTGAGTTTTTATGAATTCTTTACCATTATCCATATCCAAACAGCAGCCATGTCATATTAAGTCTACCTATGATATGTCTCTTCTGCCCTTTCCTTTTGCCTCATACCTGACATACCACATCTTCCTTAATTCAGGTTTTCTTTACTTCTCGTCCTGCTAACACTACATGCTATTGTTCTCTTCTTTAGACTCTAGTTTTAGTGCATCCAGTAGAATGATGCCAGATTAATTTCCCTAGGGCAATACTCTGATTATGACCCAACTAGCTCAAAAACCTGCAATGATTACTATCATCAACTATATTAAGTATAACACTTAGCACAGCCTTAAACTTCATAATGCCACATAAGCATACAAACCCATTTTTTCAAACTTATCTCCCACTATTTTCTTAGTTATTGTTCCTCATACTGGCCTAGCGCCATCTATGCCTTAGGTAATATTGATCATTTTATCTGAAATATTTTCTACAGCCTCTATTCTTCCTTCCTTTGTAAATATCACCTTGTTAAAAAGACAAATCTGTCAATGTCCATCTCAAATGGCACTTTGTCTATGAAGTATCAATGTGGAAACATTCTCTCTTTTGAGTTCCAATATATCTACAGATTGAAAAATATTTCTCTACAGTGCTTAGCATTATGCTCTGCCATAGTAGATTAGCAACATTTTACTGACTTAAACTGAATGAAACTGCACGTATATCACAGGGAAGTAAAAATAAATAAGCTACCTTGTTTGTTAACAGTGATTTAATATCTATAAGAAGGATATTTGTGCTCAGAGAAAGGCAAGTCAGCAACACTTACAGAACGTCCACTTCACATTAAATGATAATGATGATGATGTTAGTAATAAAAATGATTATAGCTAACACTTATTAAGAAAATACTATGTGTCAGATACTGTCTAAGCACGTTCATGCAATAGCTCATTTAATCTTCAAAATAACTTAAGTTGGTTATAATTATTATCCTCATTTTACAGATGAGAAAACCAAATCAGAGTTTGGGTAACTTGCCCAATGTGACACGTTTAAAAGGAAAAAGTGACAATTCTAATAAGACAGTCTGACTCCAGAAATGAACTCTAGGAGAGATGAAAGAAATATTTTTTGTATTGAATATCTTATATGCCAAAATTTACTACTTGTTAACAAAATATGAAATGAGTACCCTATGAGTAATTTCCCAAAAATCTCTTTTAAATTATTTGTTTCATAAAAGTAGGTGACTGGATACTGAACAAACCATATAGACTATGAATTCCTTCAGGACAAGGACTTTAGCTTATCATCTTCATACACTAAGAATCTAACTTGATATTCAATATATAATTCTGCTAAATTTATGATAAATAAAGGATCACATAAATTAAATTCAAGGCCCACCAATTTTACTTTAAGGTTTTCCTGTTTCCTCACTAGATATTAGTATTTCTTTGGTTCCCCAAAAGCAGTTTTAAAGTGCTCCTCAATAGAGTTTCTTCTAAAATGCATAATAAAAGTCCTATGTAATATTTGTGGACTGGCCAATGGACCAAATGTTCTTAGACTGACTAATAGACTAAAGGTTTTCCTTTTCTGAGAAAAAAAGTAAGAAATAAATTTCCTTAAACTTTTTTTTTTAAGGGAACTTGGAGAACTGAAATTTTAAATTATAGTGCTGCCTATCTTAATCATAGTTAACTTAATATTATTAAACATAGTAGTTTATTATAGTAGTTAATAAATCCAACTTTGGCAGCAGATATACCTAAGTTTGAATTTGAGCTTTGTCTTTTATCTAACTGTGTAATCCTGGGTAAAGATCTCAGACGGGGATTCTACAAGATAATGTAAACAGAGCACACAGCAAAATAACTGTCACAGTAAACTTTCAATAAATTTTACTTCTAGTATTGAAAAAAAAATAATGATGATGTCAATTAGACAGGATTTGCAGATATTAGATAGCTAAGAATAAACTTAATTTTAAATCATTCCAACTATTCCACTGCTTAAAAATATTTGAATATATGGAGAAAGCTACAAAAAAAAAAAAAGAATGAAGCTGCAGTGCTAAACAAAGAAACAGTCTTAAAAGCTGAGTAAGAATTTGCTTTCTGGTTAAGAAAGCAGTGGCATTCCAGGTGGAGGAAAAAAGCAGGTGGATGGGCACTGAGGCATAAAAGAATTTGTTTAGGGGCTTCCCTGGTGGCGCAGTGGTTGGGAGTCTGCCTGCCGATGCAGGGGACACGGGTTCGTGCCCCGGTCCGGGAAGAGCCCACATGCCACGGAGCGGCTGGGCCCGTGAGCCATGGCTGCTGAGCCTGCGCGTCTGGAGCCTGTGCTCCGCAATGGGAGAGGCCACAACAGTGAGAGGCCCGCATACCGCAAAAAGGAAAAAAAAAAAAAAAAAAAAAAAGAATTTGTTTAGAGGACAGTAAGGGGATCAGTATGGACACAGTATAAAGTATATGTTGGGGAGTAGCAGGTACCTATGAAGACAGACACTTAACAGATCAAAAAGCGTTTTTAAATATTTTGCTAAGAAACATTATGCATGAGAGGCATTATGTATGAGCACAGAAGAGTGAGTTCTTGAATCCATCCTCACTATATAGATATCTTGCTAATAGCTGAAAGAAAATAATGTATAAACTGAATCCTCCAATATAATATTTTCTGACACTATATAAAAATGCCTTTTTTTACTTGATGACAAAAAGGCTCCATAAATTTGTACATTGGTAAGGAGTATTTTAAAGGTATGGCAGAATATAAGAACTTAAACAATATCTGCTTTTTAAAAAAATGCTGAAGAGAGAGTAATTTTTCATTCTTGCTCCCATAGTAGTATTTTTATATTTTCACTTTGGTTTCATTTTCACAGGGGTAAATGAAGTCAAACAGCTAAAAGTTCCTATTCCATTTCATTCTATACCACCATGGAAATCCTAGCACCGGTCATTTTTCATTCATTCTGCTTATATTTAGGTACCCAATCAAAGAACATATAGACAATGATTTTTTTTCAGCAGACTTTTCAAGACAGACTTAAATTTTCCAGTGATGTTGGAAATTCCAAGCAACACTATCATTAATTTTTAAAAAGCATACCTAAGAGTGCAGTGAGTTTGGGAAGCAGCCCAACTTGTACCATCTTATTCCTCAGTCCTGTGTCAAAGGATAGGTTCAGTAAGAGTCGGAGGGTGATATTCAGCAGATCTTCATGCTCACAAGGTATCATTTTTACCAGTTTTTCAACAATATCCATTTCCACCTATGTAAAGTAGTAATACAAATGCAGTCAGGCTCTATTGCACAATAAGACAAAAAAGATTACAAAGAATTATTTTTTCATTGTTTTTACCCTCATGTATATATTTTTTATAAGTAACTATGTGTTAACTTATTTACTCTCATTTTAATCTGTAAACTTCTCTGAAACCAAACTTTTCAGGAGGAAATACATATTTCCAGTTCATCCCTTCCTTCCCTCATTTCATAGCATCAACTGGAAGACAAATTACTTTGGGTTCTTGAAAGCACATTATGGACTCCACCTACTAAGTGCCAGACCCTGTGCTAGATTAAACAAGATTCTGTCTTGGCTTTTAAGGATTCCAGTCTAAAAACACAGCAGAGAAATAAAACAAATAATTAAAATACAATATGATAAAAGTGGAATGCATAAAGTGCTCTAGAAACAATGTGGAAGGAACTACAAGCTACCTAGAAGAACCGAAAAGACTAAATTCAGAACAAAGTTCTAAACAATGTGTAATAATTTGCTCTCTGGTAAAGACACTGGTAATCCAAATAGAAGAAAAAAACAGTGGATAAGCATTTATGCATAAAAGAGCTGGTCTGAGGTACTGCAAGTGCTTTGATATAGCCATAGTATAAAGTATATGTTGGGGAGTGGCAGGAGCCTATACAGACAGACGTTGGACAGATCACAAAAAGCTTTTAATGCTCTGCTAAGAAGTTTAACATTATTCCTTAGGCAGTAGAGTGCCTTGAATGATTTTAAGTCCAGAGGGTGATGTGGTCAGACTAGAGCAAAGATAAATATAAAGATAAATATAACAAAACACACACACATATATATATAGGTACTCATACACACCCAACATACATACATGCAAACATACACAAAAATGTGAAAATAAGGGGCACTGTATAGGACAGACTGGAATAGGTAGAGACTGAAGGCAGGTATAAGAATATATTACCTTAGACAGGTGAGATGTGATTAAGGTCTGAATCAAAGAAAGGACAAAGATGTTGAAGAGGAAAGAATAATTTGAGAGGTGTTTAGAAGATACAGTCAAAGCATTTGAATGTGAAGTGAAAAGGAAGCTTTGAAGGTGACTTTCAGGCTTTTGGCTTGGTCAGTGTGTGTTGGGGATCCCCAAGAACACCACCAGGTCCTGCGATTTGCTAGGAGGACTCACAGGACTCAACATATTGTCATATTCATGGTTATGGTTTATTACAATAAAAGGAGGCAAAGTAAAATCAGAAAAGGGAAAAGGCACATGGAGGCAAAGTCTGAAAGAAGCCAGGTGTAAGCTTCTTAGAACCCTCTCCTCATAGAATCACACAGAATATGCTCCAGCACTGAAATGAGACTGAGACTCGATGCCCAAGGTTTTTATTCGGGGCTGGTCACATAGGAAACCTCTGCCTAGCATAAAATAAAATTCCAAACCCTGAGAAGGAAAGCAGGTGTTTAGCTTAAGCCACATTGCTTGTGTAAACAGTAAACTACACGTATTCATTAGGAAACAGTGAGAACAGTCCTGAGTCCAAGTTTCTAGACACCAGCCCAGGGCCAATCTTGAAAGAAGGCCTATAGGAGAGCAATCTCAGGTTCCTTTTCTGCATAGTCAATAAGGTGGATGTAGGTGCCATTAACTAAGATCTTTAAATTGAAAAACAGGTGTAGGACAAGGAGGGCAAAAAATTACTAAAAGTTTTGTCATGTTTAATTTGAGATGATATTCAGTGGATATTTGGAAATCTTCAAAAGTCAGAAGAGAAGCTGGGCTATGAGTAATAGTTTAAACTCTAGAACAGGGATCAGCGAACTATGGCTAGTGGGTCTAATCTGGCTTGCCATCTGTTTTCATACAACCCAAGAGCTAAAAATGGTTTCTGACTTTTACACTTTTAAATGGTTGAAAAAAAATGAAAAATATTTCATGACACATGAAAATTATTTGAAATTTTCAGTTTTCATAAGTAAAGTTTTATGGGAACACAGCCACGTTCATTTGTTTATAGACTGTCTATGGCTGCTATCATGCTACACAGCAGAGATGAATAGTTGCAACAGAGCCCATATGAAGGGCAAGGCCTAAAATACAGATTATTCTAGCCATCTACAGAAAAAGATTGTTGATCCCCAATCTAGAAGATTATGAAATTGCCTCAAGAGAGCTTGTTTTAGGATGAGAAATCAGAGGACAGAAGTTACTTGGTAGTGTAAGCCCTGTACTCACATTTCTTAAAGTAATAATCAGAAAAATTTGGTTATAAAAATATCTCACATAATTGTTACAAAGAAATGGCCAAAAAAAGGAGACAAATTCTATATAACTACATATTTTTCTTGTTCATTACCAAAATATTTATGAATAACCTTGATCTACTTTTTCTTTTATGGGAGGTCTAAAGCATTTATTTATACCACCCTTCCCATATCTTTATTGCAAATTTTCACTGACCTCATAAAAATCACATTAATAATTGAGGCCTCAATATATTTTTTTCCTTTTATTCTATGCCAAGGAGTAAACAATTTTTTTAAAATGGTAAATTGACAAACCAACAACAATTTTTCCTTCAGACCTGTATCTATACTCCATGGCCACACTGCACTCATATCCTAGAGCTCTTTTTTAAGAAGTATAACTCCTTCTCCAAAGACTCTTTAACTTTGGTTCTCCCTTTCTCTTAGTTTAGTCTTCCAAGCAGGCTGCAGGATTCATTTGTTAACTTCACACAATAATTTCCACAGAGGCCAGGGACAAATATTCATCATATTTATGCAAAACTGTAACTCTTACAGTAGCTTCTTTGATTACAGTGTATAACTTCTTCTCCAGAGTTATTTATTTATCCATTCAACAAGTATTTCTTAATTTAAGCCCTGGGTATATTTTGGTGAACAAGAAAGAAATGGTTCCTGTCTTCATGGAACTTATATTCTAGAGAGCATGAAATAAAGTTAAAAAAACAAAACAACTGTCCCACACACAATTACACAGTTATCTAATTGTAATTGTATAAATTGTGATATTATATATGAGAAACAAACAGAATACCATGAGAGAATATAAGGAGTAAACCTGATATAATCTCCGTGTGAGAAGCTGTCAAGGAAGGCTTCTCTGAGGAAGAACAACCTACTGGATGAACAGAAATTAGCTAACGTTAATTGAAGAGGCAGAGGAAAGAGCTGTCTAGATGGAAAAAACAGCCGTGTACAAAGGCCCCGAAGTGACGTGGAAAATAGAGCATTCGAGAAACTCTTTAAAAACTGTCATTCTGACTACGAAGTAGAGAATATATTGGAGGAAGGCGAAAACAGAAGTAGTCAGATTAACTAAAATGCCATACTATTAGTCAGATAGAGGCATTAGTGATTAAGAAAAGTAAGCAGAATCTCAAACTTCCTCTAAGGATGTAAGAATCTGGAAAGGATATGGTTCCCACTCTAACCGCAAGAAAAATCCAAATACAAAATCATAACTTAAAAAAAAAAAAATCAGAGAGCTGAGGTTGCACAGAAATCAACCGGCCTGAAATATAAGTAAAATAGGCACCCCCAAGGAGATAAGGGTCATGAGCACTGGTTTATACGGAGCAGAGAACTGGAGAGAAAGAGAGCTGCCACAGAAGTCGGTAGGAAGACTGCACAAAAACTTTTAAACAAGTAGCTAAAGGCCAAATGTGAAGTAGCCTGAGACTCTAGAACTCTGAAGCTACAGATGCTCAGGGAGTTTGCAACCACTTGCAAGCTCTTTTCCAAGGACCTTATCAGAGGGTCACAAGAAAAACTGGGGATAGGACAGGAGATGGAAGAAAACGTCCCCTTAGTGGCATGGGTCTGGGAGAGGGTTACAGCTGTCACCGGGGAGAAGGCATAAAATCCTGTCTGGATCTTTTTCTCCCATTTCCCCTAAAAAAAAAAAAAAAAGACTTAAGCCTCTTGGGGAAGTATGGCAAATCCTGTCACATCTGAGGCACAGGTGAAGACCCACTGCAGCTGGGGCAAGGAAACAGAAAAAACATCCTGAGAGGAGTTGACAGGATGACTTAGGAAGCCCCATTGCTGAAAACCATGGACACAGGATAAGCCTAAGACCAGCCTGAAACTAAATTAGAACAATGGAAAAAGTCTCTTTTCTTTTCCCCTCCCTGCGCCTGGCACCAGATTAGCAAAAGCCAAGTGACAAATAACAGCAGTATATTACTGGGGAGAGTTAAAATGAGGAGAAAGCCTCTTTGAGGCACAGGCATGCTAGGAAAGCCTGAAGTAGAGGGTGGAACATGAACAATGAGAAAAATCCTCTGACCATCAATACTCTACCAAAGACAAAGTAATCCTAGATGAATTTGAAGCTAATGGTGCCTGGAGGGTAACCAAATACAGCTAAACTCCTGACAAAAATGACTTAATCCCCTACATTAAAGACCTAAAAAAAAGAAGGTCTGTCCATTTCCATACATAAATAATATTTATCTCACTCTCTACTAATCTACACATAATATCTAGCTTTCAACAAAAAATTATGATACATGAAAGAGCAAGAAAATAACCCATTGATAAGAGATAAGGCAATCAACAGAACCAGATTCAGATATGACTTGTATAATTACTAGACAGAGAATTTAAAATAACTACAATTAATATGTTAAAGGCTCTATTGGAAAAGATGAAAAACACATGTAAACACAGATAATCTCACAGAAAAAAATGATACCAAAAGAATTAAATTTTAAAACACATATACACACACAACACACATAATACAAAGATGAAGGAAAACTTCAAAGGGCTCATTAGTAGACTTGATATAGCTAATGCCAAGATTAGTAAACCCAGAGGTAGGTCAATAGAAAATTTCCAAACTGAACCCCACCCCACCCCCCAAAAAAATAAAAACGAGAAGAACAAAACACAGCAACACAGCATTCAAGAGCCATGAGACAATACCAAATGGATTAACATGTGTAACTTGGAAGCCAGTAGAAGAGAGGCAGAAAGAGACAAAAGGAATACCTGAAAAGACAATGGCTAAGGATTTTCCAAGAACAACGAAGGACATCAAAACACAGATACATGCTCAAAGAACCCTAAGTAGAATACAACACACACACACACGTGTGTGCCTGGCCATATTCAAACTTCGAAAATCAAAGATAAAATCTTGGAAGCAGGAAGAAAATAAAAGACTCACTATATATAGAGGACAAAAGATAAGACTTTTTATCAAAAACTATGCAAGCCAGAAAACAATGCAGAGATATTTATGAAGTATGTCAACCTAGAATTCTGTATTCAGTGAAAATATCCTCCAAAAATCAAACATGAAACCAAAAGCTGGTTCTTTGAAAATATTAATAATACTGATAAACCACTAACCTATTAAAAAAAGAGAGAGAAAGAGAGAAAAACAAATTACCAATATCAGTAATGCAACAGGAAAAGTCACTCAGACCTTTGGACTCTGAAGATATAAGAAGGAAAAAGTACAAAAAATTTTATACCTATACATTTGACAACACTGATGAAATGGAAAAAACTACTTGAAAGATACAAACTACAAAGCTACCACTCAAAAATAAACAGATAACCTGAATAGTCTTATAGGTATTAAAGAAATTCAAAGAAAGAAAACTCCACGTCCAGATGACTTTTTTACTGGTGAATTCTATTAAACAATTAAGTAGAAATAACACCAATGCTACACAAACCCTTCCAAAAAAATTGAAGAGGGAATACTTCCCAACTCTTTCTATGAGGTCAGACTTACCCTAATAGTAAAACCAGACCAAGACATCATAAGAAAACTATAAACTAGTAATCCCTCATAAACACAGACACAAACATCTTTAACAATATATTAGCTGATCAAATCTAGCAATATATAAAAAGGCAATATATCATGACCAAGTGGTGTTTACCTGCTGAATGCAAGAATGGCTTAACATTTGAAAGTCAACCAATACAATTCACTATATTAATAGTCTAAAGAAGAAATACCATGTGATTATCTCAATTGGTGCAGAAAAGGCATTTGACAAAATCCAACTACCATTCATGATAAAAAGTCTCAGCAAACTAGAACTAGAACAGAACTTACTTAAACCAATGAAGTATCTACAAAAAAACTATATTAAATTACACTTTATAGTAAAAGACATTGTTTTCTTCCTAAAACCAGTAACAAGGCAGGTATGTCAAGTCACAGCATTCCTTTTTAACATCATACTAGAGGGCCTAACCAGTACAGTAAGACCAAAAAAAAAAAAAAAAAAAAGGCAAAAGAAAAGAAATAAAAAGTATATAGCTAAGAACAGACAAAACAAAACTTTCTATTTACAAGTAATATAATTGTCTACTTAGAAAATCCCAAGTAAAAAAAGTGAATTTAGCAAGGTCACAGGACATAAGGTCAATATACAAAATTCAACTGTATATCTATGTACTATCATTCAACAACAGGAAACTGATTCTTTTTTAAAAGCTACCATTACAATGGTAGAACACTTAGGTATAAATCTAACAAAATATGTGCAAAATACGTATGCTTAAAACTATGAAATGATGAAAGAAATCAAGAAACATCTAAATAAATGGGGAGTTATACCATATTCATGTATCGGAAACTTTAATATGGTTAATATACTGTATCCTGCCAATAGATTCAATGCAATCTCAATCAAGATTCCAGGTTATTTTGTTAAAGAAATAGACTAGTTGATTCTAAATATATGGAAAGATAAAGAATTTGAAATAGCCTGAATAATTCTGAAAAACAGCAACAACATTTGAGGGTTCACACTACCTTATTCAAGATTTATTATAAAGCTACAGTAATCAAGACAAAAATGTATCAGCGAAAGCACAGAAACATAGGTTAATGGAACAGAAAAGAGTCCAAAAATAAAACCACACATACATAGCCAACTGATTTTCAACAAAAACAGTACAAAGGCAATTTCAATATGGTGCAAAGGCAATTCAGTGGAGAAAGGATAGTCTCTTCAACAAATGGCGCAGGAACAATTGGAAATCCATATTCAAAACATGGATATTGATCTATATATTGCACCATCTGCAAAATTCACTAAAAATGAATGGATCACAGACTAAAACAAAAACAACAACAACACAAACCCTACAAAACTCCTCAAAGAACACACAGGAAGAAATCTTTGTGACCTTGAGTTAAGAAAAGATTTCTTAGATACAACACCAAAATACAATCCATTAAAAATGTTTTTGATATACTTGACTTCATAACAATTAAAACCTTTTGCTCTTCATGGAAAATGAAAACACAAGCCACAGAAAAGTAGTAAATACTTGGAAACATAACTGATAAAAGACTTATATTCAAAATACAAAAATAAGTCTCAAAACTTAATAAGAAAATAAGCAACCCAAGGAATATATATCCTCTCTCTTGTTCTTAAATTCATATTCTAATATGACTTATTCCCTTTCAATAATATTGTATTTATATAAAAAATATGAAAACTCAATTTAAATCATTAATTGAAAGATTTTTTATGCAAACTAAACTTCCTTTAAAATATGTAACTCTAAAAAGCAAGGTCAGTATTAGTTCATTATAACAGTAAAATGAACACTTTATTTAAATAAATAATACAACCTCACAAATGGATCAGTCATCCCTCTCCTCCATTCCTCTTAAATAAAAATGCCACAGGCTTCATCTGTTACTAATTATATTAAGTAATATTTTTCTTTCAAAAAAGCAACAGTACACACTGGTGGTTATGGCAAACTTAATAAAGTAACTTGGAGAGTTTTTTTGTTTTTAATTTGTATTTCCATTGCAGAGAATGGAATGTAAAACATGTAGCCCAATCAGATAGTTAAACAGTAGACACAGTCTTCTAATCATGTTTCTGGTTGATAAAAGCCCAATCCCCAAAGCTAAATTTAGTCATTGTCTCAACATGCAAAACCCTCTTAATTTTATGTCTCTAAAATGGAATTTATAGTTAATTAGTACTTTTATTAAAAGTTCTCTACAAAGCAACAGTTTATCAAACTGACAAGCAAATTTATTTCAGCCTTTAAGTAATTATTTTTCAGTGTTTCTGAAAGCCAACATTTAAAAATTGCTTATACTTAGTCTTGCTAAAAATCTTTTTTAAAAAAAACAATATAAAATAAAAACAAAAAGAAATTTTGCCTTGGAGGCAGAGAAAAGGAGTAGGAAGCCGAATTCTGGAGATATTTCCTTGAGCAAATTACTTAACCTCTCTAATCCTCTGTTACTTCATCTGTAAAATTAGGAGTTAATCTACAAAATGTAAACATGAGATAAGGTCCAGCTGAGCTTTAAAAATCCTAATTCTATATAACACCCTTAAATAAAATGAATTCTTTTCCACAATAAAAGATGAAATTCATTAACATCTACACTAAAAACCCTGCCAATCAAATTATTCTTATGACCTTGGATGAATTACCTTTTCTGAACCTGTTTTTCCT
The DNA here is from genome assembly GCF_964341445.2 of Mesoplodon mirus. Classification (NCBI taxonomy): domain Eukaryota; kingdom Metazoa; phylum Chordata; class Mammalia; order Artiodactyla; family Ziphiidae; genus Mesoplodon; species Mesoplodon mirus. The sequence goes on along the minus strand of NC_138978.1, from coordinate 171,627,837 downwards.
CCCCAGTAAAAAATGAGGTTTGATGAGACGATTTATACTGTATTTTCTGAATCTGATTTTACCAGAAGATAATTTTTAATTATGTACCTGAGATCAGTTTTGACAGAATAAACACATAAGAAGAGTATTATCTAAATACAAATCTAAGCAATGCACAGTAGACACATGCTGATGACAAATCAATTTGAATTTTGCAAATCTAATAAAGGTGAACTTATTCTAAACACATAAATGGAAGAATATATTTCAACTTACAGCAAGGGGAAGCAACTACTTAGCCACACTCTAACTATACTCAGGAGTATATATATCACCATGTCATATTATTCTTGAATTAAGATAAAAACAAAAACATGTTTTTGATTAAGTAAATTCAATCTTAAAAGAGTATCAGACACAGTGATCATCAATAATCATAAAAACTAATGATGAAAATGACACATACTAAATATCTGTGGGTAAAATAAAATTTCATGTATTCCAAGTATCAGAATTCAAGGCACTTATTAAATCTAATTAATCAGTCTCAGGTTTTCAAAGAGCATGCCATGTTGTTCAATAAGCGTAAGCTACTTCCTAGCTCATTAGATTTTAAAAGAAGGAAAAAGAACAGGTAGAACTACTATATATTTAGACTATCTGAAGGAGAATCCACTTATACCAATAATACACAGTCACATAATGACTTGTATTAACATGTAGTTCTAAAATAGTTTCCAATGGAGTTAAAGCCAATGATCCAATAATTCCATTTTGAGAAATCTATCCTAAGAAAATAAACAGAAATACAGACAAAGATGCATGTACAAATGTGTCCATTGAAGTCTTATTTATAATAGCTAAAATTATGAACAACTTAAGTATCTGAAGGCAAGGTATGGTTAATGTATGATCTATTTAATATAACACGTGCTTACAAAGACTTTTTAATGACATGGGAAAAAGCAGATATTTTTTATTCCATCTCTATATATTTCTAAATTATACACATTTTTCAGCTGGAGAAATAATATATGATCAATTTGTACTATTTCTCAAAGACAACTGCATCAACATAATATAAGATGGCAAATAGGAACCTACTGTAATGATTCAAACAAGAAATGAAGAGTGTATAAATAAAGAGGGCATGAACTAACACAATGGCACTGGGAATACAAAGAACAGATAGTTTCAAGAGATACTTAAGCAGAATCGAATCAACAGGTTGCAGCTACCAATTGGAATAATAAATGAGAAACAGATTGGGCTAAACTGTAATTCCACACTAATACCAGAAATGCAGGAGAAAAAATACCTTAGGGGAAAATAATAAGGCCAGATGACTCTGAAACACAATCTAAAGTTAAAATTACTTTCTATATATTATGTTTAATATGGAAAGATTCATTCTGTACAACATATTAGGAAAATATTTTTATCCAGAAAACTTTAATTATCTGGATTATTAACTAATATGCAATATATTTCTTTTTCTTTTTTTTTGCTGTACGTGGGCCTCTCACTGTTGTGGCCTCTCCCACCGTGGAGCACAGGCTCCGGACGCGCAGGCCCAGCAGCCATGGCTCACGGGCCCAGCCGCTCCGCGGCATGTGGGACCTTCCCAGACCGGGGCACGAACCAGTGTCCCCTGCATCGGCAGGCGGACTCTCAACCACTGCGCCACCAGGGAAGCCCTGCAATATATTTCTTAATGAAGCCACTTAAGTGAGTTACTGCCATTGTAAAATTTTCATTCAGAATTATCTCAGTAGGGGGATAATGTGTTTACTTTTTATCAAAATATTCTAACTCAAAAATGGTGAACATGGGCTGTTTCAATGTAAGTTACCATATCATTTTTATTCTCCATAAAAATGCTGAGTTTCTTCAAAAATGACACAACTAGAATAAGCAGCTCAAAATTGTCCCGATCAAGAGCCTTCACCAGCATGTGAACTATGTTCTTGTTCCTCATCTTCAGCTCTGTACGTGTATCCTCAGCAAGATTCAAAAGCAAATAAAGAGCAACTAGAAAAGTAAAATAAATGAGAGTTAAATAACTGGCATATTGAATCAACAATTTAATAAATCATTTCTACCCATTAAAGTAACAGATGTAGAAGATAGTATATAACCTTGAAAATTTTAACTAGTTAATTTATTCATTAGTAAACTATTATTATTGATATATATGCTATATGAAACAAAACTTATATATAAAATAATATTCTTATGATGCTGAGAAAGATGCAATAACCAAAATAAGACAATGATTCCTACCCTCTTGGAGCTAAGAGCGTAATTGTAATCAAATGTCAATTAAAGGTATATGTTAGCAAATAATAAAACAGGCAAACATGTAGAAAGCAAGGTAAAATTTCAACAATTAGGGGCTGCTGTACTAAAAAATGTAGAGTACAGCTACAGCTGAATTTAAGGATACTAAAACCTATTTTTCATACTCAAAATGAGTTTTTGATAGTCTACAGAAAACGGCCACATGAAATTCAGTAAAATAACTGTTACACTAACCAAAGTTGAGGCCACTGTCTACTAGTTCTAAGTAAAATTTCTATTAGGTACCGGTAATAAAAATGCTTACATTCTCATAAGAAACTCATTTAATTCTTCCCTTTTGACAATGAGAATTATGTAACAGATAATGTTTTCCATTTGGCCTTAACTGACAGGAAGCTTAAGAGTTAAACCTGAAAGTTTTCTGTTAGAATTACATAGAATATTATGGCCAACATAGTGTTTTTGCTCTCCTATTGTCTTGATTTTGCTCATTTTTTTAGTATTTCATTTTATGTACTCTTATAAACCATCTCTAAACCTTTATGAAAAATATATACCCATACATATAAACTTTTATTTAACAAATATTTGAAATGGAAAAGCAATTCTCATTAATTACCTACTATATGCCAGGTACTGTACTAGTTGATATATAAACAGTAACCCATTTTAAGACCATTTTACAAGGCAAGAACTACTATAAAAATTTTTACAGATGGGGAACCCCAGATTCAGAGAAGTTAAATACCTTGCCCTAGCCACACAGCAAGAAAACCCACCAGAAACCAAAGCTCACACATCTACCCTATTGCACCATGCTGACTTTCCATGCAAGGCACTAATAAAAGGTTTTAAGGTTGTGTTGAAAAAGCATATAGTAGACTTCTTCTTGCAACCAAGATAGATGTAGTGGGTTGAATAGTGTTCTCCTCAAATTTCCATACACCCAGAACCTGGGAATTCAAACTAATTTGGTAACAGGGTCTTTGCAGATGTAACTAGTTAGGATGAGGTCATAACAGATTAAGGTAGACCTTGAAACCAATGACTGGGGTCCTCATAAGAAGACAGGACATAACAGACAGATGCAGTGGGAAGAAGGCCATGTGAAGATGTGGGCAGAGAATGAATAGATGCAGCCACAAGACAAGAAACATCAAGGACTGCCAGAAGCCACCAAATGCTAGAAGAGCCAAGGAAAGATTCTTCTCTTGAGTCTTCAGGGGCAGCATGGCCTTGCTGAAATCTTGATTTTGGCTTTCTAGCCTCCAGAACTGTGCAATTTCTATTGTTTTAAATCACCCAGTTTGCAGTACTTTGTTTTGGCAACTCTGGGAAATTAATACATTAGAGGAGCAGGGACCAGATTGGAAACCCTCACCAGAAACAATAACAACAACAACAACAACAAAAAGACTAAAATAAGGGTTTTCAGGACACTGAGCACCAGATGATGAAGGATAGTTATCCCTGAGAGATAAGAAACAAATGACCTGGCCCATGATTGCCCAGAATACTGTCTTGAGAGATTCCAGGTCATGAAACAGATAAGGAAAAATCCCAGAAGAACCCCAAAGAATTCTTGAATGAAGAGATGGAACCAAGGGACCAGGGAAGCCAAGGTGGCTAGAGTTCACAGAAAAGAATACCAGAGAGGACAGAGCTGCAAAAAGAGAAGAGTTCCAGAGTTCTACTTTATATATTGAGCAGAGTACTGACTAGTCACATGTGTTAAAAATCTGAGGCTGGGGGCAGAACAAAATGAAAGAATTAGAAGAAAAAATACATGACATGCACACAGAGCTGGAAATAATGCCTGTTTCTACCAGCTATACTGGAAACTTCATAATTAATGGGCCACTGGGTAGAGTTCTCACATGGGTCTTGCCTCAGTAGTATGGAATAGTTAGTTTTAGACTAAATGCTGCTCGTGTCCAAACCCACAAATCTTAAGAGCATGATCCAAAAGGATCAAACTGTTTGCAAGTAATTTAATTATGTCTCACAATAAAGCTCAGGAATAGAATATTTATAGGAATAAAATAATATCCATCACCTAACAATGAAAATTTCACATTGTCCTGCCTCCAATCAAAGGTTATTAGCCATTCAAAAAAAGCAGGAAAACACAACCTGTAAGGAAAAGAAAAATCAGCTAACTGAAACTGTTCTAGAACTGACACCACAGTTAGAATGATCAAACATGAACACCAAAATAGTTAGATAACTGTATTCCAAATTTTCTAAAAGTTAAGTAGAGACATGGAGGATATACAAAAGATTAAATCAAACATCTAGCAATGAAAACTACAATGCCTGAGATTGTATACTAAATGGAATTAATGGCAGTTTAGAGACTGGAGAAGAAAAGATTAGTGAAATTGAAGACATAACTAGAAACTATCCAAAATTAAACACACAAAGAAAAAAAAGAACAGCAAAAATGTAAAGAGTATCAGTAAACTATGGAAAAAACGTCAAGTGACCTAATATACCTGTAATTGGAGTCCCTGAAGAAATAATAATTGATAATTTTCCAAATTTGATAAAAAATATAAATCCACAATCCCAATAAGGTCAGTGAAATCCAAGAACAAGAAACACGAAGAAAGCTACACCAAAGCACAATATAATCAAACTGGTAAAAACAAATGATGAAGAGACCATTTTAAAGCAGCCAGAGGGAAAAAAACCTCATATATAGATGAAGAAAAGATAAGGATGACAGCAGACTTCTCATCAGAAACAATGCAAGCATGTCAACAGTGTAACAGTATGTTTAGCAAATAGAAATAAGTTGTCAACCTAGAATTATAAACCAGTAAAAATATTTCAAAAAAGAAAAAAAACAAAGAATTTCTTAGATGTAAAAAGATAAAATAATTCATTAGTAAATCTACCCTGTGAGAAATATACAAGGAAATCTTTCAGACAGAAAGAAAATGATGACAGAAACATGATCTAACAAAAAATAGTAGAATCAGTGGAAATAGTAACTATATAAGTAAATATATAAGATTATTTTCTTCATGTTTAAATATCTTTAAAGTAAAATTGACTGTCTATACAAAAATAATAATGTATCATAGGGTTTATAACAGATAGATATATATATATAAACCTCATGGTAACCACAAACCAAAAATCTATAATAGATACACACACAAAAAAGACAAAGGAATCCAAACATAACACTAAAGGTAGACATCAAATCACAAGGGAAGAGAGCAAAAGAAGGGACCATAAAAGGACTATTTAAAAAAAAACCCAAAACAATGAACAAAATGGCAAAAAGTACATACCTATCAATAATTACTTTAAATGTAAATGGACTAAAAGCTCCAATCAAGGCATAGAGTGGCTGACTGGATACAAAAACAAGACCCATGCATATGGTGCCTATAAGAGAATCACTTCAGATCTAAAGCCACAAACCGACTGAAAATGAGAGGATGTTAAAAGGTATTCCATGCAAATGGAAACAAAAAGAAAAATGGGGTATCAATACTTATATCAGACAAATAGACTTTAAACCAAAGACTGTAACTAGAGAAAAAGAAGGACACTACATAATGATAAAGGGATCACTCCAAGGAAATACAACAATTTTAAATATATATGCACATGGAAACACAAAGACCCCAAATAGCCAAAACAATATTTCCAGCTTTGTTCTTTACAAAGAACAGAGCTGGAGATATCATGTGCTCTGATTTCAAACTATACTACAAAGCCACAGTAATCAAAACAGTATGGTATGGCACAAAAACAGACACATAGATCAATGGAACAGAATAGAGAGTGCAGAAATAAACTCACATTTACATGGTCAGTCTACAACAATGGAGGCAAGAATATACAATGGCTAAAAGACAGCTTCTTCAATAAATAGTGTTGGGAAAATTAGACAGCTACATGCAAAAGAATGAAACTGGACTACGTTTTCACATCATATACAAAAATAAACTCAAAATGGATTAAAGCCTTAAATGTAAGACCTGAAGCCATAAAACTCCTAGAAGAAAACATAGGCAGTATGCTCTCTGACATCAACCTTAGCAATAATTTTTTGGATATGTCTCCTCAGGCAAGGGAAACAAAAGTAAAACAAACAAATTGGACTACATCAAACTAAAAAGCTTGTACACAGCAAAGGAAGCTAGCTGTCAACAAAATGAAAAAGCAGCCTACAGAATGAGAGAAGATATTTGCATACGATATATCCAATAAGGAGTTAATATCCAAAATACACAAAGAACTCACACAACTCAACATCGAAAAATCAAACTCAATTAAAAAATGGGCAGAGGATCTGAATAGAAATTTTTCCAAAGAAGACGTACAGATGGCCAACAGACACATGAAAACGCTCAACATCACTAATCATCAGGCAAATACAAATCAATACTACACTGAGATACCACTTCACACCTGTCAGAATGGCTATTATCAAAAAGACAAGAGATAGGGCTTCCCTGGAGGCGCAGTGGTTGAGAATCTGCCTGCTAATGCAGGGAACACGGGTTCGAGCCCTGGTCTGGGAGGATCCCACATGCCGCGGAGCAACTAGGCCCGTGAGCCACAACTACTGAGCCTGCGCGTCTGGAGCCTGTGCTCCACAACAAGAGAGGCTGCGATAGTGAGAGGTCCACGCACTGCGATGAAGAGTGGCCCCCGCTTGCCACAACTAGAGAAGGCCCTCGCACAGAAACGAAGACCCAACACAGCAAAAATAAATTAATTAATAAACGCCTACCTCCAACATCTTTAAAAAAAAAAAGACAAGAGATAAATGCCAGCAAAATGTGGAGAAAAGGGAAAACTTGGTGTACTGTTGACAGGAATATAAACTGGTGCAACCACTCTGGAAAACAGTATGGTGGTTCCTCAAAAAGTTAGAAATAGAACTACCATATGACCCAGCAATCCTACTTCTGGGTATATATCCAAAGGAAATAAAATCACAATCTCAAAGAGATATCTGCACTCCCATGTTCACTCCAGCATTATTCATAATAGTTAAGATGTGGAAGCAACCTAAGTGTCTATACATGGATGAATGGATAAAGTAGATGTGATATATATTTTATATAAAATATTATATAAAATACGTAATATATTACTTATACATTATATAATATATATAAAATAGAATATTACTTGCTTATTAAAAAGGACGATATTCTGGCATTTGCCACAACAAAGATGGTTCTTGAGGGCATTATGCTAAAGGAAATAAGTCAGACGGAGGAAGACAAATGCTGTATGTTCTCACTTATATGCTTATATGTGGAATCTAAAAACGCTGAGCTCACAGAAACAAGGAGATTGATGGTTACCAGACACTGGGTTGTGGGGGAAATGGGGAGACGGTGGTCAAAGAGTACAAACTTTTATAAGATGAGTAAGTTCCAGGATCCAATATACAGCGTGGTGACTACAGGTAAAAATACTGTACTGTATACTTGAATGGTGCTATGACAGATCTTAAATGTTCTCACCATAACAACAACAACAACAAAATGGTAATTATGTGAGGAGAAGGATTTGTTGAGTAATCTTACTGTGGTAAACATTCTGGAACATATACTTGTATCAAACCATTACACTGTATACCTTAAACTTACACAGTGTTATATGTCAATTATATCTCAATAAAGCTGGGGGAAAAATCAATAGTCAGCTACAAAGCAGGAATTGAATGCACACTTAAAAGTCCCACATCATTCTTACTAACGACATAAGATTTTGCATCTTATCAATGACTGAGAAACCATACTATTGAACTGTTAAATCTCTCAACAAACCCCAGAAAGAGGAGACTATTTTTTATTAAAGAGAAATATTTTGAAAAGTTTTACATCAATTTCCTAGGAAAGCAACAAAATTGTCACCATATAAGATACATATAGCAGGGTTTGAGAGACAAGATTCTTATTATTGAAAAGGTCATACATTGGATTTAAAAATCCTTTCTGATTAATACAATTTCAAGAATGTAATTTATACATTTAAGAGCTGAATGGGGCCTTTTGGTAGAAAGAGAGTGGAGTGAAATTTAAAACATCATTATCAATGCTAACAACAGAAGATTCTGTAGTACATTAAAATTCACTGAACTTTCAAATAATCTGGTATTAGCTTTATTTATCTGACAAAAATAGAACAAGCTGAATGTATAGTAAGAACTTTGTTGCGTTCTCATTGCTTAGGTATTCATACCTCGTAAGAGCTGTTCCTGTTTTACCACAAGCCCCTGGTATTTTTTAAAGGTTTTTTCATAATCTTTTCTCAAGGTTTGGTTTTCAGGGTCTTCATCAAGTAAACAAGTTAAGGATCATCCATATTCATTGAAGCAAAGAAAACCTAATGAAAAATACTATGAAGAACAGTGCTAATAAATTTTATGTGCAATTTTATCCAGTTATTTTCTGTAACCAATAGTTTAATTAAAATATTATTCCCTGCACAACTGTGTTATAACAGATCTTCTTAACCAAGTGCTCGAGGATGTGCTTGCAGACCTTGGGTGAACACATGTTTAGGCTTCACCAAGTACTTGAATCCTCAGAAATTGTATGTAAATATTTTATGTATGTGCACAAGTGTCTAACTTTCACCAGATTAAAAAATAGGTCCATGATTCCAAGAGGTTACAGCCTTAAAGAATGATTTAGTTAATAAGAATAGTGAATTCCACTTCGGACAGAAGATGTCTAGTATATTGAAAGGACGCTGATTACATCTAAAGCTTTTTAGCACCCTCTTCAGACTACATACAAAAAGAGAAATATCCCAAAGTTAGAGAAAAACAAAATTTAAAAATTATATCTTATAGCCCCAAATAGTCCCTTGGACACCTGCAGAAATAACCAATTACTTCAGTATGACTTCAGGATCCCCAAGCACTCAAAAACATCCCCTTGTTGAATGCTACTTGCATCACAACACAAGGAAACTTAAGACTTAATAAAATAGTAATATTTTAGGAGAAATGGCCAAAATTCTGATAAGTCATTTTTATATTCCTTCAATTATTGTAATCCATTGATTCTGAGACACATTTTTTGCACATCTTAACATCTCCCAGAATTTGAATATATCTTATAATCCATGATATGTCATAGTTTTAATTGGAAGCATCTTTCTCCTTTTGTAGTCGTTCATAAATAATGGTGTATCTTACATTCAATGGTGTCTAATATTTATAGGAATATGTTCTAAAAGATCAGTTTTTGTCACCAAGCAATCACAAAGTATAAATTAATGATTGCTAAAAGTCCCATTAGTGGTTCTCTCTGTATCCCCACCCCCCCACCTTAGTTTCAATGAATTTTAGGTACATTCAGGAAACTTGGGACTCAAGAAATGACCTGAAGTCTCCAGGATTATTGAGTTGTCCACGTGGTTTAAGTCAACACCAATCTAGATGTCAGAAGCTTACAGCACACACAGAAAATGTCTAAACCTATAAAGATCCTAATTAAGAAAAGTCAAATCTGTGTGTGTGTTTGAGGGTGTATTTTTATAGTGCCTTGGGTATTCCATGAAGGAGAGGTAGAAAACATGAGATATTGGGCACAACAGAAATAATATTTTTACTTTTTAAAAGAGATCAATAAATAGTGGGTTCAAAAGAAAGTTACCAGTATGACTTGTCATCTGCAAAACATGTCATATTAGACAGATATGAATAAGCCAGGGCCTTCAATTTAGAATTAAAGTTGTAGAAGAAATATGACAAATATCTTCATATATAAGAAATGTGATATTGAAGAAAATATCCTTATTCTATATTGCTTCAGTATGCAAGATTAGAATCAAGGGATAGAAGTTATTGGGAAGTAGACTTTAGTACACTAAGCAAAAACCCATTATAATAAATAGAATGTCAAAACACAGAATGAGCTAAATCAATAAGCAGTGACATGATAAAGAAGAGACTAAATAATCGATTTGTAAGGGAAGTTGCAGAAAAGATTCTTGTATTGAAAGGTTAAAATTGATTCTTTTTAAGGTTCCTTTCACAGGTTCTATGCTTCTGCAGGCATCTCGAATTTGTATGTAAGTCCAAAAATACTTTTTTTAATAATTAGAAAAATAGAATTTAAAACTATATTCTTCACCAAATTCACACTCATTCCAATCAAAGTCACCTTATTACACAGAGAAAACTACATAAGCAACAGTGGTGAGCCAGACTTCAGCTAACTAAAGGATCTTGAGGGACAAAATAGCACAGTCACTTAGAGGCTCACCAATTCAGTTATCCAGGACCACTATTATCTATTCCCTCTAGCTTATCACCTAATCAAAGTTGTAAAAAGATTAAAAAGTATATGTAAAACTATATTCATTCTGATAACTTCAATCTTCATCTTAACCTTCAGCACACTCTTGCATTTTTTCAAGTTATGTGAATGACAAACAAAACAAAATCCTCTCCATCCAAAGCTCACAGCAATAGGCAACAGTGGGGTGAAATGCCGCTTCAAAGGATATCAGTTTTCTTCTTCTTAGAAAGTTCTTCTTGCCAAAGCTCATGTCTTTTTAATTCATGATCAATGATATTCATACATAGAGCTCCAATTTTATAGTGAGTGATAAGTCCATGAAACTGAGAAAAGCTTTAAAGAAGAGTTTTTAGTATGTATTTAAAGGAATACATTTTGTGACTTCAGGAAATCTGTTTTGGATAAACACTGGTACAAACAATGTAAAATAGACTTGATATACATATTTCAATAAATGAATATGCCCACAGTATACTAAAAAGACTTGAAATTGTACGATGACTTTAAATATATTTTAACACACAACACTTACCTGAAACGAAATTATTTTTAAGTTAGAAATTACACAAAACACATTTTTGTAATTAATCACCATTTTAACTATTCAGATACCCTCAAAATAAAATTTCAGACTACCATCTAACAAAACTAATAATATAACAGTACTATTATTGAATAAAACTGATACCAGGAAATAAACTAGTGAAGTATTAGCAATCAGGTTTTATATATGTTTCCTAGACAATTTATTCATCCAAGTATTTATTCAGTAAATATTTATTTGCTAATGCTGGCCCATTTTTAGAACAGAGGCAAGAAATTCCCTAGAATTTCTGAGAAGTCAGAAACTTTTCACAATGTCTCAATAAGTATCCTTCTAAAGAATATATGTGTATAAATAAAATACATGAATACATAACAGGTATGTGTTTACAAACATATATTGTGTATACACACACACACACACACACACACACACACACAGTTGATCCTTGAACAATGCAAGGGATAGGGGTGCCAACACTCTGTATCATCAAAAATGTAAGTATAACTTATAGTGGGTCCTCCATATCTGCAGTTCTGCAACCACAGTTTCAACTGGGGGACCGTGTAGTATGGTAGTACATATTTAGTGGAAAATACCTATGTATAAGTGGACTCACGCAGTTCAAACCCATGTTGTTCAAGGATCAACTGTATATAAAACAGTAACATTTACTGGCACTTACTCTGGGTCAGGCTTTTTTCTAATACGTTCCTGAAGAGAATACTCCTATTACTATCCACAATTACAGATGAGGAAACTGAGCACAGAAAGGTTAAGTAATGTAACCAAGATCACATGGCTAATAGACAGCAGGACTTGGATTCAAAGCCAGAGAGTCTATTTCCAGAGCCCATAACTCTTAAACTCTAAACCATTATATTATCCTACTATATGTATATGCATTGGTTAGTGTAGACTGAAAGAAAGACAGAACAACAAAGAGGACAGAGAATCGGAAATAGAAGTTCAGAGGCAGAGCAGAGTTAGATACGTAAGAAGACTGAGAAAACTAGTGACCTACTATCTAAACCAGTGACACAGACAGAGAGAAATAGATATAGATCAGTACTTTTATTTCCTAATTTTTACACTTACCTGGAAAAGCAAAAAAAGATGTATATTATGTTTGTAGCTAACTCAACACTTTGCTTCCAGTCTTCTCTGAGGACTCTTGCTAATGCACCAAGGGCAGTTTCTAAAGAAAAAGGGGATGTACAAAAATGATCACTCACCTTGCCTCTGACATAAAGGGAAATTGGTTTTAAATGTCTACTATCAATAAATAACAAAGCTAAGATAGAACTGGGACAAAAAGTAGGATGCTTCTTTCCAACACAGAAAGCTATTTTTAAAACTGAAATAATAAAACTCACAACATGCAGCTTTAAGTCTAACTGTAAATAGAAAAATAAAATATGATTTAAATAAAGTAACATAGTAAGTATACTATGGGTGAAAATAAAATAATAAAAAAACATTTATTTCTTAATTTTCGTTTCCACTTGCTACTGCAGTGCCAGTTTATTTTTTAACATCTGATTTAATGTGTTCATGAATAAGTGAAAAATTAGATTAAGTCTAAAAAAATAATGAGCAGTTTAAAGCAGGCTAACACTGACTTCACTAAAGCAAATTAATAATAATCAAATAAAACTTATACACAGAAAAATAAGTCTAATATTTTAATGTCATGTTAAATTGATGCCAACGGACATAAATAGAGCAAAAAATTTTTCAGGAAACTAGCTTTAGGGTAGATTGATAAACATCCCTGTTACACCTTTTTCCTGAAAAAGGTAATGAATTGATTAATGAGAATTACTATACATTAAGTAAACATAAAGTAATGAGACTAGTTTCAAATTAGTACTGTTACATGGCTGACTAAATCTTAAAATCATTAAAAATTAAAATATCTGTGTATTATATAGTGATCATAATTCAACTTTCTATAACAGGCATTGAGGATCTATTGTACTTTGTGGACTGCATTATAAGTATTTATTATGGTAATGAAAGTATTTAGTTTATTTGAGCTTTCTGGCCATTCAGATTATGAAACAACAAGAATTCACTATATTACTAATCCACTTAGTGAGGAATTTTTTATACAAACTGAAAAACACAGTATAATAGCATTTCACAGTATTGTTCATATTCATAATACAGAGCACTGGTATAATATAGGTTTTGAACAAAATTATTCTGAAGTCAAATAAATAGGTAATACGCAAAAGCTCTAGAAAAGTCCTACTTAATAAAGAATCTGGTTTAGCTTAGCTTAATCCAATATTTCCAAAGGCATTCATCCTTATAATCCAGAGGATACAACATTTCTTAGAACATACTTTGGAAAATGATGTACTATAATGTCACAAATTTAGCATTTTTCTTCTTTACTAAAGAACAGAAAAATGTCTCAATAAAAATACAGCTATAGGAATTATACACAGGTTATGAAGAAATAAACCAAAAGAAAATTACAAAGTTTACAACAGATCAAAATATAACCCAAAATTAATTTATAATTTGAGTGCAATCATAATTAAAATTCTGTTAAGATTTTCTCAGAGAATATAATAGGGTGATCTCAAAACAATATGTAAGAAAACGTACAAAGACCAGCAACACCACTTTAAAGAAAACAACAAATTGGAACATTTCTCCTACATACTCTAAAACTCTAGTCAAAGTACAGAACAAAACATAACAACAACAGTATGATATTGGTATGGAAATTATCAAACAGATCAATGGAAAAGAAAAGAGAGCATCAAAACATATCTATGAATATATCAGAACAGTATCTGGCACAGAATAAGCTTTCAAGAAGTATCTATCGAATAAAAAATTGGCCAGCATATAGTAGAAAAGTCATTTCAAATCTCTGGGAAAAGGAGGAGTATTCAATAACTAAGCTGGGGAGAGACCTTCAAGATGGCAGAAGAGTAAGACACGGAGATCACCTTCCTCCCCACAGATACATCAGAAATACAGCTACACGTGGAACAACTCCTACAGAACACCTACTGAACGCTGGCAGAAGACCTCAGACCTCCCAAAAGGCAAGAAACTCCCCACGTATCTGGGTAGGGCAAAAGAAAAAAGAAAAAACAGAGACAAAAGAATAGGGACGGGACCTGCACCAGTAGGAGGGAGCTGTGAAGGAGGAAAGGTTTCCACACACTAGAAGCCCCTTCACTGGTGGAGACGGGGGGTGGCGGGGGGGAAGCTTCAGACCCATGGAGGAGAGCACAGCAACAGAGGTGCAGAGGGCAAAGCGGAGAGATTCCCACACAGAGGATCGGTGCCGACCAGCACTCACCAGCACGAGAGGCTTGTCTGCTCACCCGCTGGGGCGGGCAGGGGCTGGGAGCTGAGGCTCGGGCTTCGGTCGGATTCCAGGGAGAGGACTGGGGTTGGCTGCATGAACACAGCCTGAATGGGGTTAGTGCGCCACCGCTAGCCGGGAGGGAGCCCAGGAAAAAGTCTGGACCTGCCTAAGTGGCAAGAGACCATTGTTTTGGGGTGCGTGAGGAGAGGGGGTACAGAGCACCGCCTAAACTGTCTCCAGAGACGGCGCGAGCCATGGCTATCAGCGCAGACACAAGACGGGCATAAAACGCTAAGGCTGCTGCTACAGCCACCAAGAAGCCTGTGTGCAAGCACAGGTCACTCTCCACACCTCCCCTCCAGGGAGCCTGTGCAGCCCTCCACTGCCAGGGTCCCATGATCCAGGGACAACTTCCCCGGGAGAACACACAGCACGCCTCAGGCTGGTGCAAGGAGAGGCCGGCAACTGCTGCCCACAGGCTCAACCCGTATTCTGTACCCGCCCCCCCCCCACCCTGGGCCTGAGGGAGCCATAGGCCCCTAATCAGTTGCTACTTTAACCCGGTCCTGTCTGAGCAAAGAACAGACGCCCTCAGGAGACCTACACGCAAATCCAAAGCTGAACCCCAGGAGCTGTGTGAACAAAGAGAACGGGAAATCTCTCCCAGCAACCTCAGGAGCAGCAGATTAAATCTCCACAATCAACTTGATGTACCCTGCATCTGTGGAATACCTGAAGACACAATGAATCATCCCAAAATTGCGGTGGTGGACTTTGGGAGCAACAATATATATATATTTTTTTCCTCTTTCTCTTTTTGTGAGTGTGTACATGTATGCTGCTTTGTATGATTTTGTCTGTAGAGCTTTGGTTTTACCATTTGTCCTAGGGCTCTGTCTGTCCTTTTTTTTTTTTTTTTTTTTTTTTTAGTATAGTTTTTAGTGCTTGTTACAATTGGTGGCTTTGTTTTCTGGTTTGGCTGCTCTCTTCTTTCTTTCTTTCCTTTTTATTACTTTTTAATTATTTTTTATTTTTAATAATTATTTTTTATTTTAATAACCTTATTTTATTTTTTTCTTTCTTACTTTCTTTTTTGTCCCTTTTCTTCTGAGCCATGTGGCTGACAGGGGCTCAGTGCACCAACCAGGTGTCAGGCCTGTGACACTGAGGTGGGAGAGCTGAGCTCAGGACACCGGACCACCAGAGAACTCCCAGCTCCACATAATATCAAATGGCAAAAGCTCTCCCAGAGATCTCTACCTCAACGCTAAGACCCAGCTCCACTCAATGACCAGCGAGCTACAGTGCTGGACACCCTATGCCAAACAACTAGCAAGACAGGAGCACAACCCCACCCATTAGCAGTGAGGCTGCCTAAAATCATAATAAGGTCACAGACACCCCAAAACACACCAGCAGACACAGTCCTGCCCACCAGAAAGACAAGATCCAGCCTCATCCACCAGAACACAGGCACTAGTCCCCTCTACCAGGAAGCCTACACAACCCACTAAACCAACCTTAGCTACTGGGGGCAGACACCAAAAACAACGGGAACTACAAACCTGCAGCCTGCGAAAAGGAGACCCCAAACACAGTGACTTAAGCAAAGTGAGAAGACAGAGAACCACACAGCACATGAAGGAGCAGGGTAAAAACCCACCAGGCCAAACAAATGAAGATGAAATAGGCAGTCTACCTGAAAAAGAATTCACAGTAATGATAGTAAAGATGATCCAAAATCTTGGAAATAGATTGGAGAAATTACAAGAAACGTTTAACAAGGACCTAGAAGAACTAAAGAGCAAACAAACAATGATGAACAACACAATAAATGAAATTAAAAATTCTCTAGAAGGAATCAGTACCAGAAAAACAGAGGTAGAAGAATGGATAAGTGACCTGGAAGATAAGAGAATGGAAATAACTACTGCAGAGCAGAATAAAGAAAAAGAATGAAAATAATTGAGGACAGTCTCAGAGACCTCTGGGACAACATTAAATGCACCAACATTTGAATTATAGGGGTCCCAGAAGAAGAAGAGAAAAAGAAAGGTTTTGAGAAAATATTTGAATAAACTAGAGTTGAAAACTTCCCTAATATGGGAAAGGAAATAGTTATTCAAGTCCAGGAAGCACAGAGAGTCCCATACAGGATAAATCCAAGGAGAAACAGGCCAAGACACATATTAATCAAACTACCAAAAATGAAACACAAAGAAAAAATATTAAAAGCAGCAAGGGAAAAACAACAAATAACATACAAGGGAATCCCCATAAGGTTAACAGCTGATCTTTCAGCAGAAACTCTGCAAGTCAGAAGGGAGTGGCAGGACATATTTAAAGTGATGAAAGGGAAAAACCTACACCCAAGATTACTCTACCCAGCAAGGATCTCATTCAGATTCAACGGAGGAATTAAAAACTTTACAGACAAGCAAAGGCTAAGAGAATTCAGCACCACCAAACCAGCTTTACCCCAAATGCTAAAGGAACTTCTCTAGGCAGAAAAAACAAGAGAAGGAAAAGGCCTACAAAAACAAACCCAAAACAATTAAGAAAATGCTAATAGGAACATACATATTGATAACTACCTTAAATGTAAATGGATTAAATGCTCCAGAAAAAAGACATAGACTGGGGGCTTCACTGATGGTGCAGTGGTTGAGAGTCCGCCTGCCGATGCAGGGGACACGGGTTCATGCCCTGGTTCGGGAAGATCCCACATGCCGTGGAGCGGCTGGTCCCGTGAGCTATGGTTGCTGGGCCTGTGCGTCCGGAGCCTGTGCTCTGCAACGGGAGGGGCCATGGCAGTGAGAGGCCCACATACCACAAAAAAAAAAAAAAAAAAGACATAGACTGGCTGAATGGATACAAAAACAAGACCTGTATATATGCTGTCTACAAGAGACCCACATCAAACCAAGGGACACATACAGACTGAAAGTGAGGGGATGGAAAAAGATATTCTATGCAAATGGAAATCAAAAGAAAGCTGGAGCAACAATTCTCATATCAGACAAAATAGACTTTAAAACAAAGACTATTACAAGAGACAAAGAAGGACACTACATAATGATCAAGGGATCAATCCAAGAAGAAGATATAACAATTGTAAATATTTATGCACCAAACATAGGAGCACCTCAATACGTAAGGCAAATGTTAACAGCCATAAAAGGGGAAATCGACAGTAACACAATCTTAGTAGGGGACTTTAATACCCCACTTTCACCAATGGACAGATCATCCAAAATGAAAATAAATAAGGAAACACAAGCTTTAAATGATACATTAAACAAGATGGGCTTAATTGATATTTATAGGACATTCCATCCAAAACAACAGAATACACTTTCTTCTCAAGTGCACAAACAGAACATTCTCCAGGATAGATCATATCTTGGGTCACAAATGAAGCCTTGGTAAACTTAAGAAAACTGAAATCATATCAAGTATCTTTTCCAACCACAACGCTATAAGAGTAGATATCAATTATAGGGAAAAATCTGTAAAAAATACAAACACATGGAGGCTAAACAATACACTACTTAATGACCAAGAGATCACTGAAAAATTAAAGAGGAAATCAAAAATACCTAGAAACAAATGACAATGAAAACACGATGGCCCAGAACCTAAGTGAGGCAGCAAAAGCAGTTCTAAGAGGGAAGTTTACAGCAATACAATCCTACCTCAAGAAACAAGAAACATCTCAAATAAACAACCTACCCTTACACCTAAAGCAATTAGAGAAAGAAGAAGAACAAGAAAAAAAACCCCAAAGTTAGCAGAAGGAAAGAAATCATAAAGATCAGATCAGAACTAAAGGAAAAAAAATGAAGGAAACAATAGCAAACATCAATAAAAATAAAAGCTGTTTCTTTGAGAAGATAAACAAAATTGATAAACCAATAGCCAGACTCATCAAGAAAAACAGGGAGAAGACTCAAATCAATAGAATTAGAAATGAAAAAATGAAAAAGGAGAAGTTACAACTGACACTGCAGAAATACAAAGGATCATGAGAGATTACTTCAAGCAGCTATATGCCAATAAAATGGACAACCTGGAAGAAATGGACAAATTCTTAGAAATGCATAACCTTCCAAGACTGAATCAGGAAGAAATAGAAAATATAAACAGAACAATCGTAAGAAATGAAATTGAGACTGTGATTAAAAATCTTCCAACAAACAAAAGCCCAGGACCAGAGGGCTTCACAGGTGAATTCTATCAAACATTTAGAGAAGAGCTAACACGTATCCTTCTCAAACTCTTTCAAAATATAGCAGACTCCTTCTACAAGGAGTCTGGAGTCTTCCAAACTCCTTCTACAAGGCCATCATCACCCAGATACCAAAACCACACAAAGATGTCACAAAGAAAGAAAACTACAGGCCAGTATGACTGATGAACATAGATGCAAAAATCCTCAACAAAATACTAGCAAACAGAATCCAACAGCACATTAAAAGGATCATACACCATGATCAACTGGGGTTTATAAAAGGAATGCAAGGATTCTTCAGTATACATAAATCAATCAATATGATACACCATATTAACAAACTGAAGGATAAAAACCATATGATCATCTCAATATATGCAGAAAATCTTTCAACAAAATTCAACACCCATTTATGATAAAAAACCCTAGAGAAAGTAGGCATAGAGGGAACTTACCTCAGCATAGTAAAGCCCATATGTGACAAACCCACAGCCAACATCATTCTCAATGGTGAAAAACTGAAACCATTTGCTCTAAGATCAGGAACAAGACAAGGTTGGCCACTCTCACCACTGTTATTCAACATAGTTTTAGAAGTTTTAGCCAGAGGAATCAGAGAAGAAAAAGAAATAAAAGGAATCCAAATCAGAAAAGGAGAAGTAAAGCTGTCACTGTTTGCAGATGACATGATACTATACATAGAGAATCCTAAAGATGCTATCAGACAACTACTAGAGCTAATCAATGAATCTGGTAAAGTAGCAGGATACAAAAATAGTATACAGAAATGTCTTGCATTCCTATACTCTAAGAATAAAAAATCTGAAAGAGAAATGAAGGAAACACTCCCATTTACCACTGCAACAAAAGAATAAAATACCTAGGAATAAACCTAGCTAAGGAGACAAAAGACCTGTATGCAGAAAACTATAAGACACTAATGAAAGAAATTAAAGATGATACAAACAGATGGAGAGATATAGCATGTTCTTGGATTGGAAGAATCAACATTGTGAAAATGACTAAACTACCCAAAGCAATCTACATATTCAATGCAATCCCTATCAAACTATCAATGGCATTTTTCACAGAACTAGAACAAAAAATTTCACAATTTGTATGGAAACACAAAAGACCCCGAATAGCCAAAGCAATCTTGAGAAAGAAAAACGGAGCT
This sequence comes from Mesoplodon mirus, assembly GCF_964341445.2. NCBI lineage: Eukaryota > Metazoa > Chordata > Mammalia > Artiodactyla > Ziphiidae > Mesoplodon > Mesoplodon mirus. The sequence continues at coordinate 171,607,974 of NC_138978.1, read as the reverse complement.
GGAGGAATCAGGTTCCTGGACTTCAGACTATACTATGAAGCTACAGTAATCAAGAGAGTATGGTACTGTCACAAAAACAGAAATATAGATCAATGGAACAGGATAGAAAGCCCAGAAATAAACCCACGCACATATGGTCACCTTATCTTTGATAAAGGAGGCAAGAATATACAATGGAGAAAAGACAGCCTCTTTGATAAGTGATGCTGGGAAAACTGGACAGCTACATGTAAAAGAATGAAATTAGAACACTCCCTAACACCATACACAAAAATAAACTCAAAATGGATTAAAGACCTAAATGCAAGGCCAGACACCATAAAAGTCGTAAAGGAAAACATACTCAGAACACTCTATAACATAAATCACAGCAAGAAAATAGCAAGAGAAAATCAATTCAACATGTACACATGGTCCTCAATAAGGTTAACAGTTGGTTTCACATCAGAAACCATGCAGACATGAAGCCAGTGGGATGACATATTCAAATTGTAAAAGAAAAAGATTGTCAACCAGTAATTCTATATCCAGCAAAACTACCCTTTAAACAGAAGAAAAGTTATTCCTAGGTAAACAAAAACTTAAAGAATTTGTTGCTAGTAGAACTTTTCTATGAGAGATACTAAAGGGATTCCACCAGGCTGAAATGCAAGGACACTAGAGAGTAACTTAAATCCAAACAGAGAAAAAAAGAGCACCGGTAAAGGTAACTCTCTCTCTATATAAATATAAAAGACATTATAAACATATTTTTGATTGTATTATTTTCTTCTATCTGATTTTAAAATGCATACATCAATAATTATATTACGTGCTGATAGGCTGATAATGTATGCAGATGTAATATGTATGAAATAATAGTACAAAGGTATGGGGTGGGAATAGAGGTATATTGAAGGAAAGTTTTTGTATATTGTTAAAATTATGTTGGCATTAACTTAAACTAGATTTTTTTTTTTTTTTTTTTTTTTTTTTGCCGTACGCGGGCCTCTCACTGTTGTGGCCTCTCCCCTTGCAGAGCACAGACTCCGGACGCGCAGGCTCAGCGGCCATGGCTCACGGGCCCTGCCACTCCACGGCATGTGGGATCTTCCTGGACCGGGGCATGAACCCGTGTCCCCTGCATCGGCAGGCAGACTCTCAACCACTGCGCCACCAGGGAAACCCTAAACTAGATTTTTAAAATTTAAGATGGTATCTGTAATCCTAGGGTAACCACTTAGAAAATAATTCAGGAAAACACAGTAAAGGAACAACAAAAGAATTAAAATGGTATACTAGACAATATTTCATACAAAAGAAGGCAGTAATGGAGAAACAGAAGAACAAAAAAAGATAAAAGACATATAGAAAACACAAAGTGTTAGATGACAATCCGTTATGAGTAATTATGTTAATGGTAAATAGAATAAACATGCCAATCAAAAGGCAGATTGTTTGAATGTATTAAAAAAATATGATCCAACTGTATGCATTCTACAACAGAAACACTTCAGATTCAAAGACACAAATAGGGTGAAAGTAAAAGGATGGAAAAAGATATGTCACGCAAAAAAAAAAAAAGACATTAGACTGAAAAAAACTATTTCTAAGTACATAAAAGAAAAAGGATGTATAGTTGACCCTTGAACAACATGGGTCTGAACTGCACAGGCCCATTTATACTTGAACATGGGTTTAAACTTATGTGTGCATAAGTGGACACAGGCAGTTCAAACCCATGTTGTTTAAGGGTCAACTGTACATGATCTGTGGTTGGTTGCATCCGCAGATGTAAGGATATGGAGGACTAACTATGGGACTTGAGCATCTTCAGATTTTGGTATCCTTGGCAGGCCTCAGAACCAATCCCCCATGGATATCAAGGGATGACTGTATATATAATACATATATATATATATAAAAGGATGTATACTCATATGTAAATATACATATATTCACATGTATATATAAATTCAAACTTCACAGGGTAGGTATTCCAGAAGTGTAGTGACATGGGGAAAAGATCAAATTCATTAGAAATCAGGCAAATGCAACTTACAACAAAGAGATATTGTTTATTACCAACAACGCAGTGGCAAAAATGTTTAAGTTTTATAGCCTTCATATTCTATTGGTCTGGAGAGACAGCGGCACAACCACTTTGGAGGACAATTCAGAAATATCCCTAAGACATTATGACCTGCATTTCTTTTGTTTTGTTTTGTTTTTGCAGTACGCGGGCCTCTCACTGTTGTGGCCTCTCCCATTGCGGAGCACAGGCTCCGGACGCGCAGGCTCAGCGGCCATGGCTCACGAGCCCAGCCGCTCCGCGGCATGTGGGATCTTCCCAGACCGGGGCACGAACCCGTGTCCCCTGCATCGGCAGGCGGACTCTCAACCACTGTGCCACCAGAAAAGCCCTATGACCTGCATTTCTGTATGACCTTTGTTTCTGTGTACACACACTTTAAAAACCCTTGCCTGTGTATATAAGATATGAACAAAGATGTTCACTAAAGTTCCCTACTGAAAACTTTGGAAACAACCAAATGACCATCAAAAGGGGAATGGCTAAAGAATATGCATAACTTCATAAAATACAATTAGCAAAAGTAGTTCAAAACTAATTACACTGTATGTATCTATATGCATATAATCTTGAAACATTACTACATGGAGAAAAAATTACCAAGTAAGAAGTGTGATATAATTAACATAAAAATTCATATAAGGTAATACTCTATTCTTTAATATAGGAAAAAAACCTATATATATATATATATATATATATATATATATATATATGTATAAATCTATGGAAAAGATCTGGAAGAATGCACTCCAAACTCCTACCAGATTATAGACTAATGGTCAAAGGGGGTTTTATCTGTAATACTCTAATTCTTTAAAAAGAATATATTAATATATGAGTTGTATAATTTAGAAAATACTTAAAATGTACAAATTTCCTAACTGGAATATTGGTAATATCCTATGACTCTCTGGACAGATCTCTGGATATATTTTCCACACTACAAAGTATTGATATGCACTGTGCAGCCTCCACAAAAGGAGTTTGACAATAGATAAAAAAGTATTCCTTCATATGTGATGGAAATCATATCATAACAATATCTTCCATATTTTATTTTTGGCAAAAGTGTAATCAGAAAATTATAATAATTCTATAGTGGTATTCTACAGTGGTATTACTGAGAAAAAAGGTTTTAAGAGCATTATATCTCTGTTTTCTTTTATTACCCAGCACTTCTAAAGAAAAGAAAGCAAATACTTGGCATCAAAATCAATCTAAATGAAATTTAAAAGATTACTGTTTTTGGCTGTGCTATTAAAAGAAAACTAATATTGGAACTGTAATTTTTTTTTGCAGTATGCGGGCATCTCACTGTTGTGGCCTCTCCCGTTGCGGAGCACAGGCTCTGGACACGCAGGCTCAGCGGCCATGGCTCACGTGCCTAGCCGCTCCACGGCATGTGGGATCTTCCCAGATCGGGGCACGAACCCATGTCCCCTGCAGCGGCAGGCAGACTCTCAACCACTGCGACACCAGGGAAGCCCTGGAACTGTAATTTAATAAAAGCATATACATACATGTGCAAATGTCAAAAGTCTGATATTGTATCCTAATTGAAAGAATAAAAAGTCTTCCAGAATAGAAGAAAAAATAAAAAGTCTTCCAGAATAGAAGAAAGAAAAGATTCAGTACTATTAATGCTTTACTTTTCTGGTTTAAATTATTAGTGAATCCTCCAGAGAATATTTAAATGTTATGCCCACATGTTAAGAAATTTGAGTAAGAAGGAAAGTAATAAAGAGCTGGAAAATAAGTGCATTCCTAAGCTTGATATAAATAATTTTGGCTTACCCCTCTACGATAATAAATTTAAAAATCATATTTCACAATAATAATTCTACTTTAAATATTTATAGATAAGTCTATAAATTCAAGTCTATAAATTCTACCATTCAATAGTAGTTCTTCCAAGTTATCAGGATTTCGAGCAAGCTGTAGGATCAAAGCAGAACCCCGAACCTTGTCAGGAATATCTTCATATAATAACTCAATGTACTCATCCATGTCATTAATGTTAGCAACTTCATCAATCTGAAACAAAGGAAGAGGAAGGAAGTACTCTAAAAGAATAATGCTCAACAGAGCCAATGTCAAAGGAATGGTATTTTGTGATCAATAAACTGCCCTTGATAGTAAGAGACAAGTTTTCAAAGGACTTAACAGTTGCCGTCTTTTTGTAGAGGGGGAAATTAGACCTTTGGGTGATAGGACTCCTGAGTGAAAGTAGTCATAAACCATATGATAAAGTGGGATGTACATAAACTCTAAAACTGGCCTATTTATACTGATAAAGTATCTTAAATGTAATGCAAAATAGTATATACCATAATAAATTAAACATACTTTAAAACATAGTACAATAAGAACATTTAAAACATTTCACAACTTATCAAAATAAATTATGTCTAAAAGACACATCCAATAATTTTTGCCTTTATTAAATACTGATTTTCTACCTTTTTCAGGTACTTTAAGTTCAACCATTTTTTAAAATTCCACATTTGTTTAATGTGATTGTATGAATTATTGATGGTAAAAAGCAATACCTTAGAATCAATTCTCTATTAGATAAAAATACAGTCTTACCTCCATTCCTTCAAAAGTAGGTGGATCTTTAGGCTTGCTTGATTTTTCTTTTTTTTCTGTAAAAAGATTTTTTTCTTATGAGAAGAACAATGTTTTTAGGTTTCTGGGTAATTTTTATTTCCAGCAGCTGAGTTTAATTCTAGCTAAGTTGGGTATCTTCAAATGGGTAATTTATGAAATAACCTTTTTTCCAATGTATAAAAAATGCTCACCTATAATGCATTTGTTCTAATAAGGATATCACGGAGAGTATAATAAAATCTACAAATAATCTCCAAATTATGTTAGGTAGCAATTTAAACTCCCTCTTTGGCTAACATTTTAGGTATGTAAATAGCCAGACTCGCCAACAAGAAGCAAAATACTCCATTTTAAGTTTTCTTTCTTTTCCTAATTCACATTTAAGAATAGGAAAATCAATAAGGCAAAGAAAAAACTAATGAGTTGAGTAATATAAAAACTAAAATAAAAATTAACAAAGGAAAAGGAAAAGAAATGACTTGGATAAAGTTAAAAAGCTAAAATACAGTTGCTGATTTTTTAAACAAAATTAGGATCATAAATTAAAAGGCAAATGTTTAATAGTTGTGTTAATTTAATCCTCACTTGTTCCCAAATGAATTAAAGAGGTATTCAAAGGTGTTGAACACAACTTTAAGTCATTTTTTATGTTGAATTATTTGATTCATAGCAGAACTTTATTTTGTAAAAAAAAATTATCAAAAATGCTTCACTGCTCTGATCTGGGTCAAAAACCTAAGCAATGAATGTACATTAAAATAAGTTCTAGTAGTATCAAATTTTTGATTCTGTAATTAGCAAATGTTTTACATATAATAGGAATTAGCCCTGATTGTTTTCAGAGGAAGGTAGTCGTTATGGACAAAGTTATGTTTTCTTAACAGCTAGATTTTTCCTCAAACAGATAATTTATTATGACAGTGATTTTAATTAAGCAAAGAAAAAAATAATACTTACAGTAAAGAATCACATAATCAAATAACTATTATTGTTTTATTTCAACCACTTTTAGGGCTAGGTTTTTGGCTTTGAAATAGTGAATATCAAGTAAAAAAGAAAGAAAATGGAATAGTTTTTAAAAATAAGTGTACATATACTATAGTATAGCATTTCATATATGCCTCCAAAATATCTATATAGAGAAACATATTGATTTAATTTATCTACTTATGATAACATGAAAATTTCCTCATATTCCTCTAATTTCTGGGGAAGGAGGTGAGAAGACTGATTTACTCTGAAAACTCAGTGAAAGGGTTTTCATTCGTTTAAAGATATTTTATTACAAATGCCCTCGGAATTATATTAATTTAGCATTAGGAAAGATCAATTTTAACTATATTGTACAACCTACAATAAGTACACACACATCTTAAAAGAGCATAGAATTTATTTTTCTCACTTACTTATTGAAGCTATCTCTCATCATTTAGTAACACTGTTAACAGGAATATTGTATCAAAAAATAGTTAATAAAATTTTTGATAATATTTTCCTTATAGCACTTATTATTATTAATAGGTATACACTGAGTGCCAGCTATGTAGTTGGAAACAAATTCAAAATGCTCATTTTTGCTTTTAAATAAATTCACAGCTATTCAATTCATTCAACACATATATATTGATCATATAAAGTGTGTTAGATACTATATACAGCTCCAATTAATAAAAGTATATATTAGTCACAAGGCATTTTATTTGCTGTGGATGGAGAGAGAAGACTGGTTAATCTGAAAAAATGTCCAAATGAATTTTCTCTTTCATTTTTCTATTTAATACAATCAAAACTTAAGTATAAGTTATTTCAAGGGTACCATATTTTAGAACTCACCAATGATAAAAGAAAGATATATGTAAACTTAATAAATACTACGAAATGGAATGACTAACCATTGAATAATCTGAGATGACTTTCCATTCAAATGTCTGTACTCTGTTTTGTTTTGGGTTTGGATTATTCGAAAAATGTCTTCTATAAATAATCAACTGCTTAGTTCTAATATTTTAATGGCTTGGTTCTTTTATGAGGTAATTAAAGACAGAAGAATGGTAACAACAAAGACGTTTAGGAATGAAAAGGTAATGTTTTCCTAACAAAGATTCACAAAATTTATGCATATGACATATATTTTAACATTTAAATTAAGTAATCCATTCAAATTATCAATTAAATGTCAATAAAAAATTTAAAAAATATAAATCTAGTTGCTGGGGTAGAGAAAACAGGTTTTCTGCTCCCAATATTCTCCCTTTATTATTCTAGAATCAATGTGATATTTGCTTTTTTACTCTTTATTTCAGCACATGTGTACACACACAGTATGAAATAGATCATTTTGGAAGCATCATTTTGGAAGCCTGGCATGTAGGAAACTAGTATGTTTCTTTATTATTTCATTCACTTACTTAGAGAACTGGTAAAAGAAAACTCACCATTCAAATATCAAAAGTACAAACCATAGTCAAACAACTCTGGTTTTGCATTAAGAAGTTAGGAATTCTTCTGCTTACCTTTTCCTGACACTGAATCACGGCGGTTCTGGAGATAGTACAACAGCTGTTCTACCTCATTTAGCTTTGAGGGATGAATGAGTTTACATTCTTCAACCACCTTTCGTGCCAGGGAAGTTATATCTGTGTTGGCATTGAGACTCTTAAGACGAATGCTGCAGGCATATCAGGTATTATTAAAGTAAGTGATAATTTAAACAATACTTCTTTTAAATAATTTACAAAACATTTAAATGTACCTAACATAGTCTCTTTTAGTAAAATATAATAAAGTATTAGATATAATTAGGCTTAGAAAAAAATGCAAAGCAATGATTTTCCTTGAGCTGGACAAATGAGATAACAGAAGGAATGGTAAAATCTACATCTGACTCTTCTAGGCAGGATAGCATATCCAGAGAGCTTGTTTTTAAAGTCTTTCTGATATCACATAAAGTTTTTAGTTATTATTAGATGTGAAAATCCATACTGCCAAAAATAAATCATTTTCTTGACCATATTCACAGTCATTTTCTTTTCAGTTAGGGGCAAGACACAATATTAATATATTCGGATTCGGTTGTTCTGATGGAAATTATATAGAAGACAGAAGAAAAAAAAGTAGGATGCATTTTAAGATCTATATGAGTAATGCTGAGGAACAAATAAATATAGTTATACCTGTTAGTACATTAAAAAAAAAAACAGGTTCACCCTCCTTTTTAATTTAATCCAGGAGAGATTCACTGGAAGGTCAATAAGAAAAGGTTGTTCAAAATCTGGAAACAACTACCAATTTACATGGATTCATGGCACCAAAGAAAGCTATAAGGACATAAAATTAGGTTCAGGGTGAAGACTCAAACTGGTGGCAAAAGATTCTTGCAAAGCAGATGCATTCATGCAAAGCTAGATTCAAAAAGAGAAACATGAGAAAGTAGCCACTATGTTGAAATACTTCTTAGTGAAGATGGCCAATTTTTGGAGACACTCAAGGTATTAGAGGCAACAGGGACAGAGACCTCAGAAAAATGTCCTGCACTCAGCATCTGTGAAATCATTATTCAGATACAGATGATCTCTCCTGAAACAAGTCTAGTAAAGTGATTTGAATACTGTTCACAGCTTTATAGTCATCCTCTAATCTGGTCCTCTTGGGATTCTATAAGCTACCTAATAGCCTTTAATAAATTCCTTTTATGCTTGAATTTTCTAGAGTGGCTTCTAATGTCTGTAACAAGAACCCTAGCAATACTCTGTGCCTTTATTTTAATTTTTCTCTAATTTATTTGGCTGTTTAAGTTCCTATCTTTTAAATCTTTTAAACTGTTGAATATTTTTGTATAACTTTAGCTGCACATCAGAAAGCAGAGATATAAAGGAGAGTCCATTCAGAGAAAAACTCTCAAAAGACATCTCCATGTTTAATTTTAACAAGGAACTGGGAAATCTTGAGTTTCCATAAATCTGATTAAGAAGCACAACAGAAACTCTATAAACATGTATTTTTGAAATTTTCCTACTAGTTTTTTTTAGAGCAGTTTTAGGTTTACAGAAAATCTGTGCTGAAAGTACAGAGTTACCATATATGTCCCCACTACCCTCTCCTAGTACAGTTTCTTCTATTATTACCATCTTGTGATAGTGTGGAAACTTTGTCACAATTGATGAATCACTATTGATATATTATTAACTAAAGTCTACAGTTTACATTGGGGTTCACTCTTTGTATTGTATAGTTCTGTGCACTTGGACAAATGCATAATTTCATGTATCCACCATTAAAGTAGCACACAAAATAGTTTTGCTACCCTAAAAATGCCCTGTGTGCCACATATTCTCCCCTCCCACCCCCGAACTCCTGACAACTTCTAATCTATTTTTACTTTAGTTTTGCCTTTTCTAGATGGTCATACAGTTGGAATCATACAGTATATAGCTTTTCCAGTCTGGCTTCTTTCATTTAGCAATATTCATTTAGGTTCCTCTGTGCCTTTTCATAGCTTGATGGTGGATTTATTTTTAGTGCTGAAGAGTACTTGACTATATGGATGCAACACAGTTTGTTTACCCATTTGCCTACTGAAGGATATCTTGGTTGCTTCAATTGTTGACAGCTATAAATAAAGCTGCTATCAACATTCATGTGTAGGTTCCTGTGTGGAAATACATTTTCAACTCATTTGAGTTAATATCTAGGAGCACAACTGTTGGATCATATGGTAAGTGTATGTTTAGCTTTGTAAGAAACTGCCAAAATGACTTCCAAAGTAGCTGTACCATTTTGTATTTCCACCAGCAATGAATGAGTTCCTGTTGCTCTACATCCTCACCAGCATCTGGTGCTATCAGTGTTTTAGACTTTACACATTTTAATAGGTGTGTAGGAGTATCTTGATGTAATAAAGCAGATTTTTTCTACCATTTTTTAGATTTATTTTCTACCAATATATATATTAGCAATCTGATTCATCATCTTCTTTCCATCCAAGTAATAGAAAGATTCTTTCCTGTGTACATCTCTCTCCTAAATCCTTCCCTTGTTAAAAGAGACAAAGAAAAAATATGTAGGACTAGAATTTTTAGAAAATGTCAGCTGTATGTTTACTGATTATTTCTAAAATAAAAAAATAGGCCCCCTTCATTAGGCAGCCCATGCCTATTAGTAATACTAAAAACTCATACCAAAAAATGCCCATATTGGGCTTCCCTGGTGGCGCAGTGGTTGAGAATCTGCCTGCAAATGCAGGGGACATGGGTTCGAGCCCTGGTCTCGGAGAATCCCACATGCTGTGGAGCAACTAGGCCCGTGAGCCACAACTACTGAGCCTGCGCGTCTGGAGCCTGTGCTCCGCAACAAGAGAGGCCGCAATAGTGAGAGACCCGCGCACGGCGATGAAGAGTGGCCCCCACTTGCCACAACTAGAGAAAGCCCTCGCACAGAAATGAAGACCCAACACAGCAAAAATAAATAAATAAAAATTAAAAATGCCCATATTATTTTTAGACCATAACCGTAAGATTTCTCATAATGAAATGTTCAGAAAACTGGGACTCTGTTGAAGGTGGGCTTATACATTCCTTTATCTGATAAGGGAGAATGAAATACATGTTTTCTGGACCTGAGCCATAGCACTAACTACCACAATTTAATGACAGTTTCATTTCACACCTATCTCAATCTATATGAGTGTCCCCCTCAAAACCTTCACCCCCAGCTGCCACCATTGATAAACCTCTTGAACTATCAACAAACCATTTTCTCCTTTTGGTCCCACAATACGATTCCTCCCCAAACCTTGAGCAGCCAGGTTGAATACCACAAAGTTGGGTTACAGAGGTTTTTCCCATACTGATGTTTAAATCCACTTACACTAACCAGTTGGTAGTAACTCTTTCCAGGTGGCTGACTCTCTACTGAATGTACCCCTTGTCTAGAAAGCCTACAGATTTTCAAACAATAACAACATTCTCACTTAATTTTAATTGAATAAGGCTATTGACTACACTAAGAACTAAAAACTAAATTTCTCTCATGAAATGTGGATGTATGAGGTTCTAAAGGCAAAGACCCTAATCTGCTAGCTTTTCTTTGGAACTCAAATTAATAAAATCTCAAGAGATGTTACTTTCTCAAAATGTACAAAATTTAGGCAGCAGTCACAAACACACAAGTGGAAGAAAGTGTGAGAGAACACAAAAAATTGTGAGCATGTGAGTTAAAATCTACAGTGTAAGTATGTATGTGTGCATGTGTATATCTCTTCAATCTAGTGGATTATCCAAAGACTCATTTATTTTTAATGAATTATCTGTGTAATTTAGTCTTTTAACCCAAATAAGAAGAGAGACTACAGATTTTAATAAGACAGTAGGTAGCTTCTCTCTTCAGGTTGCTATACAATGAATTTTCTTAATTGAAACACTATAAAAATTTGGGGCCAAATAATTTTTTGTTTGTAAGTGCCTATCTTACGCATTGTAGGATGTTTCGCAGCACCCCAGCCTCTATCCACTAGATACCAATAGCACCCTCCAGTTATGACAACCAAAATGTCTCCAGGTATCGCCAAATGTCCCCTGGGGGAAAAATCCTAACCAGCTGAGAACCACTGCTATATATTTAAAATATAGTGCTGTTCAGTGTGCTAAATACTAAATACTGTCACAAGAACTTCCAGCATCCTGAATATACTTAATACCACCAAAACACACTAACTTTTTAACTAGTTCCCAAATCAAAATTATCTATGGGGGGAAGAAAGTTGGGAAAGAATACTAGGTAATCTCAGACCCTCTCTACTTCCACAAAACTATGGAAGGAGTGCAAGATCATTGCCAGCACAACTGAAGACTAATGAAAAAGGCCAGTTCCCAAGGGACTCCTGAAAGTACTATGAAAGCAGGAAGGAAAGTGTGTAGAACATTGGGAGATCTAAGCTCAATTCATTTAGTCAGAAAATGCTTGTCCTATTACTAATATCTTTCACAGCGCTAGATTTTTAAGGGATGAATTCAAGGTACATGCCCCATTTGTGAATTCTGGATGTCATATCACTTTCTGTAATTCCAGGGAAGAAAGAACAACACAGGATCCCCTAAAATAAAAATTTCCTAAATTAAGCTAAAAAGTCCTATATAAACATATCTTTTATAGTTGATTTCACAAGTTATATTCTATTATATGCATTTACTAAATGGGATAAATAAGAATAGGCATTTTTCATTAGGTTCCAATTATGCTCACATAAACATGATTTTCTCTGGAATATACTCTGTATTTATAATTTAATATAGTCTCTGCTTCACTGAGATAATGTATGTCTGTAAGAACGCCACAATCATTTATCATCTATGCAAGTTTAAACAACATCAGATTTCTATAAAGTTTACTACTTTCAAATGTGCACAAATGAAGAAAACTTACATTTTTTGGCATTCCTTTCGTTCTCCCAACATGGGATCCCCCATTTCTCCAAGAATGGTAGCTTCCACTTCATATTGAACAATGAGTGCTTTTTCTGATGGATGTACATCAATATTTCCTCCTTTAACTTTCCTATTAATATAAAATAAAAACAGGCATAGCTACATTAACAGCTCACAAAACATCCAAGGTTTTTATCTAGTTCCTAGTTCCAAAAACATGTGGGCTGGATTAACATATGCATTTAAATCAGATTTACTCTTGACTTGGACCAAGAAATAACTCTTTTTCTCCAACTCTGTAAACTATGTACTGTACATGTAATTCTTGGTCTTGCAGAAAGTACCTTTATGAATAGCTCTGAGAAAAAATACATTTACCCAAAGAATCATGCATACTAGCCAGCGAATAAAACAAACAATTAAGATGGTTTTAGAGTGAATAACCTCAACCAAAAGTCAGCAATTTAAAACCAAAGGCAGCTACCCCAAAATTTATATTTAAAAAAAAATCAACTGCCCAATAATTAGCCTATTAACTGTATCACAGAATGACATGAATTATCTAAACTGCAAAATAATATTGATTATGTATTATCTTACATAATTATATAAATTGAATTAGTACCTAAATCATTCTTCAAATCACATACAAGTTGTGTAACAAAAAAGCATTTACAGGTTATATTCTATAGTTACATATCTCAAATTATAGTGCCATCAGTAGTTTCAATAGAAAGATTGTATATACTTTGTCCCCAGACCCCTAAAGTTATAGAACAAATTTTTTTAATTGAAGTATAGTTACCTTACAATATTATATTGGTTTCAAGTGTACAACATAGTGATTTTATATTTTTACTTTGGCTATAATCCCTGTGCTGTACGTTACATCCTTGTAACTTATTTTATACCTAGCTATTTGTACCTGCTAATCCCCTTCACCTATTTTGGCCCTCGCCCTACACCTCTCCCTTCTGGGGACCACTAGCTTGCTATCTGTATCTCAGAGTCTGTTTCTGTGTTGTTATATTTCTTCATTTGTTTTATTTTTATATTTTACATATAAGTGAAAACATACAGTATTTGTCTTTCTCCGCCTGACTTATTTCACTAAGCGTAATATATTCCAGGTCCATCCATGTTGCCACAATAATGAATTAATCACTACTTGTTATTGGCCACTTTAGGATCTGATAAAATGAGTTTTATTAAAGGAGATTAAGCAATGGAAACAAGCAAAATTTCCCACTGTAGTCATAGCTAGCTAGCTGGCTAGTGAGGTCTTTTAGCCTAACGGGAAGGAATAGAAATATGACAACACCTTAAACTCCAATAATCAGAAACTCAAAGCTTTTCCTTCAGTTAGGAATAATTGGCTTATTATGCATATTTTCAATGTAATTAAAAAATTTTTTTTACCAGAATTCTTTATTACAACAAGGGTAAGGCTCTTCAGTCTGTATTAGGACAATGATTAAGAGTCAAGTGTAGAGACAGAGTAGGAAATCAAATAAATATACAGAAGCTAGAGTCTAGGTAGGTCAGCAACTAAACTGACAGTAAGACATACAGAACAAAGCCTATAAAGAATAAAAGCAAAAACCAGGTAGGCCAGTAAAAAACAGGGAGTTGGGAAATTAGATATATACACACATATTAAAGAGAATGGTACAGCTTCCAAAAGATAAGATAAATGCGTACAAGTTCAGGCTAGCAGTCAAAAGCTAGAGAAACCACAGGAATCAAGAGAGTAAGTAAGAGAGCTGAAAAACAAATGTAATATAGCACTAAAGAAACTATTTAATTATAAAGAGAACTAGTTATTTGCTTCCTGATGAAATGGAGAGCAACCCCAGTACTGAACTTCTTATATAGGAGAGGGTAACTGTATCCAATTGAAGAGAATCATAAGGATGAAATGTAAGTGCAGATCCTAAGAGTAACCTCATATCAACACTTTCAAAGAGGGTCTTCCACATATTAACAACTGACGGAAAAGCATAATTGTTATCCTCTGGTCTGATATTTTGCCTTTCTCCAAAGAAATCAAATAGTTCAAAGAACCTCACTATTCCTTTTCAGCTTTCGTTTGCTTTTTTCTTTTCTGTATGTGTGTTTTAAAGAAGTTAATTAATTTTATAATATTTCTTTTTTATTACTAATACAACTTATTCTTACTGTAGAAAAAACAGAACACAGAAATTAGCAGAGAAAAAATAAACTGAAAAAGTTAGAAGAAACCAGTTGTTACCATTTAGCACATACACATCCAGACATTTTTCTCTCTATATGTAAATAATACATAATGAGAGAACGTCAGCTCTAGAATTTCTTTAAAGAAGAGGCTAAAGGGTAGCAATCTGGTAGGGTTAAAACTACATTTGAATAGCAATTTACATAAGATTGACATAAGTATTAAATGTTTATATCATTGTGGGGGCTGATGGAGATTATGGGATGGATAAACCCCTTCCCTGTTCCCCTTGGCACTGCCACTGAATATATAAAATACACATATTACAAACTAAGCTCATATTATATATACTGTGTGTAACATACTTTCCAAAATTACTATACAATGACTTTAAAAGAATACTTTGCCTTTAGAACTTCATATAGTCAAATACTAGATAATCCATTTGTTGAATACCTTGATTCTTTTTTTTTTAACATCTTTATTGGAGTATAATTGCTTTACAATGGTGTGTTAGTTTCTGCTTTATAACTAAGTGAATCAGTTATACATATACATATGTTCCCATATCTCTTCCCTCTTGCGTCTCCCTCCCTCCCACCCTCCCTATCCCACCCCTCTAGGCAGTCACAAAGCACCAAGCTGATCTCCCTGTGCTATGCAGCTGCTTCCCACTAGCTATCTATTTTACGTTTGGTAGTGTATATATGTCCATGCCATTCTCTCACTTTGTCACAGCTTACCCTTCCCCCTCCCCATATCCTCAAGTCCATTCTCTAGTAGGTCTGTGTCTTTATTCCTGTCTTACCCCTAGGTTCTTCATGACCTTTTTATTATTTTTTTTCTTAGATTCCATATATATGTGTTAGCATACGATATTTGTTTTTCTCTTTCTGACTTACTTCACTCTGTATGACAGACTCTAGGTCCATCCACCTCACTACAAATAACTCAATTTCATTTCTTTTTATGGCTGAGTAATATTCCATTGTATATATCACCTTGATTCTTTATTTCTAACTTACATTGCACGAAATTTACAAGATTCCCTTACAAAACATTCAAAACCATTTGCAGGACAATTGGTTGATTTACAAAGTAGTTCTCTAAAGGCTCAAAACATTTTGTAATTCAATTACTCTATATTTATGAATGATATAAATATTTTTAAATTGACAATCATGGTTTCAAAATTCTATTTTGGTTGGTAAAATATTCCAGCTTTTTGGACACAATTATGAATTATGTCTACATGCAACCTGTGACAAGTACACATCTGCTGTTGATAGCTGATTTAGTATGAAAAATTGCTTTTACCATAGCAATGTGCCTCATCAAAATTTATACTTGTATTATCACCACAAAATGAATAATTTTATCTTAAATGCTATACTTCTAAACTGAATTTAACATGGTATTCATAATGATGTCAGATATTTAACAATTGAGACAATGAACTTCAAATGCTTTATTTGGAATCCATGAATCAGGTGAGAAGTAATTTAGCCCATTATTAGAATTAACTGATTTACTATTTGTAGCATCTTATGACACTGATATTAAACTGATATTTTTTAACTGTCTGCAAAGTTCTTGTACTAATGGAGCCTTCTTAATAACAGGTCTACTTCACCTTTTTTTTTTTTAACCTGCACAAGAAAACTGGAACCAAAAATGTGCTAAATTGATTTAGAAAAAGTTTTGCTTTTTTAATCTCAATATGAAGTCATGCTTCACAGACTGATATAAGATATACCTTTCTTTATCTACATGTGATAATTGTCACCTTCAGGCAGAGTATTCTTAATTACTAACTTCTAAAGTACATCCTGATGTTTCTAGACTTCATGTGGTCGATGATATCATTATGATCCCTACAACAGATAACAGATGCTGACTAACACTGTGCTCCATATTCATCATCTATTTCCTAGAGAAACAAAATTTAGCCCTTAATTTTTCATTAAACAGGTTTTTTTTAAATTATTGCTGTCAAAAGGGTTTATTACAGGTTTGTGTTCAAGACTGTGATGTAGGAGGTTCCTGAACTCACCTCCTCTAATAGATGCACTGAGTCAATACCATCTATGAAACAATTTCCTCTGAACGCCCCACCGCCCCCACCTTGGGACTTCCCTGGTGGTCCAGTGGTTAAGACTCCGTGTTCCCAACACAGGGGGCTCCCAATGCAGGGGGAGCCCACACGCCGCAACTAACAAAAAGAAAAACAAAAAAACCCAAAAAACCCAAACTAGCTGAGCAATGCCCACAAATTGAGCAAACAAGAAAACCCACATTGAAGCAAATAAGAGAGACTGATTCACAATCTTGCCATAAACCCCATGTCTGGTGTGGAGACCCACAACTGGGCAAAAACTCACACCTGAGCTGCTACTTGAGGAATGAAGGATTTAAACCCTACATCTGGCACCCAGCTTTTAAGACCTATACCTGAGAGACAAGCTCCCAAAACATCTATCTTCCATGAAACCCCAGTGGCTATAGCAAAACAGTGAAACAGTTCTTAAAGGGCTTGCACATGCAAGCTCGCCTACCCTAAAGCCTAGTTCAGAGGCAACTGACTAAAAAGCACCTAGACTTTCTGTTAAAAAGGATTATTTGTTTATCTTAAAGGGTCGGCCTGAGGGCCCAGCATCTAATTTAACATATGAGTCTACTGAAATACACAGGATGGAGGCTGGCAGGTTCCATCTTTATGCTCTCCAGATCACCAGTATCTCCCAGAAAAGAGCTTGTACTGCTGTCTTCTGGTGTCCTGATTATTGCTGCTGATCCCCAGGGGACACCTCTAGATCACCTGACTCTGGTGGCTATCAGGGCTTACGTTCCCAGGTCCCACAGGACCATAACAGAGAGAGGGAGTTCTTAACTGGCTACCACTCCCAGGGCACAGCAGAGAGGCAACAGACTGAGACAACCAATCTTTCTATGAAAGAGATCTTTTAGCTTATCTTCATAGCTGTGGACTTAGGGGCAGGCTTCTAATTAAACACATCTAAAGGCTGACTGTCATCCTCTCCAGAGACCTAGGAGAGCAGATGCTATCTTTGCACTCTCCCTCTGTCCCACTCCAGAGCACTAGTATATCCTGGAGGAGAGCTTGTACACTTATCTGGTGCCCCAGTTTTTGTGGCTGCCACCCAGGTGATCACCTGGTTCTGGTGGCCACTGGGGCTTGTATTCATGAGTTCAAAGAGACATTAGTGAAAGAAAAAAAATAGTTATTAACTGGTTATTACCCCAGGACTCAGCTCAGAGGGAGCACTGAAAATAAAGTAGGCTACTTGGACAATCACTAAGGTCTGAAAGACAACCAAGAGCTAGGCATGGTTGAATAAAAAGGTTCATCTCCTAAATAAGACCACTCCTTCCAGAATGGGAGGGGTGGCTGTTTTATCTAATACATAGAAACCAACACAGAGTCAAGGAAAATGAAGAAACAGAGAAATGTGTTTCAAGAAAGAAAAAGATAAAACCTCAGAAAAAGACCATAATGAAACAGAGATAAATGATGTATATGATAAATAGTTAAAAGTAATGATCGTAAAGATGCTTGCTAAATTCAGGGGAAGAATGGATGAACAAAGTGAGAATTTCAACAGAGATAGAAAATATAAAAGTACCAAATGGAAGTCACAGAGTTGAAGAACACAATAATTGAACTTAAAGATACAGCAAAGGGCTTCAACAGAAGACTCGATGAAGCAGAGGAAAGGATCAGTGAACTCAAAGACAGGGCAATGGAACACACCCAGAGAAGCAAAAAGAATAAAAAAGGGGTGAAGACAGATTAAGGGATTTATAAGCTAACATCAAGCAGATCAACATTTGCAATAGAGGGGTCCTAGAAGGAGAAGAGAATGGGGCAGAAAACTATTAGGGGCAGAAAACTTATTTGAAGAAATTATGGCTGAAAGCTCCATTAACCTGAAGAAAGAAACAGACATCCAGATCCAGGAAGCCCAGAGAGTTCCAAAAAAAGATGAATCCAAAGACAGCCACAAGAAGACACATTATAATTAAAGTGTCAAAAATCAAAGACAAGGAGAGAATCTTAAAAAAACAGTAAGAGAAAAACAACTTGTTGCGTACAAGGGGAACCCCCATAAGACTATCAGCAGATTTTCAGCAGAAATTTTGCAGGCCAGAAGTAGCAAAATATATTCAAAGTGCTGAGAGGGAAAAACTGCCAACCAGTTTTTAGTCTACACAGCCAAGTTCTCCTACTGAATTGAAGGAGAGACAGTTTTCCTGGAAAACTTGTGAAAATATAAATCTCACTGGTAAAGGTAAATATGTTGTAAAACTCAGAATAATCTAAAATGTTGTAAAGGTGGTAGGCTGATCACTTATAAAGCTAGCATGAAAGTAAGAGATAAAGTAGTAAAAATAACTATAACTACAAAAATTTGTTAAAGACACACAAGATAAAAAAAATGTAAATGGTGACATCAAAAACGTAAAATGAGGGGAGAGTAAAAATGTTGAGCTTTAAAACGTGTTCAATCTTAGGGTGTTAACAACTTGAAATAGACTGTTATAAATGTTTTTACGTAAGCCTCATGGTAACCACAAAGCAAAAACCTATAGTAGATACACAAAAGAAAAAGAAATCTAATGACACTAGAGAAAATCTGAAAATCACAAGTGAAGAGAGCAAGAGAAGGAGAAACAGAGGAATTACAAAACAGCCAGAAAACAATGAACAAAATGACAATAAGTACCTACCTATCAATCATTACTTTGAATGTAAATGGACTAAATTCTCCAATCAAAAGATACAGAGCGGATAAATGGTTAAAAAAAATGACCCATCTATATGCTGCCTACAAGAGACTCACTTCAAATGCAAGTACACACTCAGATTGAATGAAGGAATGGAAAAACGTATTCCATAAAAATGGAAATCAAAAGAAAGCTGGGGTAGCTATATTTATGTTGGGCAAAATAGACTTTAAGATAAAGACTGTAATAAGAGACAAAGAAGGGTATTATATGACAATACAGGGGTCAATCCAATAAGAAAATAAAACATTTGTAAATATTTATATGCCCAAAATAGGAGCACTTAAATATATAAAGAAAATATGAAAAGTCCTAAAGGGAGAAATACACAGCAATACAATAGTAGGAAGAGACTTTAATACCTCACTTTCATCAATGAATAGATTACCTAGACAGAAATTCAATAAGGAACATTGGCCTTAAATGACACATTAGACCAAATGAACTTAACAAACATAAACAGAACATTCCACCCAAAGGAACAGAATATACATTCTTCTCAAGTGCTCATAAAACAGTCTCAAGGATAGATCATATGTTAGGCCACAAAACAAGTTTTAATATTTTTAAGAAGACTGCAATATATCAAGTATCTTTTCCAACCACAATAGTATGAGACTAAGAATTAATTACAAGAAGAAACTGGAAAATTCACACATAAAGATTCAGCACATACTACTGAACAACCAATGTGTCAAAGAAGAAATCAATACCTTTAAACAAGTAAAGGTGGAAATACAACACACCAAAACTTAAAGGATGCAGAAAAGCAGTTCTAAGAGGGAAGTTCATAGAGATAAATGCCTACATCAAGAAACAAAAAATGATCTTAAATAAACAATCTAACTTTACATTTTAAGCAACTGGAGAAAAAATAACAAACAAAGCCCAGAGCTAGTAAAAGGTAGGAAATAACAAAGATTAGATGGGAAATAAATGAAATAGATACTATAAAGACAACAGGAAAGATCAATGAAACTAAGAGGTGGTTCTCTGAAAAGGTAAATAAAATCAACAAACCTTTAGCTAGGCTAACCAAGAAAAAAAGAGAGGACTCAAACACAGGCGTACCTTGCAGATATTGCGGGTTCAGTTCCAGATCACTGCAATAAGGTGCGTATCATTATAAAGCAAGACATGTGAATTTTTTGGTTTCCCAGTGCACATAAATGTTATGTTTACACTATACTGTGATATACTAAGTGTGCAATAGCATTACATTTAAAAATCAATGTACATACCTTATTTTTAAAAATATTTATTTCTAAAAAGTGCTAAGCAGCTGCACCTTCAGCAAGATATAATCTTTTGCAATAGTAACATCAGTGATAACTGATCACAAATCACCATAATAGAGTAATAATGAAAAAATTTGAAATATTGGGAGAATTACCAAATGTGACAGAGACAAGAAGTGAACAAATGATGTTGGAACAATGGCACCAATAGACTTGCTTGGCTCAGGGTTGCCATAAACATTAATTTATAAAGAATGCAATATCTACAAAGTGCAATAAAGCAAAAGGCAATAAAATGAGGTATGCCCATAAATAAAATCAGAAATAAAAGAGGAGACATTACAATTGTTACCACAGAAATATAAAAGATCTTAAGAAACTACTATTAAAAATTATACTCCAACAAATTAAACAACATAGAAGAAATGGATAAATTCCTAGAAATATACAACCTCCCAAGACTGAATCATGAAGAAACAGAAAATCAGAACAGACTGATTCCTAATAAGGAGGTTAAATCAGTAGTCAAAAACCTCCCCAAAAAAGCCCAGGACCAGATGGCTTCATGGGTGAATTCTATCAAACATTGGAAGAATTAACACCAATCCTTTTCAAACTCTTCTCAAAAACTGACAAGGAAAGAACACTCCCAAACTCATTTAATGAGGCCAGCATTACTGTTATATCAAAACCAGACAAAGACACCAAAAAACAAAAACAAAAAAACAAACCTGATGAATACAGATGCAAAAATCCTCAACAAAATGCTACAAAACTGAATTCAACAATACTTTAAAACAACAATCATACACCATTATCAAGTGGAATTTATTCCAGAGATGTGAGGATGGTTCAACAAACACAAATCAATCGATGTGATACACCACAAACAAAATGAAGGATAAAAGTCATATAATATCATCTCAATAAATGTGGGGAAAGCATTTGACAAAATTCAACATACATTTATTATAAAAACTCTCAACAAAGTAGGTATAGAGGGACGAAACTCAACACAACATAGACGGTATATGACAGTCCCACAGCTAACATTATACTTATGGGTGAAATATTGAAAGCTTTTCCTGAAAGATCAACAACAAGGCAAGGAGGCCAACTCTTGCTACTTCTATTCAACGCAGTATTGGAAGTGGTAGCCAAAGCAATTGGGCAAGAAAAAGAAATGAAAAGTATCCAAATCAGAAAGGAATAAATAAAGCCATCACTATTTGCACATGACATGATATTATATAAAGAAAATCCTAAAGGCTCCACCAAAAAACTGTTAGAATAAACAAATTCAGTAAAGTTGCAGGATACAAAATCAATATATATAAATTAGTTGCATTTCCTTACACTAATATGAACTACCAGAAAGAGAAATTAAGAAAACAATCTTATTTACAAACACATCAAAAAGAATAAAATACCTAAGAAATAAATTTAACCAAGGATATGAAAGACCTGTATATTGAAAACCATAAGACAATAATGGAATAAACTGAAAAAGACTCAAATAAATGGAAAGATATTCCATGCTTATGAACTGGAAAAATTAAAATTGTTAAAATGTCCATACTATCCAAAGCAATCTAAAGATTCAATGCAATTCCTATCAAATTCTCAATAGCATTTTTCACAGAAATAGAACAAAAAAATCCTAAAATTTGTACAGAACCACAAAAGAGCCTGAATAGCCAAAACAATCTTGAGAAAGAAGAACAAAGTTGGCAGCATCATGCATCCTGATTTTAATCTATATTACAAAGCTACAGTAATCAAAACAGTATGATACTGGCATAAAAACAGACACACAGATCAATAGAAAAAATAGAGAGCCCAGAAATAAACCCACACATATATGGCCAATTAATTTATGACAGAGGAGCTAAGAATATACACCTGGGAAAAGACAGTCCTTTCAATAAATAGTGTTGAGAAAACTAGATGGCCATATGCAAAAGAACAAAACTGTACCGCTATCTTACACCATACACACAAATCAACTCAAAATGGATTAAAGCCTTGAATGTAAGACCTGAAACCATAAAATTCCTAGAAGAAAACATAGGCAGTAAGCTCCTTGCCTTTGGTCTTGGTGATGATTTTTTGGATCTGACACCAAAAACTAAGGCAACAAAAGCAAAAATAAACTACTGGTACTACATCAAACCAAAAA
Organism: Mesoplodon mirus; assembly: GCF_964341445.2. Taxonomy (NCBI): domain Eukaryota; kingdom Metazoa; phylum Chordata; class Mammalia; order Artiodactyla; family Ziphiidae; genus Mesoplodon; species Mesoplodon mirus. Next base: position 171,585,452 of record NC_138978.1, on the reverse strand, counting down.
GCTTCTACAGAGCAAAGAAAATCATCAACAAAATTAAAAGGCAACCTACCAAATGGGAGAAAATATTTGCAAATCATATATCTGATAAGGGATTAATATCCAATATATATATATAAGGAACTCATACAACTCAACAGCAAAAAACCAATCTAAGGAAAAAATGGGCAGAGGATCTGAACATTTTTCCAAAGAATATATATAGATGGGCAACAGGTACATTACATAAAAAGGTGTTCAACATCACTAATCATCAGAAATATAAAATCAAAATCGCCATATCACCTCACACCTGTTAGAATGGTTATTATCAGAAAGTCAAGAAATAACAGTGCTGGAGAGGATGTGAAGAAAAGAGAAGCCTGTGAACCGTTGGTGGGAATTTATATTGGTTCAGCCACTATGGAAAACAATGTGGAGGTTTCTCAAGAAATTGAAAATTGAACTTGCATATGATCCAGCAATTCTGTTCTGGGTATTTATCCAAAAGAAATGAAAACACTAACTCAAAAAGATATATGGACCTCCATGTTCACTGAAGCATTATTTACAATAGCTAAGACATGGAAGCACCCTAAGTGTCAATCAATGGATGAATGGATAAAATATATGTATATCTGTGTATACACCCCCCCCACACACACTGGAATATTATTCAGCCATAAAAAAGAAGAAAATTTTGTCATTTGCAACATGAATAGACCCTAGGGCAATGTGCTAAGTAAAATAAGTCAGAGATAGAAAAACAAATACCATATGATCTCACTATTTATTTTTATCTAAAAATAAAGCAAAACAAACAAAACCTGAACTAACAAATACAGATAGCAAATTGGTGGTTGCCAAAGGTGGGAAGTGGTCGAAGTGGATGAAGTAGGTGAAGCTGGTAAAAAGGTATAAACTTCCAGCTATAAAATAAACGAGTCCTGGGGTTGTTATGTACAGCATGGTGACTATGGTTAATAATACTATATCGTATATATGAAAAACTGCTAAGTAAGTAAATCTTAAAAGTCTCATCACAAGAAAAAAAAAGTTACTGTATAGTGATGGATGTTAACTAGACTTACTGTGGTAACCATTTGGCAATATATACAAATACTGGATCATTATGTTGTACAACTGAAACTAATATAATGGTATATGTCAATTATATCTCAATTAAAGAAACGATTTCAACTTAATGACCTAATTTTACACCTTGAGGAACTAGAAAAAGAGAAAACTAAACAACAAGCCTGTAGAAGGGAGGAAATAATAAAGATAAAGACAGAGATAAAAGAAACAGAGAATAGAAAAGCAATAGAGGAAATCAAAAAATTAAAAGTTGGTTCTTTGAAAAGATCAACAAAATTGACAAACCTTTAGTTAAACTAAGAAAAAAAGAGAGAAGACTCAAATTACTAGAACTGGAAATTAAAGTGGGACATTATTACTATTATCTCTGACCTCATAGAAATTAAAAAAAAATACTATGAACAACTGTAAGCCAACAAAGTAGATAACCTAGATGAAATGGACAAACTCCTAGAAATTCACAAACTACCAAAACTGACTCAAAAGAAATAGAAATTCTGAATTCCCCCAAAATAAGAGATTGAATCAGTGATCAAAAACTTCCCAACAGGGCTTCCCTGGTGGCGCAGTGGTTGAGAGTCCGCCTGCCGATGCAGGGGACACGGGTTTGTGCCCCGGTCCGGGAGAATCCCACATGCCACGGAGCGGCTAGGCTCATGAGCCATGGCCGCTGAGCCTGCATGTCCCAAGCCTGTGCTCTGCAACGGGAGAGGCCACAACAGTGAGAGGCCCACGTACTGCAAAAAAACAAAAAACAAAAAACAAAAAAAACTTCCCAACAAAGTCCAAAACCAGATAGTTTCACTGGTGAATTGTACCAAATTAACGCCAATCCTTCTCAAACTCCTCCAAAAACTAGAAAAAGAGGGAACACTTCCTAATTAATTCTATGAGGCCACCATTACCCTGATACCAAAGAAAGACAAAGATGCCATAAAAACAGAATATATTTTTGAATATAATTTATGAATATCCTTTATGAATACTGATGCAAAAATTCTTACCCTTCTGAAGCTTATAGACCAGCAGGAAACACAAACAATAACAATAAAATAGTAAGAGTGGGAAAAGACAAGGTATTAGGTATCATGGAAGCTAGCAGGTATATCTGACGTGGATGGCAGATTGTGCGGTGGGAAAGGGCAGCTCAGGAAATACCTTCTAGAAAAAGTGACATTGAAGCTAAAACAGGTAAGATGAAGAGTTAGCTGGATAAAGAACAAGGCAAGTACCAGGCAATGGGAAGGGCACTTGGAGTCTAACACCGAAACACATAGGGATCTAAAAGAAGTTATTTCTGTAAGGCTGAAGTATGGAATTGTTGGGGGCAGGAGGGGAGCAGAGAGATGAAGCTGAAAAGGTTGGTGCTCTAACTCTAAGAGCAATGGAAAGCCATCAGAGAGTTTTAAGAGGCAAAAAACAAAACCCACTAGATTAACTGTCTATTTATTTGTGTGCATATCTGACTGAGGATATGAACTGTGTCTACTTAATCATTTCCGCAGTGATCAGAACAATGCTAGGCATGGACTAAGTATTTGGTAAGTATGCATTAAGCACTATTGAATCAGAACACTAATGGGTAGCAGAACAAAAAATGAAACCTCATTTTTGATTCTATAATCTATTACACATGTAAACATATAGAGACTAGAGATTCCTCAGTGATAGCTACAATGAAACCACTGAAAGTAAATAATTAAAATTAGAATGAATCAATTAGATTGAAAACATACTGCCTTCTTGTTAAAAACAAAATAATAAAAGAATATTACAAAAGGAATTAATATATGTAATTACTATCAAAGAATCAATCATTAAAATGGAATGTTCTGTCATATCATAAGCCATCGGGCCTATATGATTATATGTTGGATGCACATTTCTAAAATGAAAGCAGGCGATGCAAACTATTTATATTGTCAAAATCAGACAAAATTGAGAAGTGTATATTTCCGCCTTTCCAGATTCTGACCTTATTTTACTTCAAATATTATAGTGACTTGTCTGATTTTTTTGTTGAACGCCACATAATTTAGCTTTAAAAGTAAGCAATAGGTTGAGAATTACAAGTCACAGGATGCCGAAGGGACCACAGGATACCAGAATCCTAAGAAAAACTATTTTCTGGCACAACTACATTACATGAAAATAAGCTAATGATGTAATAGTGACTCTTTGCTCTAGAACAACCTTGATTTTAAAGTCGAAGGAAAAGAATTTCTTGTTTTCTTCTTTCACCAAATTTTCAATCAAGATATTTTAAATGATTGATGTAAGTAAAATGCAGTGAGGAAATAAATGCTGACTATATACTTGTTATGATTACATATTCTTTTTTGAAATTTTTACTGATGAGCTCTGGTTATGTAACAATTTCAGATATATTTCTATAAAATGGGACAGGCAGGCAATATATGCTTCAGGCCTGCAAAGACAGTGAATACAGTTGGTTGCTTGATTGATTTTACAATAATTTCAATCCCTTTTAAGAGTCTATTAAAGGTTAGATCTTTCTGTGATGATCAGGGCCCTGCCAAGCTGGGATAAATACGTTCAGTAAAAGTATACTATGAATTGAAATGATGCCACCACCTTACATGCGTGTTTTATCTTTTTAAAACATTTTCATATTTGGTCCTCATACCTATCATAAAGTAATACTTGCCCCATTTTTAGATAAGGAAACTGAGTCCAAAAGAATACATGTGACTTTTTAGGGTATTTGCACAATCAGTAACAGGGACTTAGCTAAAAATGGAGACTCCTAATTAAAATATTTTTTTGTATTGGATCACTGCTAGCTCTTGGTCCAGTGAGAGGTATTCTTTTTATGAGGGATGATCTTATCTCTTTGACCTGAGTCAAATAAATAATCCCAACAGAGTACATTTTTCTTTAAGGAGTAACTGATACTACACATATTTTTAAACTAAAGAAATGATGGCCTGTTTCATGTCAAGCTCCTGAACAAACCTCTTGATAATTACGAACCTCCTACAAAAATTATACTGTATACATGGCAGTGAAATGGATGAGGAAAGCACAAATAAACTGGAAAGCAACATCTCAATCCAGTCTCCCATTAATTAAAAGCCACCACTTCTTTCCCCTTCATTTCAAAACCCCATGGCAGGGAACCCCAAATTGGAGACATAGAACAGAGGCGCCAGAAGACTTCACTTCCAGGCTTCCACAGGATTTATCTATTAAAGGAAAATGGAGAGTCGGAGTATCGGGGAAAAATAGGAAGACGCGGTTTACTCCGCCCTCCGTTCCTCTACCCTGAACAATGTAATGTAGCAAGGAAACCATCTGCAATGCTGTCAGGGCCCCGCTGAGTCAGGTAAGAGGCTGGAGAAACCCGCACCCCCTAAGGGCCCCTTCCTCTTTTTAATTCACCTTTCCCCACCTCCCTTTCCGTGATTTCTCCCGTCTCCCACCCCTCTTCTAAGCTTTGCCCACTGACATCTCACGGCCAACCCAAGAACCTTTCAAGAATAACCTCAGGGTCCGGGCAAGGAGGGTAGGACCGAGCCTTGGGGGGTCGTCACCTTTTGAGGTATCTGGCGTCCTCCCCCTGCATGGCGGCGGCGACGGCGGCGTGGGGAGGATGGGGGTGTCTGAGAGGCCGGCGGGGCTATTTCCGGGGACGCTGGCCAAAGTACCCCACACCCAAAGGCGATGACAGTCCTGAGGCCTGCAAGGCGGGGCAGCTACAGCGCTCTGGTTACCAGGGTGAAGCCGCCGGCTCCTCCCACGGCTCCTAGGCCCCAAAACGCTGGCGCTGCCCAGACCCGCCCAGGGCGGCCTGTAAGAGCTCCGCCTCAAAGCGCATGCGCTTGCTCCGCGGAGCCAATATGCGCAGGCTCAGTATGCGGTGCTGGGCTTTGGGACTAATCTAAAGCACCCTGGAGCGGAACGTGAAGGTATTTGCCGCAGATTTCAGCGCGCGTGGTTAAGGAGTGGCTCCGTGGTCACCGCCCCCTTGAGGATGGGAACTGAAAGAGTCATCCCGGTCAGTCGAATTGATATTTCAGGTCCTTCACTTGAAAAGAGGGAAAGGAAATCCGTTAACCTTTTAATTAGAGAATGCTCTAGAGCAGTCAGGCCCTCGGCTGGTAACCTGTAAAGAAAGGTTTGTATTTGGAGCATTGTGGAAAAGGAACTGCACTGATTGCACTGAGAAGCTGGAACTTGTGCAGATAGGCTTACCCTTACGAAATGAATATAATTAATATCAACTTTGATCGAGGGGCAAATCTCTCACTTCCATTTTGGTATCCTAAATCTAGAATGCACCCCTGCCCCGCACACACACACACACAGCTCCTGAAATTACAACTCCTAAACTAACTATCCCTAACTCTGGGTACGTTTGGAATCATTTCCTCTAAGGCAGGCAACTGTTGGCAATTCAGGCCATAGGGCCAAAGGGCTGTTTTTCTGTTTTTTGTCTTGTTTTGTTTTGTTTTATTGAAATATAGTTGATTTACAATATTGTGCCAATCTCTTATACGAAGTGAAGTAAGTCAGAAAGAGACAAATACGATGTGATACCACTTATATGTGGAATCAATAGGGCTGTTTTTGAACCTTAGCAAGTAATGTCCTCTTTCTGAGATCTATTCCCATGGGCTCAGCTCTCTCATCTATGCAAATGACTTATGTTCATTTATTCAATAAATATTAATTGAGGGCCAGCTTTGTGCCAGACATCAAACCAGGCTCTAGGGATAACAAAGGAGGCGTTTCTGCTCCCACTTCTCACCTGGCACTCTCTTCTAGTTCTATATTTTTAGTCACCTTGCACTGTGTCTACACCATTGTTCCACTGCCTTTTTCAGATGCAGTAAGGTAATGCAGTGCACTGTATGGAGTATTAAATATAGACACAGTCCATACTGACTAAGAGAGATTTTTATCGCCCACCCATTCACACAGGCTACACTATTTCTGTCAGTGTTGTAGTCATTTTTCCAGTCTTCCAGGGAAGACTGTATGGAGCTAACTTTGACATCTTTCTTTGTATCATGCCCTCTTATTAAACTATTACAAAATTTTATCTTTTCTTCCTTCAAGATAGTCCTGCATTCCAGCTTTCTTCTCCATTCTCACTTCTACCTACTAGCCTAACCATTTCAGACTTGGAATACTGCAATTCTTTCCTAACTGGACTTCCTATTTTCTGTTTTTTTTCCCCCAAGTATTCATTCTCAAAACTGATATAAAATTTTACAAATTGTCACTCATAGCTACATTACCTTAAAACCCCTACAATATCTAATATTGCCAGATCACAATATCTATTAAAATTCATAGTTTATATAATAAGCATTCTTGCAATATAAGCTCCTTGAGATCAGAGATTTTGCTTTGTTTACTTCTGTATCCTTAGAACAGCATCTGGCTCATAGTTGGCACTAAATAAATATTTGGAACTGAAAAAAATGCGAACTTGAGCTTGAAACAATAACAACAACAAAAATCTGGAGGAAATGCCCAGAGGCCAGAAAGGAAGAACTGAAAACTAGATCAATAAGGAGATAAACTGAAACTGGGCCCGAACTCGAGAAGCTGTCAGTCTATAGCAGGAAGAGTACAAGATGAGCCTAGGCATTTTATTCTCGAAAGTAAGAAAATACTAATGGTATTGTGTCCAAAAGACAGTAGTCAATTTTGAGATAATTTGCCTCACAAGGAATAATTACTGTGGTTGATTTAACACATAATAAAAATACAGGAGTCCATAATGATACTCAACAACACATAGAAAAACAGAAAAACAAAACCTCACTTTCATTGAAGGTAATGACTGCATCAAATTCTTACTCTGAAACTTGGTAATTAAAGGAAATAATTAAGCATTTAATCCAAGCCTTTTGGAAATAAACCATAATTTACCTCCTCTTAATGAGGGAAAGCTCTTTTTTTTTTTTTTACAGAAAATTCCTGCTAGTACTGGAACAATATAATTATAGACAGTTACTATTTTGCAAGCCCCAAGAAGTAATGCATCTCATTGATTCATTATAAAATAATTTAAAATGGTGTAGAGTTTCACCCCACAGATTACTTGATAATTCTAAATGGAAAAATGTTACTTTACAATGGGGAGATCTGGCTATCAGCATTTTAAACAGGTAAACTAGGCATCATTAGTAGTCATAGTACCTGATAGTATATGCAATAGGAAGCACACAAGATCACCTATTAAGTATTCTTGCCAAAAATTAACCTGAATCTAACTAAACTGTCAGATCTGTAAAAAATTAATAAATGAAAATCTCAATTAAATAGAGTTGGGAAACAGAATGGGAAGCTCTCATGCCCTATGATGATAGCAGAGCCCAACAGAAAGAAGAAACACTCCTTTCCTGTCAAGTTCTCAGTCAGTGAAAAGTCATGGACTCTTTATTTACTATAGCCCTCCCAACTTCCTTTTCCTCTCTATAAAAGCATTGCCCTATGGGGCACTTGCAAGTGGTTCACTGCAATTGCAGACCCCAAATTACAATGCTCTGCTGAGCCCAAATAAACACATCTTTGCTGGAGAAATGTGTGGCAGTCTATTTTTGTTTCAGGTCAACAGATCTCATGTGCAGAACTAAATAAAGAAGGTAGCCCAAAGAGTGGGGAACATACCCAATTGGATTTCAAGATATATCATATCAGAATAGTAATTACAATAATATTGACATAGGGAGAGAACACAAGTGAAACAAAAAAGAGAACCAGACCCATGCACATGTGTAAACTTGAAATATGACAGAAGTGAATTTTCAGGTCATTATGGGAAAAATGTATTTTCAATAAATGTTTTTGAGACAATTGTTTATGCATGTGTAACAAATTGGATCCCTACCTCATGCCATGTGCAGAAGCTAATTCTACATTGAATAAACACTTAAGTGTAGAAGAGAAAACTTTAAAAACATTCAGAAGCAAATATAAATTATCTTTATGACATTCAGTTAAGGACAAATTTTAAAACAAAATACAGAAAGCACTAGAAATAAGATTGATAAATTCACTCCATTAAAATTAATAACTTCTAATTATTAACCATGACACCATAAAGTAAAAAAGATAAGTTAAAAAATGATGTGACCTATTTGCATCACATGAAAACTAACAAAGGATTAAATTGACTGCTTCAAGATCCACTATGAATCAAAAAGGAAAAGACAACCCAATGGGAAAATGGACAAAGAAAAAAAAATTAGGATTAGCAAGATAAACAAAACAAAACAAAATGTGAAAAGATGCTCCATCTCAATAGTAATCAGGAAGATCTCAATTAAGACCTTAAAAAGGTACAATTTTACACTGACCAGGGTGCAAAATTTAAGAAGTCTAACAATACCAAATTCTGGTGAAAACGTGAAACCCTGGAAATGATTTAGTAAACATTTCAAGTGTGAGTGTTCATTGCAACTGCCACTTGAGAATAAAATGTCTTCATTATCTTGTAAAGTTGAACGAGGATATTCTCTAAATTTCTGCAATTCTACCCCTAGTTATATAACTCAGAAAATTCTAGCATATGTGCACAATGAGGTTTGTTCCAGAACTGTCAGAGCAGTGTTGTGCATAATAGAAAAAGAAAATCTGAAAAACAACTCCAAAATATTTTTGCAGGAGAATGGATAAATATGTTTGAAATATTCACACAATACAATATTATGCAGCAGGGAAAGTTAATGAACTAGAACTATACAGACAACATGAATGAGTATTAGAAACATTATATTGAATGAAAGTAAATTGAATAAGATTACATACAGTATTTTTTAAATTGTGGTATAATTTGCATACAATAAGATGCATTCTTCTTGGTGTGCAGTTATGCATTTTGACAAGTACACGAGTCATGTAACCATTACACAATCAAAATATTGAGCAATTCTATCATCCCCCAAATTCCTCTCTGTTCCTTTGGAGTCATCCTGTTCCCCCAACATAAGGCTCTGATAAATACTGATGTTTTCTGTTCCTATAATTTCCCTTTTTCCAGAATGTCATCTAAATGTAAGCATATTTGATATAGCCTTTTTTTTTTTTTTTTTTTTTTGCTGTACGCGGGCCTCTCACTGCTGTGGCCTCTCCCGCTGCGGAGCACAGGCTCCGGACACACAGGCTCCGCGGCCATGGCTCGCGGGCCCAGCCGCTCCGCGGCATGTGGGATCCTCCGGGATCGGGGCACGAACCCGTGTCCCCTGCATCGGCAGGCGGACTCTCAACCACTGCGCCACCAGGGAAGCCCTGATATAGCCTTTTGAGTCTGGTTTCTTTCTCTTAGCATTTGGGGGCCATCCATATTGTGTTTCATTAATTTATTCCTTTTTTACTGTCAGCTAGTGTTCCATTGTATGAATGTATCACAGTTTATTCATTTACCACGTTTGGGTTGTTTCTAGTACCTGGGAACTTTGAATAAAGCCACTCTAAACATTTGCATACAGGTTTTTGTGTCAACTAAAGTTTTCTTTTCTCCTGAAAGCAAACACCTAAGAGTAGAATTGTTCAGTTATATAGCAAATATATGAATAACTCTGTGAAACTGCAAAACTGTTTTCCGAAGTGGTTGTGCTATTTTGCATTCCCACCAACAATGTATGACTTCAACTGATACATATCCTCACCAGCACTTGGTATTATCAAGTTTTTAATTTGTTTGTTTAATCAAGTCATTCTAACAGGTGTGTAGAGATATCTCATTTGATTTAAATTGTATTTCTGTGATGATTAATGGTATAAGCATATTTCATGTCCTTATTTACCATTTGTGTACCATTTGGGGTGAAGTCTTTGTTCAAATATTTTGTTCATTTTTTATTTATGTTTTCACTAGCCTGACCAAACTGATCAGAGAGATAGCAACAGATACTAGATCTGAAAGATACACATCATTAAAACTGAGACAAGAAATAGAAAATGTTAAAGCTCTGTATTTTTAAAAGAAATCAAAGACCTAATTACAGTTTTTCACACAAAGAATATTCCAAGCACAGCTTTACCGATTAATTCTAAGAAATAAGTTCAACTTACATACTCATGCAGAAAATAAAGAATGGAGGAATATTTACCAACTCATATAAAAGGGTCAGCGTTATCCTGCCATCATATTCAGACAAATATGTTTAGTGAGCATATATGTAACAATCTTTAAAAAAAATACTAGTAAATTAAATCAGCAATATATAAAAAAAATACAACATTGTAACCAAATGGGGTTTAACTCAGAATGCAAGTTTAGTTTAACACATGAAAATCTAATAATTTACCACATTGCAAATATAAAGGTGAATAACCGTATGATCATGTCAATAGAGGCAGAAAATGAATTTGACAGAATTCATGATTTAAAAACCTATTAGAAAACTAAGAGTAGAAGGTGACTTCCTCACTCTAATAAAGAATATCTGTGTAGGTTTATTTCTGGGCTGTCTCTTCTGTCCCATTTGTCTATGTGTCAGGAAGTAAGATACCTCCAGGTATGCTATTCTTTCTCAAGATGGTTTTGGCTATTTGAGGCACATTTGGTTCCATATAAATTATAGGGTTGTTTTTCCTACTTCTGTAAAATAAAATGCCATTGGAATTTCAATAGGATTAGATTGAATCTTTAAATAACTTTGGGTAGTGTGGAAATTTTGACAATATTAAGTCTTCTAATCCATGAACATGGGTTGTCTTTCCATTGGTTTTTGTCTTCTTTATTCTCATTTATCAATGTTTTGTAGTTTTCATTGTATTTGGTTTTTACCTCCATGAAGTTTATTTCTAAATGTTTTTTTTATAATATTGTGAATGGGATTGTTTTCTTAATTTCCTTTTTAGATAGTTTACTGTTAGAATACAGAAATACAACTGATTTTTGTACATTGATTTTGTTTCTTGAAACTTTTTATTGAATCATTTATTCTAATAGATTTTTGTGGAATCTTTAGGGCTTTAAAAATATACAATCATGTCATCTGCAAACAGGAATAATTTTACTTCTTCCTTTCCTGTTTAGAGGCCTTTTATTTTTCTTGCCTAAATGATCTGATTAGTACTTCCAGAACTGTATTAAATAAAAGTGGCAAGAGTGGACATCCTTGTCTTGTTCCTGATCTTAGAGTAAAAGCCTTCCATTTTCCACTGTTAAGTATGATGTTAGCAGTGGGCTTTCATAGGTGGCCTTAATTATGTTAATTTCCTTCTATTCCTAGCTGGATGAGCGTTTGTATCATGAAAGGATTGAATTTTGTCAAATGATTTTTCTGCATCTATTCAGATGATCATATGATTGTCATCTTTCTATCAATGTGATGTATATCTATTTATTTGCATATATTGAACCATCCTTGCATCTAGGGATAAATCTCACTTGATCATGGTTGTATGGTCCTTTTAGTGTGCTTTTGAATTCAGTTTGCTAGTATTTTGTTGAGAATTTTTGCACCTATATTCATCAGGAGTCAGGCTGCGTTGCTTTGGGAAACCTTCCTGTTAAAATCAGTTTTCTCCTTCTGCAAAACTGTACCTCCTAGAAGCTTTTCTTAAGTTCCAGACTTAGTAAAGTGCTTTCTCTGTTCTCCTACTGCATTTACTGTACTTTATGGACATGATTTGTTTACGAGTGATTCAAAAGTTTTAAAATCACGGATTTAAAATTACATTTCCAGTCACAGTTCTTGACACATAACTAACAAATGGTAGCTCCTGCTTTATCAGATATAATTACAGCTTTCAAGAAGCACATAAAGTACTCACCATGTATGTAAACAGATGACTTGACTGTCATATTGGCAGTGTGAAACAAGTAGAATGTTGGCACAAAGAAGGAAATAATCCACTCATGGTGGATAGAAGCTTAGAGTAGGGCTCAAAAAGGATGAATAAAAAATTGCTTACCAGAGAAACATAATAGGGATATCCTAGGAAAGGGCAATAGTATACACACAATATATAAACAATAGTATATACACAAACATATGAAATATCATTATATAGTTAGGTAAATGCAAGTAGTTGAGATGGTTAGGGAGTTAGGTTTGAGTAGGAGAGCAATGAAAAATAAATTTGGAAAATTCAGGAGGGGCAAAATTGTGGAAAGCCTGCTATAAGAGAGTATGGTATTTGGGTATTCTCTGCACACATCGAGAGCCATGAAAGCATTTTAATATAGAAAAATTATATGTTTAAATTTATTATTTTAGCAATATTAATTGTTCTATATTTTATCCACACAGCAACATAGAACAGAGATGTAAGAATTACATTTTTTATTCTCCATATATGCTGCTTTTAAATTTCAATGCTGATTTGCTTCAGAAGTTCACAGAAAATCGTTTCTTACCTTGTGACTGCCTTTGGGATATCATCAAATGGCCATTGTGGTCCAAAGAATCCACATCCACTGACTATTAATGTGGTCATCTTCTCACTTTTCAAGTTAATTTGAGCTCACATTGCACATCTTAATGCAAAAGAGATTTAAATTAAAAGGATCCTTTAAAATACATCCTCTTCTTGATGGTGGTAATCTCTGCATTCAACTAGTATGATGTAAGACAACAACTATGACATCATTCATTAGGTTTCTCCAAGGGTCAGAACAAGGAGGGAGGTGGCCTACTAGGAAAATAATGAATCTCTGTGCTTTTTTATTTCCCCATGTTCTCTTACAGCCTGAATCATACTTTGAGAAAATAGTTGTGTCAACTATTTAAATACATGTCAACCTGATGATCCTTAAAGACATCAGTCAAATGAATATTATCCAGTATAAATAGAAGATGTATTTTGTCATACATGTACACACACATTCATGCACACACAAAAACACCTGTGTTTGTGAATTTGTATGTGTAGTTATGTACGTACATGTTCAGTTGGAAGTTCCATGCTTTTGTGTGTGTGCTTTTGGAGATGTGCACATGATATGGTGAGGGAAGAAGAGGATCTGAGTATATCCAGCCAGATCAGCTGTATTTATTAATCTAAACAAAATTTATGAGCAGGCATTACTTTAGACTTGAATATGCAATAATGAATAGACATAAGTTCCTGACTTGAAGAATTGTATCTACATCCAGTAGGGATACACACAAAATGAAGAAATAAAATTCAAAATAATACATTCTATGATAGAGCTATAATGCACCTCTGTAGAAACTGAAGAGATGACTGTGGATTCAGACAGTCAATCCTATTCTGCACAATACACTCATCCAAGAAGTGAAGCTATGAGAAGAATAAGATACAGACCTTACCTTGAAGGAACTAAAAACTACGAATAGGCAATCAGAGGACAAGTAATTGGTGTTTCAGCCATATTTCCCACACATCTACATCCCACGTCAAGTTTTGTTTTGTTTTGTTTTTGTCCCGGATTATTTTAAACTGCTCTTACCTATTGATTTTTTTCTATAAGGAATATGCTGCACCGTATCTTTTCAATTTATTGCTTCAATTCCATAATCCCTCACTATGATAGAAGTTTCATTTGAGTTAGATATTTAAGTGAATCCAATCTCTCATTAAATACACATGTGTTTAGTGCACATTGTGTGTTCCAGGTACAGTTCAGAGCTAAACTTGTAGTCTGGATGGATAAATTCAGGCAATGGCTATATTAATAATCAGACATCTCCTCTGAAGCCTTAGTAGCAGAATTAGAAAATGTTTAGAGCATGACACCTACTGCTGTATACCTCTGCTAGAATGAGTTGAAAGCTATTTGGTCACCAAAGAGTGCTCTCTCCTCTTCACCTTTTTAACAAAGGTATTACCATAACATAAGTGTTTATGACATACCCTCTGGGTCACTAAGAACAGAACCAGAACTGCCAATTCATTCCAGATCAGTTCCTAGCAACTGCCAGTTAGCAATAACTTTGAAGTTGGGTAAGAGATGAATATATTTCTTCCAGGGATGAAATATATGATGTTCCAATGAGTGATGTAACTCCATCCTTTTAAGTATGGGGCCGAAATTAAATCATATGTTATTTGACTGTTAAACTTTTAACTTTTCTTTTCTTTCTTTTTCCTTCTCTTCCCCATCTTTCTCTTCCTTCCTTCTTTATCCCTTCTTTTCTTCTTTTTCTCTTTCTTTTTGTGTGTAGACAGCACATGTGTCATAAAAATAATAGCATACTGGAAGAAGAATTTTTTTCTGATTTGGGAAATTTCCTGCCAAATCGATATCTCTTTAATGTAATCATTACCATATCAGGAGAGGAAGTAGATACACATCAAAGACCCTGAGAAATGGTTGAAATAGGGTCAGAATCTTTCCTGTGTGTTAGTGACAAAAAGGAATTGAAATTCATCTCGTTTTAGTTCACACTTCAATACCTTGTCCATATTGCTTTTTTTTTTTAAGAGGGAGAGGTAAAAAATAAGATACTGCTACTCTAAGTTTGACAAATTGTAATATATTTCTGTTAAATCAGTCCTCTTCCTGCCTTTCCCACTCATTGGCATGTGAACTTCTTTTTCTTTCCAAATGAGTCAGTTGAGAGAATGTCAACATTGCTCTAAGTAGAAGATGCTATCATGCCATCACAAAAGCAAAACAAAGTAAAAACAAAATAAACAAAATGCTGCTTTTCCACTTAGCAGCATTTGCTGTCCTCAAGATATGGTGATGTGTACTTCACTTTAAATGGTCTCTTGACTGAATTCTATCAAATACTCTCCCCCATAACCAAATGGACATGCTGGTGAAAATTTCTCCATCTGAACTAAGGAAGCATTAACAGCCTAAACATTTTTAACAAGATTGGTTTTATTTTACCTTATTAAAATATTTTCATGGCTCCCAGAATACCTTTCTTTTTTAGACATTGAGATGTTGGGCTAGGATTGATTCCAAGGTTATTCTGTTGCCAATACATTTGAGTTTATAATATCATTAAAACTGAAGAAATATGAAAAGCCTGAAATGGAAAGTCAAATATAACTAAAGGAACACATACTCTTTCATTTTGCTGTTCAGTTTACTCAGAGCAAAGGAAAAGCAAAACAGGCCATAGGAAGTGTTCAGTAAATCAGTTTTGAATGAATATCTATAGACAAAGAGGGAAATCACCAGATAAAATAAAAATTACTGGTGCTTTTTCATAAAGTAGTAGTTTCTATGTTTAACTTTTTGCATGTAGGCCACTAGAGTAAAGACTATACAGAAATTGGGGCGTTTGCATTTTTTTCTCTAATAGTATTCCTCATAGAGAGAGCAGTGGGCAAGAGGGAGGCTGGGTGATAGTCTTTTATTTATTTCTACCTCAGTATACATTTACTTTGTTTCTATTTTATTGGTTTCTGCTGGCCCAAGGATAAATCTATTTTATTGTACTAAAAAACCCTATATAGTGGTATAGAAGGAAGGGCCCATTTTTTAATCAGGTTGTTGGTCTTTATAATGTTAACTTGTGTGAGTTCTTTGTATATTTTGGATATTAACCCCTTATCAGATGCATCATTGGCAAATATCTTCTCCTATTCAGTACATGGCCTCTTCATTTTGTTGATAGTTTCTTTGCTGTACAAAAGCTTTTTAGTTTGACATAGTCCCATTTTTAATTTTTGCTTTTGTTTCCCTTGCCTGAGGAGACATACTAAAAATATATAGCTAAGGCTGGTATCAAAGAACATACTGCCTGTGTTTTCTCCTAGGAGTTTTATGGTTTCAGGCCTTACATTTAGATATTTAATCTATTTTAAGTTTATTTTTGTATATGGTATAAGAAAGTAGTCCAGTTTGATTCCCTTGCATGCAGCTGTCCAGTTCTCCAAGCACCATTTATTGAAGAGTCTGTCTTTTCTCCATTTTATATTCTTCCTCCTTTGTTATAGATTAATTGACCATAAAAGTTTAGGTTTATTTCTGGGCCCTCTATTGTGTTCCATTGATCTTTGTGTCTGTTTTTGTGCCCGTACTAGACTGTTTTGGTTACTATAGCTTTGTACTATAGTTTGAAGTCCGGGAGTGTGATACCTCCAGCTTTGTTCTTCTTAAGATTGTGTTGGCTATTTGGTGTTTTTTGTGTTTCCATACAAATTTTAGAATTATTTGTTCCAGTTCTGTGAAAAATATCATTGGTATTTTCATAGGAATTGCATTGAATGTGTAGATTGTTTGGGGAAATTTAGTCATTTTAACAATATTCATTCTTCCAGTCCATGAGCACAGTATATCTTTCCATTTGTGTTGTCTTCAATTTCTTTCATCAGTGTCTTATAGTTTTCTGAGTACAGGTCTTTTGCCTCCTTAGTTAGATTTATTCCTAGGTATTTTATTCTTTTTTATGCAATTGTGAATGGGATTGTTTTTCTCTGATAGTTCATTGTTAGTGTATAGAAATGCAGCACATTTCTGCATAGTAATTTTGTTTCCTGAAACTTTAATGAATTCATTTATTAGTTCCAGTAGTTTTTTGTTGGCATTTTTAGGATTTTCTATATATAGAATCATTTCATCTGCAAACAGTTGCAGTTTCTTCATTTTCAATTTGAATTTCTTTTATTTATTTATTTTTTCGTGTGCAATTGCTGTGGCTAGGACTTCCAATACTACATTGAATAAAAATGGCAAGTGTGGGCATCCTTGTCTTGTTCCTGATCTTAAAGAAAATGTTTTCAGCTTTTTACTGTTGAATATGATGTTAACTGTAAGCTTGTCATATATGGCCTTTATTATGTTGAGGTATGTTCCCTCTACATCCACTTTGTTGAGAGGAGTTTTTATCATAAATGAATGTTGATTTTGTCAGAACTTTTTCTGCATTTATTGAGATGATCGTATGATTTTTCTTCTTCAATTTGTTAATGAGGTGTATCACATTGATTGATTTGTGCATATTAAATGATCCTTGCATCCCTGGGATAAATCCCATTTGATCATAGTGTATAATCCTTTTAATGTATTGTTGAATTTGGTTTGCTAATATTTCACTGAGGATTTTTGCATCTATATTCATCAGGGATTTGGGTCTGTACTTTTCTTTTTTGTGTGGTGTTTTTGTCTGATTTAGTATCAGAGTGATGCTGGCTTCATAGAATGAGATCAGAAGTTTCCTTCCTCTGCAATGTTTTGGAATAGTTTGGGAAGGATAGGTGTTAACTCTTCTTTAAATGTTCAGTGAAATTCACCTGTGAAGACATCTTGTCCTGTACTGTTGTTTGTTGGGAGTTTTAAAAAAATTATTGACTCAGTTTCATTACTGGTAAATGGTCTGTTCATATTTTCTATTTCTTCTTATTCAGTCTTGGGAGATTGTACATTTCTAGGAATTTGTCCATTTCTTCTAGGTTATCAACCAGTCTTTATTCAGTGTCTTGTAGTCATTCTGGTTGTCTGAAGCTCATTGTCTAGTATATTCTTTAGGAAGTGCTCATGGGAACAATATTCCTTGAGGTATTGCTTATTGATAACAGTTGTCTGTGCTTTTTATACTTGAAGTTCAGTATTACTGAATATAAAATCCTTGGCTCACATTTTCTTTCCTTAACTCATTATTGACTGGGGGATTTTTGCAGAAACTAACACATGTGGCTGACGATTTTTATTTTGGCTGGCCAAAAATTAATTCTGTTATTTCACTAACACTTTGCGGATTATTACATTCAATAGTTACACCTGACACACCTGTAAAGTCTTCTAATTTTGCGAAATGTTCTCTTCAATCCACTCTTCTGTAGAAGCAAAGGAGCATTCTCCAGCACCATGAATTTCATTTTCACTTTCCATATCAGAATCAATCACTAAGGTTTTTTGTCTTTTTGTTGGTCTAATATTCATATCGTCTGAATCAGAACGATATTCTGAAGAGCTATCATCTTCTGAGACACTAGTATATATGTCACTCAGACAATCAGAAAATTCACTGAAAAATTCTTCTTCACTCAAAATTTTGCAATGCATCATTTTTGAAAATTTTGCATTTATAATATACACGAGGTTGGAACAAAAACCTAACAGAGCAAAATGTGAATGATAGCAACAATCATAAGTTGTATAATGAACCCTTGATCAATTTCAAGCTCTAACAACTTCCCCCAGTGATGATAATTGTATCGCTCTCTAAAAACATATTGATAGGTCTCTGGTGAATAATGTATTAAGTGTCTTAAGTATGTTACTTTATTTTCTTCTGGCATAAAGTATTGCTGATTAAAAGTTTGTTAATGTAATTTTCTGTTCTTTATAAGTCACACATGTTTTTTGCATAAAAGGCCAAAATTTTTTTCTTTTTTTACAAGGTCTAGTAATTTTATTAGACTATGTTTTGATGTTGGTTATTCTGCATGGATAGTCAGTTATATGGTGTGCTCTTTCAATATGTAGTTTCACATCCTTTTAAAAAATATCAGGGGGCTTCCCTGGTGGCGCAGTGGTTGAGAGTCCGCCTGCTGATGCAGGGGACATGGGTTTGTGCCCCGGTCTGGGAAGATCCCACATGCCGCAGGGCGGCTAGGCCCGTGAGCCATGGCCGCTGAGCCTGCGCATCCGGAGCCTGTGCTCCGCAACGGGAGAGGCCACAACAGTGAGAGGCCCGTGTACCGCAAAAAAAAAACCAAACCAAACCAAAACAACAACAAAACAACACCAACAAATATCAGGAATACTTTCTTGAATTATAGTTAAAAAATTTTGTTGTGCTCTTTTCCTTGGGTTTTCATCTTCAGGGACTCCTAATACTCATATATTGCAACTCCTTTACCTATCTTAAATGTCATTTTCTCTTAAATTCATTTTATCACTCTTCATCTCATTATAATTTAATTTTTTCTTCTTTTGATTTTCTAATTTTAATTATTTATTTGTTGCATTTATTTACTCATGTATTCTAGTATAGCTTACATTTTTAAAACATTTTAAATTTCTAATTCTGTTTTGAATTGAATCACCTTATTTCTGACTTTTCTACTTTTGATTTATGTTATTTCATGTTCTATATCATTAATATAGATTGGGTTCTTCTGAAATAATAATTTGCAGTTTTGATCTTTTTTTCTATCTTTCATGTCTTTCTGGTATGATTTCATTATAATTATATGGGATTTGACCTTGATACATTTTAAGTTGTTCATTTTTTATAAAATTATATTTTGAATGTTTAGAAAGTAGTAGTAGATTTTTCTGACTTCACAGACCTCCCTCTTCTGCTATCTGCATACAGTGTTAAAAATATAGCACCTTGCTTTCCGAGATTTTCTGGCTCTGTTCAGCTTCCCCACTATTATCAGTATCTTCTTCCTTTTTTGTCTCTTTCTTGCTAAACCATGCCTCCAGTCCCAGTAATTTCTCTTCAGTATAGAGACCTGTGCCCTCGTGTGTCAAGTGTGAGAGTTCCTAGATAGCAGACTGCTTCACCTTTAAAGAACTTACAACAGGTGCTTTACACTCCCATGTTGCTGGAGTGAACAATATCTTTCTCAGTTTCAGACACTCTTCTCAAATTGGCATGTTGTACTTTTCAGGTATTATCTATTGGGAGTTTTTTGCTTCTCTTATTCTTTGGGTCATCAAATGCCTTGTTACTTTCCACTGCTTTCTCCTCCCACACAGATGCCAATGACACAAAGGTCTTGTGACTATTGGTAGTTTGTCTCTACCTGCTTGCATTTTGAGGTTGTGTTGTACCTTGTTACCCAGTTTGTTGAATTTTTGTTTTTGCTATCTAGGTGCTATCTTTTTAATGTGGTGATACAGGAGGACTATGCTGAAAAACTATGCTGCCACTACTATCTTCCTAGAATCTCACAACAGTTGTTCTTTTTATAGATAAGGTACCTGAGGCCCAAGGAGGTACAGTTATTTGCCCAAGATCACACAGCTAGCCACAGAAGATAAATGTACTTGAAAGCACCTTGATTAGGACCTGGTACAGAGAGTCTGCTTAATGCATGCTCTTTCCTTCCTACTTCCCTCTCTCCCTTCCTCTCTTCTTCCTATCCTTCTTCGCTTCCTTCATTGCCTCCAATTCTTCCTCATTCCCTCCAGAGCCTAGATTTAAACCCAGTTATTTCTGACTTCAAAGCCCCTGCAAGCTCATTTAATATGCTATGCTTCTACCCCATGATGTGAAGTCCCTGGAGCTTTTAATTCAGCAAAACCATTGAAACAGAATTAGTTTCACTAAAACCTACACTTGTCTTGCTCTAAGAACATTTTCCTCTCTGGTTTTATGCTTACATACTTTTCAAATGGAATCTATAAATGTCAGATTCTGTGACACATGCCTCCTTAAAATATGGTTTGTTAGAAGTAAATCGACGCTTTTATTTTAATGAATATATTTACAGGCATTTTATGTAATTCTTTGAAAGCCTTTTTCATCTCCCACCTCCATCCAGGAAACCACATTTGATAAGAAGTAAATGAAATCTGAACCTAAAAAACCTTTATTTCACTTTCAAATTTAAAATCCACAGAATTTAAAGAGATTTTAAACTTGACCAAAGTCAAATATCCTGCTTTTGAAAAATCTTATAAAAACACTACTTTGATTTGAAAACTATACTGCTCTGGGACCCAAGTTCATAAAATCCCAAGCTCCTTTGGTTAGGGTGTTTGACTCCTGATGATACTTCATTGAAAATGATTCATTCAAAAATTGGACACACCATGAAGGCTCCCAAGGAATTTATACAAGTACACTCTGTTATGTAAAAACTCCCAATATACTAATTCTCCATAATCCTCTACGTAAGGCCAATTAGTAATTAGATCTTAGCGAGCAACATTTTGCCTAAGGCATGAAGTCACCACACAAATCCTAAGGGATTCATAGCTCTATTTCAAGCCAATGCCTTTATAAAATCCTGTTCCAGTTTTTGGCTCTATAATGGATTTCCCAGGTTGGTGATACATCAACAGAAAATGCCATTTCTTTTTTTTTTTCTCCTTGAATTTCCTGCTCTTACTGTGCAGGCTTAGTTCTTACTGTTTGAATTTACTTATTGTGGTTTGCATAAAATTATCCTACACTCATCTACACATAGTAGATAATGGTTATTTGCCTATAAATCTAAGGGGTACTGAGTTTTATATACCTTCCTGCTCTGTGGGCACTCTCTGAACAAATGAGCAGTTGTTCTTGAAACATTTTTTATTTTTATGGGATTTGGAACTGTTTCTCCTTGTTGCTTTGTTGCTTTTTAGCAGCTTGAGGCTCCTTCTTTCTTGGTGTTTACTCTGGAGCTGGTGTGAACAGAGGCTCTTGGAAATGGTAGAGTGTTTTAATATCCTGGAGTGTGTCTTGCTTCATGTGAAAGATTGCTTCTCTAGGCTGCTGGGAGCTGCAGCAGAAGCAAGCCTTTCACAACACACACAGAAATACACACAGAGTCATGAATGGCCACACACCTACGCTCACCCTCTCACATTCTCTGATTTCGTATGTGCAGAAACAGGCCAGGAAATCTGACTCCATGTTGATTGGAACATTACTTTGCATTCATTTACAGAATATTTGGAACCTCACATATGTTTCTCATTAACGCTCATGTTTGATTGTTCTATGTAATTTTTAAAAAATTAAATAAACTTGTATCAGAAATTGTCACTTTGCTTTAAAGAAGCACAATTAACTCCCTTTGGGGAAGCAAAGAAAGAATGAGATGAAATATTTCTGTTCCTTTACATGATTTCCATAAATGAGACTGGCATTAAGACATAATAATGAATTTGAGGTTCAACGGATTTTTAAATAGCTTTTGAACAAATCGAGCACAAAGTGGCATTACTTACACAAAGAAACTCATTTAAAACAGAGCCCATTAATGAAACGTGGTTTAAAATCATGTCTGTCTTAAATATATGTTCAGAATTAAAAGTTACTGGGCCAGAGACTGAAAGTTAAGTAAGCTGATACCTGAATATTATAACTGTAAATTTGGAGGTACATTAATTTTTTCAACCCACAAGGGCATGATTTGGTAAAGTCATACCCAGCATAATATTCTTAGGCTTTAATGACTTCATAAATTTCCAGAAATGCAGTTATTTGAATCTATTTCTATTTTTCTTAACAACCTACAGGCTGTTCCCAAACTCAGCCTGGTTATGTTGTAGCCCCTTTAAAAAAAAAGGAAAAAAAAAAGCCTATCTATCTATCTGTTGGGCTGCGCCCCACAGTCCTGCAAGGTCTGTGCTTGCCCAGCTTCAAGACCTAAGAGCCCAGAGTCAGCAACAGAGACGTCAGTGGTTTAATGGATGGGGAAGCTTACACATCTGAAGCAGGGTCCTAGAGCAACACTCCACTGTGTACGGCAGATGGTAGGCAGGACACGGGGGTAGTCTTTGTTCCCGGGGAGGGGAGGGGGGAAGAGGAGATTACCAGTTATAGGGGAATTGATGTCAGGTGGGCTTATTAGTTACCAGGGAAACCAGTAGAGGGGCATGCCCCTCACTGCCCCTTTGATAATGAGGGCCTGACCATACTCCATCTATCTACCTATCTATGTATCTATCTATCATCTATCTACATATCTGAATCCAAGTGGCTAAATCAAGTGTTCCAAGACCCAGATATCAGGTTCACATCACCTCCTGACTCCTTACCTCTTCTTTCAGTTCACTCTTTCATTCTACACGTTTTGGATAGTGTTTTGAATATTTATTCATATTTTTAATGTCCTATATTTGACATCTCGGGGACCCAGGGGGACCCAGGACCCAGGGGGGAACTGCCCTTCCCAGGATTATTTAGTTCCCAAAGATAGCAAACAACTTGCCTGTGAGCACACCTTTGATATGCAAACTAACCAATCAGAGCCCATACCTCCAACCACCTCCATTATCTATTCTTATACACCAAGCCCATAGTCTCCCTGCAACTAGGTAACAGACAACTGGGAAACACCCCTATAGTCTAGAACCCACTGGAATTATTCAAACTATCTGATCCTAAACTATCCACTGTGCACTTACCCTGCCTCACCCATTCCTTCTCTCAAAAACCCCAATAAGTCTCTGCCTCATGATTTTTTCTTCTCCCCTCTGCCTCCTGACTGATCCAAGTGCTTCATTGTGTGGCCCTGCAAGCCATGGAGTGCTCCCTCCTCCTGGGAACTGTAGTAATAAACCATCTTTTCAATAGCAGTCATTCCTGATCTGTTGGCCTCACCCTACCTGATTAAAACAAATCCTGGGTACATTTTAGTACATTTTGGTACCCATCCCTATCATAGACTCCTGGCCTTTCTTTAGGTCTTTTTGTTTCCTATTCCTAAAGAGCTTTCTGACTCTGGACCATGCCTAACACTACTAGATACTCATTTTTGGTGAGGTATCCTCTTGTAAAACTCCTGTTTTTAAAACTTTAAAACTCACAGAGGAGCACCTTGAATTAAGGGTGGTTAGGCATCAGCCAAGCCCCTGGCTTTTGAGGTAAAGGTGCTCCATCCTGCCAGGCATAACCCAATCTCCAATGCTGCCTCAGAGATGGAGATGGTTTCAACAGTAATGTACTTCTGCTGCGCGTCCCCTAGGCTCTGCTATTATCTCAAGCCCACAGCGAGTCTTACCTTATTAATCATGCTTCAGATCCCATTTCTCCCATGGAGTGTAAGAACCTTCTGCCTAATCTTCCAGGCTCATTTCTGCATCTTCTTAAGTATTTTCTCCACCATTTCCACCCAACAGTCTCCTTACTATCTAGCCAAAGTTGTACCAATCCTTAAATCCTTTATGAAATCTCCAATAATACCCCCTTTCTTACATCTGATTATATTTCATTGAACATTTTGTCATTTGTTTTCTTTTCCTTTTTATTTCATGTGCATTTTTCTTGTGTACCTGGATTATTAGATTTTAAAATACTTGGCACTGTAGAAAAGCTTGAAATTTGGAGTCAGAATACTTGAGCACATGTGCTAATTTTATTACTTACAAGCTGCATTAGTCTGCTTGGACTTCCATACTACAATACTACAGGCTGGGTGACTTAGACAACAGAAATTTATTTTCTCACCGTTCTGGAGGCTAAAAGTCCCAGATCAAGGTAATGCAAGGTTGGTTCCTAGTAAAGAATCTCTTCCCAGCATGTAAACAACCACCTTCTCACTTTATCCTCCTACGGTCTTTCCAGGGTGCATACGTTTGGCATTTGGAAAGAGAGAGAAAGAAAGACAGCTTTTCTTTTTATTTTTTAGAAAGAGCTTTCTGGTGTCTGTTCTTTTAAGGGCACCAATTGCATCAGATCAGGGCCCCACGTTATGTCCTCACTTAACCTTAATCATTTTCCTAGATGCCCCATCTCCAAATACAGACATACTGGGGGTTGGGGCTTCAACATATGAATTTTGAGGAGACATGAACATTCCAAGTGACTATGACAATATCTTTACTTTTGAAAATGAGACTACTACTACCTGAAATTTCTTCCCAGTGCCTTCCAAAGGGCTGAACCAGGCTAAGTGCTCAAAGATAGTTACTGTATAGAATTTTAGGTAAAGAATTTTATTCTGTGTATTTATCAAATTGATATAGCAGGACAATAAGTAAATTTATGTTGTCTGAGGCTCTGAAGTTAACTTTTCTGGCTTGAAGTGTTGGATATTGGCTGCTAGAAAGGCGTCACATTTTTGCAGCTGGTCCTTTCCATTACTACCACACATAGGATGAAATAGTCTATGGTATCAAATTCTCTCTCTCTCTCTCTAAAAAGAAATTTTAAAGAACACTTCAGAGGAAACCATCTTATTTGTCATACTGTCAAACTAGCTTCCAACTCCAGTGTGAAAATCTCAGAGTTCTAGCTGAAATATGGAAAGGCCCTTTACAATTACATGTCGTAGTTATAGAGGCCAGTTTTGTTCTATTTGGAATTTGGTACTACTTTTCAGTAAGCTCTATTTCATCCCTTTCAGGTCTACTAGACTTTGTCTTTTAGACTCTCTTCTAAAGAAACAAAAACTCTTTTTGGTGAATATTAGGTAAAAAATTCAAGTTAAAATTGCCAACCCAGGCTACTCCTTAGAACTTCAGGTTGGTTATTCAGTCCTTCCTGATTCCTAGATCATGGATCTTTTGAAATAATATTTTTATGTGCTGCCACCAGTTATTACCAGCTCTTCCTTTGACTTATCCCCAAATTTCTCTTTGTTCTCGCTTTCTTTTTGCTCCATTCCTAGTTAAGTTCTCATCGTGCTCCAAGGAAAACACATTTTCTTCTTTAAACATTCTTTCTCATCTGAATTCCTATTCTCAGTTAATGATATCACTTTTCATCTTGTTGACCGAATTAGAAACTTTGGAATCAGTTTTAATTCCTTCTACTTTTACATTCCTCACATGTAATTTAATTGATCACTGAATCATGATGCTTCTCTCTCTTGAACACCTCTGAATTCATTCATTTATTCAATAAGCATTTATTGAGAACTGTTTATGTACCAGGTACTAGGAATTCAATGGTGAGTGAGATCAGCCTGGTCCTCATAGTCACTGGTTTTATGGTCTAAAATGGGAAATGAGTTTTCTCTGCTTGGGAAAGTGGTGGTTACTCTGAACTCATTGAAGGGTTGTCAGGGCAACAGGAATACAGAGGGAATAGAAGGTGCAAAGCCCTGGGAACAAAAGAAAAAATGTCTATTAGTGAAATGGAACCAATCTCAATAATTACAAATGCCTTCTAAGTTAGAGGTTCTCTCACCTCTAACGTTTTGTTTGCTGATAAACCTGTCTTTCTACAACACAGACTTGATTATTATACCCTTGTTTAAGAACTATTGATGAATTCCCATTACCTATAAAGTCCAAACTCAGCATATGATACATAAGCCTGTGTGGGATACCTCTAGCTATCCCACATTACTTGCCATTTCCCAAATAAAAATGAACTTTAAATTTTCATGAAAATGCACTTTAAATTTGCTTCTTCCTTCTACATTTGTTCACCTGATAAACTCACTTTAGACTCAGTTTTAATGTCATCATTATGAAAACTTCCCTGACCCTCCAATTTTTCAAATAAAAATAATTGCTTTTTTGTCTTTGATTTTTTAGCTAGTCACAAGTTCATATTGTTTCTATGACTGCCTCCATAGCCAGATTATGTATTTTTCAAGCCCACTGACTATCTTTATTGCTTTTCTAGCTCTGAAACAGTGTTCAATAACACATCAGAGGTGTTCAGTAAATATATACTAAATTAAGCTGAAGTCACTCTTTCATAAATACTCTTTTCTCTCCTCACTGGGATCAATGCACTTGACTCCTTATGTTTGATTTTCCTCCTTCCCATTTTTAGAAATCATTTGTCCATTAAACTCAGGCCTTGAATTTAACCAAGAAATCTTTTTAATAAAAGTAAAACTACTTGTGGAGTGCACTGCTGAGTTAATATGAGAATTATCAACCTTTAATAAAGTTGGGCTTACAATAACATACATTTCCTTATGTAGATACTGACATCCTGATGTTGATTCTTCTTTTTTAATTTATTTATTTTTAAATTTTATTTATTTTATTTTTTTTGGCTGTGTTGGGTCTTCATTGCTGCGTGTGGGCTTTTCTCTGGTTGCGTATAGCAGGGGCAACTCTTTGTTGCAGTGCACAGGCTTCTCATTGCAGTGGCTTTTTTTGTTATGGAGCACGGGCTCTAGGCACGCGGGCTTCAGTAATTGTGGCACACGGACTCAGTAGTTGTGGCTCACGGGCTTAGTTGCACCACAGCATGTGGGATCTTCCTGGACCAGGGCTTGAACCTGTGTCCCCTTCATTGTCAGATGGATTCCCAACCACTGCGCCACCAGGGAAGCCCTGATGTTGATTCTTGAAATCTAAAATAATATTGTCATTTTACTTCTCCAACTGCTGCTTTTTCTGGCTTTTCCCATACTAACTAGCTTAATACATATTTATTTAAATAAATAAGTATGTATTATGTTCAGTTTAATTCAGTAGAAGTGATTACCAACAAATTTGAAGGCAAAAATGTAAGGATCGCCATAACAAAGCATTTATTATTGGCAAAAAAACAGTATCCTGAATTTCTCAATGTTTCAGGATCCCCTGCATCATGTAAATACCTACCTAGGAATTTATAATATAGAAAAAACACCCTATATATTATTCTCTATATGAAGGATGTTATTTTACAGGTATGCATTTGCTTGTGCTATTTTCTCTGCCTAGAAAATCCTAACCAGTCTTATTCTTTATAAGAGCCACTCTTTAGAAAAGTCCTAAAGATGCTACCAGAAAACTACTAGAGCTCATTGATGAATTCGGTACAGCTGCAGGATACAAAGTTAATACACAGAAATCTCTTGCATTCCTGTACACTAACAACAGAAGATCAGAAAGAGAAATTAAGAAAACAACCCCATTTACCAATGTATCAGAAAGAATAAAATACCTAGGAATAAACCTACCTAAGGAGACAAAAGACCTGTACTCAGAAAACTATAAGATGCTGATGAAAGAAATTGAAGGTGACAAACAGATGGGAAGATATACCATGTTCTTGGATTGGAAGAATCAGTATTGTCAAAATGACTCTACTACCCAAGGCAATCTACAGATTTAATTCAATCCCTATCAAATTACCAATGGCATTTTTCACAGAACTAGAACAAAAAATTTTTAAATTTATATGGAAATTGAAAAGACCCCAAATAGCCAAAGCAATCCTGAGAAAGGAAAATGGAGCTGGAAGAATCAGACTCCCTGACTTCAAACTATGCTACAAAGCTACAGTAATTAAAACAGTATGGTACTGGCACAAAAACAGAAGTATAGACCAGTGGAACAGGATCTAAAGCCCAGAAATAATCTCACACACCTATGGCCAATTAATCTACAACAAAGGAGGCAAGAATATACAATGGAGAAAAGGCAGTCTCTTCAATAAGTGGTGCTGGGAAAACTGGACAGCTACATGTTAAAGAATGAAATTAGAACATTCTCTAACACCATACACAAAAATAAACTCAGAATTGATCAAAGACCTAAATGTAAGGCTGGACACTATAAAACTCTTAGAGGAAAACCTAGGCAAAACACTATTTGACATAAATCACAGCAATATTTTTTGGTCCACCTCCTAGAGTAATGAAAATAAGAACAAGAATAAACAAATGGAACCTAATTAAACTTAAAATCTTCTGCACACAAAGGAAACCATAAACAAAATGAAAAGACAACCCACAGAATGAGAGAAGATATTTGCAAGCAAAGTGACCAAAAAGGGATTAATCCCCATAATATACAAACAGCTCATGCAGCTCTATGTCAAAAAAACAACCCAATCAAAAAATGGGCAGAAAATCTAAACAGACATTTCTCCAAAGAAGACATACAAATAGCCAAAAATCACATTAAAAGATGCTAGATCACTAATTATTAGAGAAATGCAAATCAAAACTACAATGAGATATCACCTAACACCAGTCAGAACGGCCATTATCAAGTCTACAAACAGTAAATGCTGGAGAGGGTGTGGAGAAAAGGGAACTGTCCTGCACTGTTGGTGGGAATGTAAATTGATGCAATCACTATGGAGAACAGTATGGAGGTGCCTTCAAAAACTAAAAATAGAACTACCATATGATCCAGCAACCCCACTCCTGGGCATATATCCAGAGAAAACCATAATCTGAAAGGATACATGCACCCCAATGTTCATTGCAGCACTACTTACAATAGCCAAGACATGGAAGCAACCTAAATGTCCATCGACAGATGAATTGGTAAAGAAGATGTGGTACACATATACAATGGAATAGTACTCAGCCATAAAAAAGAATGAAATAATACCATTTGCAGCAACATGGATGGACCTAGAGATTATCACACTAAGTGAAGACAGAGAAAGACAAATATCACATGATATCACTCATATGTGGAATCTAATTTAAAAAATGATACAAATGAACTTATGTATAAAACAGAAACAGATTTAAAGATATCAAAATCAAACATGGTTGCCAAAGGGGAAATGTGGTCGGGGGGAGAGATAAATCGGGAGCTTGGGATGAACATACACCCACTACTATATATAAGATAGATTAGCAATAAGGACCTACTGTATAGCACAGGGAACTCTACTCAATATTCTGTGATAACCTATATGAGAAAAGAATCTTAAAAAGAATGGATACATGTATATGTATAACCGAATCACTGTGCTATACACCTGAAACTAACATAACATTGTGAATCAACTATACCCCAATAAAATTATTAAAAATACCACTCTTTAAAAACCAGCTTTATTATTGCCTCTTGCATGAAGCATTACAGTAAGAATCCACAGAATCCTGTTTTTATCTTAGAGCACATTCCATATCATATCAAAATTATCTTTTTACCCTCTGTTTTTCCCAATTGAGAGTAAACTCTTCAAAGAAACGATCCATGTTTTTTTTTTTAATAGATCTTTCTTGGAGTATAACTGCTTCACAATACTGTGTTTCTGTTGCATAACAAAGTGAATCAGGCATACGCATACACATGTTCCCATATCCCCTCCCTCTTGAGCCTCCCTCCCATCCTCCCTATCCCACTAATCAATGAATTTGGTAAGGTTGCAAGATACGAAATTAATGAACAGAAATCTATGGCATTCCTATACACCAACAATGAAAAATCAGAAAGAGAAATTAAGGAAACGCTCCCATTTACCATTGCAACAAAAAGAATAAAATACCTAGGAATAAACCTGCCTAAGGAGGCGAAAGACTTGTACTCAGAAAACTATAAAACACTGATTAAAGAAATCAAAGATGACATAAACAGATGGAGACATATACTATGTTCTTGGATGGGAAGAATCAATATTATGAAAATGACTATACTACCCAAAGCAATCTACAGATTCAATGCAATCCCTATCAAACTACTAATGGCATTCTTCACAGAATTAGAACAAAAAATTTTACAATTTGTATGGAAACACAAAAGACCCGGAATAGCCAAAGCAACCTTGAGAAAGAAAAACAGAGTTGGAGGTATCAGGCTCCCTGACTTCAAACTATACCACGATCCATGTTTTATTAATATATTTTATTCCAGTGTTCCTGACACACAGTAGCTTCTTAGTAAATGTTTATTGACATTATTGAGTTTTGATGCTTAATGTATTTTTTACACCAAATGTATTTTCAGGGCTGGCAGTAGGTAGATATGTGAAGTTTCTCTCTTGTATTCTTCTGCTATAATCTCCTTTCTTCCTAACTTTTAGTGCATACTTTTTTGTCTTCATGATTTTCCAGCAGTCTTCTCTCATGGTTAAGAATATGTCTCTTATAGTCTTGTAACACTAAGATGTTAATGAGGGATACACCAAAGGAACTAATTGTATAATTTTTGGCACCAAGGCACCTGAGTAGGGGGGTCTCTATTTTGGTGGGCCTGAGACTTTCCAGTTCTGGTTAAATTATGTTAAGTATGCCCCTGCGTCATATCAGTCTTTGCTGCTATCATTAAGTAATCTTGGAACTCCAGAGATCTGTTCACTGTTAGTTCTTCCCATATAATCAAATGTCTCATATGAGTAAATCCAATTTGGAGAAATGTTGGCTAAACATAATAAAAAGTTCCTTTTAATTGAGAGGTATTGAACTGAAATACCTCTGATGTGTCCAGCGGGAATTTGACATGTTGATTTCTCAATCTATTCAATGTTTACTACTTAGGATATTGCCACACAAATTTCTGCCCCAACTCTGCAAACTGAACTATCATAATTGGATGTCTATACATTAGCATTCCATCTGAGGACATTTTCAGTCTGGCTCTTCATTACCTTGTCAGTCAACCCTCCGCATATTCTCTTTCCAAGTCATATAAGACTGCTTCTGAATCACCAAACCACTATGTATTTTCCCTCTTCTATAGCTTAGCTCATGTAGTTTGCTTTCTCTGGATTTCTCTTCTCTTGCTTATCTCCCTTTAACGTTTTGACTCATCTTTCAACTCTCCTGAGAAAGAGTGATTGATTCTCAAAATAGAATGACTTGCTCCTTCTTCTATCTCCCCCAACACTTTAGTCTAGATTATAGAATTTATTACAGTGTTGTAGCTTGCTGTATCCTTGTGTATATCACCCACTGAAATATTAATTCTTTGAGATAAAGGACTGTGTCTTCCTCATATTTTTTTCTCCCTTCTCAGCCCATTTCAGTTCCTAGAAACTTAGAACAATTCGCTTTACATGCAGTGGAGGGATGTTGTAATAAGTAAAGTCAGTAAATCAATTGACCTGGCATATATAGGACACTAAAATAAAGTTACATATTTACAGTAAACATTTTTTTTTCAGAGCTATAGGACTGCTTTAGCCTTGGTTTTTCATTTATGTTAATAGCATTAGCAAAGTGAACTGTATATATTACTATAACCATAGGGTGATGCTGGTCATTCAAGCCAGAGTCTGGATAGCAGTAGATGAAATGCAGAGATTAAATGGATAGTTGGTTGGTTGACCTAAGGATTCCTTAACCTCTGAAATCAAATGATGCCTGTGATTTTCATTACTGGCCTATGCAGAGGCTTATAGGCAAAGTAGATGCTGGCCATGGTGCTGAAGATTTATTTATTTATTTATGGCTGCGTTGGGTCTTCGTTGCTGTGCACGGGCATTCTCTAGTTGTGGAGAGCGGGGGCTACTCTTCGTTGCAGTGAGCGGGCTTCTCATTGCGGTGACTTCTCTTGTTGTGGAGCATGGGCTCTAGGCACGTGGGCTTCAGGAGTTGTGGCATGTGGCTCAGTAGTTGTGGTGCACGGGCTTTGTTGCTTCACGGCATGTGGGATCTTCTCCAACCAGGGCTCGAACCTGTGTCCCCTGCATTGGCAGGCGGATTCTTAACCACTGCACCACCAGGGAAGTCCGGTGCTGAAGATTTAAATTACACGTGATTATCTCTTAGCCATATGGTTTTACACAACATAAGAAAAATCAAACCAGTGCCAATAGAGCACAAGTTTATTTTATAGATTATATTTTAATGTATGCCTATATATAATGATATCATTGTCCACAACACTTATCAGTTCTACTGGTATTTCTCAACACAGGATAGATTGAAGTACATCATTTCTGAATCATTTAATTTTTTTTCAGGGACTTAAAATGTGACTGTAGTTATCTGTCATACTCGTAAAAAACTCCTTGTGGGGGCTTCCCTGGTGGCGCAGTGGTTGAGAGTCCGCCTGCAGATGCAGGGGACACGGGTTCTTGCCCAGGTCTGGGAAGATCCCACATGCCGCGGAGCGGCTGGACCCGTGAGCCATGGCCGCTGATCCTGCGCATCCGGAGCCTGTGCTCCGCAACGGGAGAAGCCACAACAGTGAGAGGCCCGCGTACCGCAAAAACAAAAACAAAAACAAAAACAAACTCCTTGTGGAAGTATCATGGATGGCTTCATAAAATTAAGACACTGTTCACCAAATCAAGATACAAGTACCAATAAGCATTCATGTCAGGCAGGGACCTTCATTGAAGAAATCAGATTTACTGTGTAGATATTCATCCTCAAATTTACTTGGAAACATTTTTGTTTCCAGACATAGTTTTAATACTTATAGTAAGAAGTGAGGAAAAATGCTTAGAGTAGCAAGGTTCTGAATTAAGCAGATTTGATGACATATATCTTGAGGTAGATTGGGTGTACAGTATTGTTTTCCTTCTATGTAAGCTTCACTTGTGGATGAATATTTTTATGTGTGTGTGTAGTTTAGGCTTAAATGAAACCTCAGTGTGGAAGTAGTAAAGTGTTACTGTGCATATTCCTTTCAAAGCCTGTTTAGGTGAAGGTCAGTTGATAATAGTATCTGAATATAGAGGAGAAGAAATAAAAGAACAAATCTTTAAAATACTGTTGCTAACATTTTTTAAAGACAACATATTTCCACATTCTAAGGTTTTTGTTGTTGTTGTTCTGTACTTCTGTTTTATCTCACATGATTGTTGAAGGAGTCAATTGAAATAATGAAAATAAACACATTTTGTGGACTAAAACTTCCTATGCAAATACAAGATTTTATTATTACCATTTCATATTTGGTCTTGATTCTAAGCCTTTTCACCTTTTATCCTACTCTTCAAACTAGGGTCACAAATCTTGGGTGGTAGGTGAAGACTTTCTCAGAAATAAAATGCCTGAAATAGATTAAAGGAATAAATGTCCAGCTCTTTGACTTTGATATATATTGATACTTGTTCCCAAAATTGATCTGCCTGACAAAGCACCTGTTTTGAAGGAGCAGGTATTACTTTCCCACCTTCTTTTTCACAGTTGTTCTTTCCTCACTTTACATTCAGGATATACCATTTAGGATATTACTATGATACATTTTTCTGAGGTGTAAAAAATCTCTATGGCTCCAACCAATAGGACAATTTGAAATATTAATGTGGTATTGATAAATGGTTGCTTCTGGGTTACAGCTTCATTTGCAAATAAAATTTCCACTTCTTTGCTTTCAACAAAACAGACAGAAGATGTAATTAAATTATTAGCTGTTATCTAATTAAAAAAATTTTTGATAATAGGTCATATAGGATTTTTGACATAAAAATAATAAATATAAATAAATATATAGGGACTTCTCTGGTGGTCCAGTGGTTAAGACTGCCTTCCAATGCAGGGGGTGTGTGTTCGATCTTTGGTTGGGGAGCTAAGATCCCACATGCCTCACGACCAAAAAACCAAAACATAAAACAGAAGCAATATTGTAACAAATTCAATAAAGACTTTAAAAATGGTCCACATCAACTTAAAAAATATAGAGAGAGATATGGTATAATAAAACTTTCATTCCCATACTCTGAAGACTGTTTCTTAGTGTCTATACCTATTAAAACAACTTAAATTAAAACAAATAGAATTTATGATCAGTCCTGTCTCATTATACTAGTAAATTATTTATCCATAGATACATTAATTGAAAATATAAGATCCAATCTAT
The DNA here is from genome assembly GCF_964341445.2 of Mesoplodon mirus. Taxonomy (NCBI): domain Eukaryota; kingdom Metazoa; phylum Chordata; class Mammalia; order Artiodactyla; family Ziphiidae; genus Mesoplodon; species Mesoplodon mirus. Next base: position 171,551,461 of record NC_138978.1, on the reverse strand, counting down.
CTTATTAAAAGATATTTCCAATAAAAATTTCATTTTATTTAAAAATTATTTATGAAATCTGAACAATACTTATGGTTTGACTTCTTACTTTTGGAGTGCCCAGGGTCTTTGGTGTTTAGAGGTCTTTTGCTGTATCTATATTCAGTTCCTTCTTTATTTCATCTAATCTCAGTGCTTTATATTCTATTTGTATACTGATAACTCCCAGTATACAAATAGAATATAAAATGAAATCCAGAATTATGCAATCCAGATGTGAAGCCAACTACTTTGTCAACATCTCCACTTGTATATCTGACATCTTAAAGTTTTGAGTTTTTCTCAAAATTTGCTCTACCCACAGCCTTTTCTGTTAGCTGAAAGATACTCCATACTCTCAGTAGTTTGGATGCCAAACCTTTAAGTTATTCTTTGTTCTTTTCTTTCTTTTACATCCTACATCCATTCTGTCAAGAAACTCTATTAGCTTTACCATCAAACTACATCTGGACTCTGTGACTTCTCACTACTCGACGGCTAACAACTTGGCTTGAGCCTCCATCATATCTTATCTCTATTAATGCAGTAGTTTCCTAACTGGTGTCCTGAGTCCACACTTGTCACCTTACAGTCTATTCTCAATCAGCAGCCAGAATCATTTTGTTAAACATGTCATATTATGTTACTCCTCTCATAATCCTGAAAAGATAACTGTGATGATTAATTTTATGTGTCAAATTGGCTGGGCCATAGTGTCTAGACATTCGGTCAAACATTACTCTGGATGTTTTTGTGAGACTGTTTTTCAATGATATTAACATTTAAATTGGCGGACTTTGAGTAAAACAGATTGCTCTTCATAATGTGGGTGGGCCTCATTCAATCAGTTGAAGGTGTGATAGAACAAAAGAGTGACCTCCACCAGCAAATGGCTTTCGGGCTGGAATTACAACACTGACTCTTCCCTGGGTCTCCAGTCGACTGACCAACCCTGCAGATTTTGGACCTGCCAGTCTCCACAACTAAGCAAGCCAATTTAAAATCATCCCTATCTACCTATCTATTTATGTAGGTATCTATGTATCTATGTATCTATCTATCTATCCTCATCCTATTGGTTTTTTTCCTCTGGAGAATCTGGACTAATAAAGTAACATTTTAAAAGATTAAAAAAAATATCAGAATACCTACTATCATAACATCTATTCATTGATGCACTAAGGCAAGAAAAGAGATCAGTTAAAGTGAATATTTAGATTTTCTCCTTCTTCTTTAATTTTTTTTGTTTTTATTTTTCTAACATGCCCATTAACCAACGTTTTCAAAACTATTGACATTATATATAAATTTTAGACTCTCTGTTGCCTTTATAGTTTTGTCCCATTTTTTATTCCCAACATATGATATATGTGATTTCTCTAGGATTTTTCAGTCAGTATTTCCAGATGTTTGACTATTTTATTAATCTTTTCAAAGAATCAGCTGTTGGTTTATTGTTCTTTTCTGTCATATCTTTGTTTTTTATTTTATTCATTTCTGTTTTAAAATTTTTTCTCTATTATGTGTGGAATATTTAGCTCATTATTTTTAATTTTTTTAACTAGTATATTTAATTAAGGTTATATATTACATGACCCACATTCCACCATCCAAAATTCTTGGGTTCAAATGTGTTTTAGAATTTAGTGTTTTGGGATATTAGAATGACAATGTGGTATACACTGAATATTATAAAAATCCCCAGTGAGACCTGTGCCAATAATCTGTGTTCATATACACTGACATAATAATTAGCCTCATATCACATCAGTTCAGGCTTTGCTGTCAAACTTTTTTAAAAATTGGCTTTCATGGATTTGGGGCATTCAGAATTACAGATGAGGGGTTGAGGGTCATATTGCTTTAGCTTTGTATGTCTCACAAGATTTGATACTTAGTGCCTTCATTGATACTTAATTCTAATAATGCTTTACTTGTTAACCCTAATGTAGTTAGAAATGTTATCTAGTTTCCAAATGTGTGGAGATTGGGAATGATTGTTTAATTTTTTGAGATCTCAAGTGTAACCTTCAGTTTTGACAAATGCTTACATTTGTATGAGCCACACACATGCCAAGACAGAAAATTTTCATCATCTCAGAAAGTTCTTTTGTACTCCTTTGCAATCAGTTCCACTCTCCTAGAAGCAGCCACTGATTTGATTTCCACCACTATAACTTAATTTGCCTATTCTAGAATTTCATACAAGTGGAATCAGAGTATGCACTTTTCATGTCTGGATTCCTTCACACAGAAAAATGTTTGTGAAAGTTATTCATGTTGTTGTATATATCTATACATTGTCCCTTTTCTATTGCTGAATAGTTTTCCTTTGCATATAACACATTCATTGTATGGCCTTTAGGGATAGAACTGCTATAAGCAAGGGTGTTTGTGGGCATAAGTTTTCATTTGTTTTGGTTAAATACCCAGGAGTAGAATTGCTCTGTTACATAGTAGATGCATATTCAACCTTTTGAGAAGCTACCAAAGAGTTGTCTGAAGAGGTTACATAATTTTGTATTTCCAACAGCAATGTATTAGAGTCCCAGTTGCTTCTCATTCTCTCCAACATTTGATGTAGATTGTTTTTATTTTAGCCATTCTTATATGCGAACCATAATCTCTGCATTTGTTTCTGTGTTTTATGTAAATCATCTATTTCTCCTGGTCTTGAGGAGTGGCATTATTTAGAAGAGGTCCTGTGGGTCTCAGAAGTGCAATCCTGCCTGGCCACCAGAGCTAAGTACTCAAGGGATGTCCCATATGTGGGCCGTGTGTGCCCTCTGTTGTGGTGGGACCACAGCTGCTGCTGAAGCATGCTGTTGTGTGAGTTGGCTCCCAGTGTGGCTACTGGGTCTGCCTGTGGCTGCCATCTATGGTGGGGCCATCTATGAGGTCCAGCCAAGGTGTAGGAGTGGACAGGGCTCTTAGTAGTGTGTGCCCTCTGGCACTAACAGGTTAGAGGGAGAATTCCAAGATGGTGCCCAGCCAGTGGCAGTATTAGCAAAGTAGCCTGAAAGAACAAAAATGGCTCCCACTCATTTCTCAGTCCCTGGAGAACATCCCAAGTGTTTCCTGTCTCTCTGGCAGATGCTTCAAAATTAGTAAGAGGGTTCCCTTCATGTACAGTCCATGTGGATTTCAATCTGGTGTTTTTGTGCCAGTTTTAAGGTCTAGCAACCATATGCTCAAACCCTTTAAAAGTGTTCTTTTTGTTTTCGTTGTTCCCTGCAGTTATACAGTTTTCCTGGACATATTCCTCATTAGTTTTCAAAACCAGGTGTTTGGGGGGTCTCTCCTACGCAAGATCCAGGAGTTGGGCTGCCTGATGTAGAGCTCAAATCCATTGCTCCTCAGGGAAAAGATCCATACTTTTGTGATCCCTTCTGGTTGTGGATCACTGTGTCTAGGGTGTGGGTTTTTCCATGTTGAAACCATATCTCTGCCTCTCCTACTCATTTGGATGCTGTCCTTTTACCCTTTGTTGTGGAGGCTTTGTTTATCCGGTTTTCAGGCCCCTTTTGAGGGAATTATTTCACCTGTAGTTGTAGATTTGTTGTGTCTGTGGGGGAGGTGAGTTCAGGATCTTCCTACACCACCATCTTGAAATCTCTCCTGTTTTGTACTTTTTTTTTTTTTTTTGCGGTACGCGGGCCTCTCACTGCTGTGGCCTCTCCCGTTGCGGAGCGCAGGCTCCGGACGCCCAGGCTCAGCGGCCACGGCTCACGGGCCCAGCCGCTCCACGGTATGTGGGATCCTCCCGGACCGGGGCACGAACCCGCGTCCCCTGCATCGGCAGGCGGACTCTCAACCACTGTGCCACCAGGGAAGCCCTGTTTTGTACTTTTTAAAACGAAAGTCTTATATACCTTTTGTTAAATTTATCCCTAGGATCTTATGTTTCTTGATGTTATTGTAAATGGTACTGCTTAAAAATTTATTTCTAATTGTTCATTGCTAATATATAGAAATGCAATAGATTTTTGTATATTGACTTTGTATCATGCAACATTATTAAAATCACTTATTAATTCTAGTAGTTTTCTTATAGTTACCTTAGGAGTTTTTACATACAAAATCATGTCATATGCAAATAAAGACGATTCTTCCTTTTTCCAGTTTCTATTATTTTTTTCTTCTGTCCTTTTGTACAAGCTAGAATCTCCAGTATAAAGTTCAATAGAAGTGATTAAAGTGAACATTTTTGTTTTGTTTAGTAAATAGGGCTTGCTTTGCTTTTTAGAGCAAAAGCATTTACTATTTCACTGTTAGGTATAATGCTAACTGTAAGTTTTTTGTAGATGACTTTTATAAGGTTGCAAATGTTTTCTTCTTTTATTAGCTTGCTGAAAGTTTTTATCATAAATGTGTGAAATGCCTTTTCTGCATCTACTGAAATAATAAGATTTTTCTTCTTTAATTTGTTGATGTGGTGAGTTATATTGAGTAATTTTCAAATGTTAAATAAACTTTGCATTCTGGTGCCAAATCCAATTTGTCGTGGTGTATTATCCTCTCCATGTATTACTGGATTCAATTTGCTAATGTTTTGTTAAGGAATTTTACATCTATGTTCATAAGGTATATTGGTCTGCAGTTTTCATTTCTTTTTTGCTTTTCTTTTCTCTGTCTGGCTTTAGTATCAGGGTAATACTAGCCTCATAAAATTAGTTTCTAAGTGTTCCCTCCTCCTCTATTTTTGAAATTTTTGTACAATATTGATATTATTTCTTTTTTAAATGTTTCATAGAATTCACCAATACATCCTTCTGAGTTTGTTCCACAATTCTTTTCTCTGCTGTGTCCATTTTGCTGGTAAACTTACTGAAAGTATTCTCTATCTCCAATATCATGCTTTTTTCATTTTTAGATTTTCCATTGGACTCTTTTGTATAATATTAATCTCTGTGTTAAAATTCCCCATCTGTTCATGTAAGTTGTTAATTTTTTCATTCGTTTTAAGAAACCTTTTTTTTTTTTTTTTTTTTTTTTGGTGGTACACGGGCCTCTCACTGCTGTGGCCTCTCCCATTGCGGAGCACAGGCTCCAGGCGCGCAGGCTCAGCAGCCATGGTTCATGGGCCCAGCCGCTCCGCAGCATGTGGGATCCTCCTGGACCGGGGCACGAACCCGTGTCCCCTGCATCGGCAGGCGGACTCTCAACCACTGCGCCACCAGGGAAGCCCCAAAAAACCTTTTTATCATAATTATTTTAAAGTCCCAGTTTGATAATTCCAACATCTGGGCCATGTCTGGGTTTGTTCCATTTTATAATTTCATTATGGGTTATCTTTTCTTATTTTTTGAGTGTGTCTCATAATTTTTGATTGAATGCAAGACACTGAGTAGAAGTATAGTAGATTGTAAGGTAAATAACATTTACTCTCTGAAAAAGGCGTTCCTCTTCTTCTGTGAGGTCATTACATGAGTAAATTAAACTAGCCTGTGATTTAATTGGGTCTGGGTTTTGTGAATGTTTTAATTATGTTCAAGGAACCATAGGCTTCACATTTTCCCAGTTGTGACCTGATGCTGTCTGGTACTTACTGTAAGGCCTGGAGTGCCAAACATATATCTCAGTTCTCCTTTTGTGGCCTAGTGCTTGGTGCGAGGCTTGGAGTATGTGTGTAGGGGTGGTGGGGAGGTGGAAAGGTTTCACTTGGTTTTCCGTCTCTGCCCTTGACTTAAGCAGCTCCTGCTTGCGTGAGCCTCAGAGGGAACCTCTCTCAGGTCTCTTCTTTCTTTCCCAGTGACAGACAGCTGCTGTCTTATACTTCGTGCAGGATCCAGAGCACAGAGCATTTCTCTCAGTCTTTCTGCTCTGTCCTCAGTCTTAGGCATACCCTGCATGCCTGTGATTTAGCAGATGACTCTCTCAATTCTCCTGCCATGCTCTTGGTCCTTTTCATGAGCTCTCAGTTAAGGACTAAAAGAGTTGAACTATGAACTCTTTTCATAGTTGTTGAATGTTTCAGACTCTCCTTGTGTCTGGGGCTCTCAGGGTCCTATACTGTCACGCCAGCCCATGTGTAGCCTTTTGACATTTATTAAAATTTCAATTGTTTTCTTCTTACCCTTCCTTCCCCTTCTGCTGCTCTGGCAAAGGAGGCACAGTAGTGTGTGCTATCTCTCCTGAGAAGAGCTTGTCACTCTTCTGATTCTAGTTCATTAGGTTAACTTGTGACATCAGATTGAAGCCATTACTTAGCTAATTCACATTATCATTTACATTTTCTCTCAACCTTCATTTCCTAAGCAAGAGCTTCTATGTTCTAGACTATAAAGTACCCTTGCTTTTCCCTCCCACAGATTTTTGCTCCCCTTCTTTGTTTGTAATCATTATTATACATATATTTTTTACTTTTAAAATGGCTGCTGTGGGCTTCCCTGGTGGCGCAGTGGTTGAGAGTCTGCCTGCCAGTGCAGGGGACACGGGTTCGTGTCCTGGTCCGGGAAGGTCCCACGTGCCGCGGAGCGGCTGGGCCCGTGAGCCATGGCCGCTGAGCCTGTGCATCCAGAGCCTGTGCTCCGCAACGGGAGAGGCCACAACAGTGAGAGGCCCATGTACAGTAAAAAAAAAAAAAAAGGCTGCCGCTTTCTTGAAGGCAGAAATTATGCCTGTCTTAACTCACTCTTATATATTCTAAACCTTAGTGTAGAGTCTGGTATTAGAAGGCACTCAATAAAATATTAGTTGAATTGAATTGAAATTCTCACTTGCTTTCCTGGGAGACATTTTGACTTCCTGACTGAATGATAAAGGGAGATCATTTCTTTTTGGATTTGAACATCATCTAAATCCTAATCGTTCCCCTAAAAGTTTAAATTATCATTTCCTTTTATTCCCAATGTTGCAGGGAAGAGCATATGCCTTTGAAGTTAGGATTATGGTCTCTGGCATCATATAGTCTTTGTTTTGTGTCCCATCTCTTCAGCTAGCAGCTAAATGACCTTGGGCAAATTATAATATTTAATGGCTCAGAATCTTACTTTCCTCATTCATTAAATGTCACCCATCTCATTGGGTTGATATAAGAATTAATTTAATTAATGTGTACAAAGACCTAGCACCTAGTACACACTCAATAAGTGGCAAGTACTGTCTTCAGTACTTTCTTGTCCTTTCTTTGTTGTTTTTCCAAGAAGAGATGAGAGTTACCATCTGTTAAAAGGACTCTCTAAGAAGGAACAAGCAATTATGTGGATTTCCTTCCCCTAGAGCCAGTATATCACTAAATTGCTTCTTTTCTTCCTTCTTTTCTTTTTCTGGTCTTATCTTAATTAATTCACTCTGGGGCTATTGAATAAAACCAGGCAAAAGAAAGTCAAGAAAGAATCCCTGATGTCAAATATGAGTGTCTCAATATTAATCTACTGAAATTTAATCAGGCAAGAACTATTTCATCCACTGTGAGGTGGTGCTGGTATTTAGAGAGACTGTGAACTATCAAGAGGCCTAAGTATCCTTTGCTTTTTAAAATTCCAACATGAAGTTAGGTTTACAGACACTGTGGGAGCCCTGAGAGTTAAACCTCCTAACCCTAAAGTAAACTCGGGGAACTCCTCTGAGAGCTGAAGTCCCTGTATGACCTTTCCAGCTCTTTCTTTGGACTTTTTTCCTCCTCTGAAAATCTCTCCCCTGACTGTGGGATGGGGGTGGAGGGACACAAAGAGCAGTTCTGTCTGGATCTGTCTGAGTCTAAGGGTCTCCGATTGTGCTTTGTTCATTCTAGGAACACATTTTAATTTCTGTATTGTCAGCATCTGATCTAACTTGTTCAGTCCTCTGGTTTAGCTGCATAAGCATAGTTTGGCCAATACCACTTGTAAGAAGTAGCCAACCAATACTGGCACAATAATACCACTGTCAGGAGAAAAGTTTGGAGCATATGGCAGCATTAATTAGAAATAGTGTCATGAGTACTAAACCAAATCCTGAATCAAATGGGGCAACCAAAGAATCAAGGTTAGGTTACCAGTGGCCCAAGAAACAGATTAGCATGAAGGAAGTAACAGATGCAGCAAACTGGAAGAAAATCAAGAATGCAGAAAATCAGATCAGTTTTCCAGGCCAAAGTTAGGAACATTAATGATAAGAGTGAAGTTGTTAAGGCAAGAGGAGGACCACAAAAAAATCAGAAAACAGGACAAACAAGGTGGTTTGTTAAGCCAGGGTCAGAAACTATAGGTCAACATCAGGGAGGATGAAAAATCTATTGATTCAGGTGTCCAGCCAAGGGCTGTGTAGAGTCAAGGGGGTAGGTCACTAGTAAAACTAACATTACCTCCAAACCTTAAATACTTGACTACACCTTGAAGTAGTGTTGTCTGTCCCTTATCCTGTCTTGTTTCAAACTTGCCTGTTTCCCCGAACTTTCATGGAAGAGGAACAGAAGTAAGGCCATTAAGTACCTGCCCAAATCTGCTCTACTAATCTCCTCCCCAATCCTAAGTATCTTTTTTGCATTGATGAACCACAGACCTGCCCTATATAGCCTTTAAGTTTCTTGCACCAACTCAGACCCGGAGAGTTGATGGATTGTGATGACATAGTGATGCTCATTAAAGGTCCATTGGTCCCCCACCTCAGCCCAACCACCCAGTTTTTATTCCTGCTCTCCAAGTTACTCTTGTAGCTGTTTCTTCTGTATTTACCAGCTTATTTCTAAATAACATGCTTCAATTCTATTTCTTGATATTTTTCTATTTAGATATTATATAATGACATCTTTGTAGTAGAAAATGAACATTTAGATTTCTTACACCCCTGCCTCCTATCCCCACTTCACGTCTACATTTTTCAAAATGTTAAATCATAATTTTTTGTTAAATTCATATTCAATAATATGAATAATATTCATAGCTGTGCTGTGTAGTTATAATAACTTACATTTTTTATTCTTTTATAACTTTCGGTTTTCTCTGGAATCAGTAAAAACCTCCTTTTTTTAGTTCCTTAGAATTCTATGTACCTATCACACATTTCTCCTTACACTCTGTTGGTCTCTTCCTACTATATCCAACATATCAGGTAACATATTTATTTCCTCCCAGAGACCTCCACCCTCTTGCTCTAAACTGGCTGGTGATTATCTAGAACTGTAGCATACTTGCCATTATGGAGGTTCTTTTCACTAGAATCCTGGGGATTCTTTTTCTTCTTTGATCATGGTTCCCCATTTTCCTGGATCCTGTAGATTCAAAATACTACATGCCCTATAGTTCCTTTTTCAATAATCACCCTTTAATTTTCATAATGTAAGCTTTGAGCTTCAAGGGTTGGCCAATTTTTTTCCTCAGTGCTAATAGAATTCCAATCCTTCCCTTAAAAATTTCAGGCCTTTCTAACAGTTGGTGAAAAAAATCTGAGAAAAATCAAAATGGGAAAATGTTCCCTCATTCCTTACAGTTGCATAAAAGAGAGAATCTCTGCATCATAAAACTCACCCTGATAAAATGATGATTGGAAAAGTTTACAAAAGTCTCAATTTTTACACTCCTATCCAGTCTTAAGATTTGAGTAAAAATAGGTTTGTCTATTATATTATTTGTTTAAAACTGTTCTTAGAAGTATTATTCCTACAAAAAATCTTAAAGACACCCAGATAGAATTTATTGCTACGTCCTATGAAATATATCATATTCTTTCCAAAATCCACAGATCTGACTGGTTGTCTTATTTACTAATTTGTCAACCTGTCAGTAATATCCAAATAATAGTATTCAATAATAGTATTCAAATAATATTCAAATGGACATGTCTTTTTGTGTTGAAAACTATAAGTACTTCTGAAGTTTATTTGTTTAGCTAGAAAAAGATTATAAGTGAAAAAGAATTCATGATGCTTTTGTGTTTTTTATTCAGTCAAAATTGTAAGAGTTTTGTCTAATTTAGAATCAGCAATCCCATGTCTCCCTCTTGGTTTACACTCTCATTTTGGTGTAGCACACTTTTTAGTATCTTCCTTTAGTGAAATGGTCCATGGGAGGTAATTTTGGTGCCTTCTTCCATGTCAAAAATGTCATTATTCGTCCTTCACATCCCAATGGATAGTTTGGTTGTGTATTTGTATTTTAGTATTGAAATAATTTTTTCTTGCAATTTCGAAAATCTTCCGCTGTTATTGTCTTCTAGCTGCCACTGCTGCCATTCATAAGTCTGGTGATGGTGGTCTGAACGATCATCATCTCTCACCTGGTTACTGCAGAAACCTCCTGACTGGTCTCCCTGCTTCCACTCTTGCCTTGCTAAAGTCCATTCTCAACACAGCAGCAGGGTGATCTGATCCTTTTTTAAAAAGAAGTCATATCATGAGACTCTTCTGCTCAAAACCTTATGATGACTCCCTGCCTCACTCAGAGCACCATCAATGTCCTTCCAGGCCCTGTGTTCCCTGTTCTCATCTTTACTGTCCTTCCCCATGTTTACTCTGCTCCAGGCACAGTGGCCTCCCAGCTGTTCCACAGACATGTCAGATATGCTACCGCTTTTGCACTGGCTGCTCCTTGGCCAGGAAGGCTCTTCACCCAGACCTCTGCAAGGCGGATGACTTCACTTCCTTCAAGTCTTTGCTAAAACACACCTGGTTAAAGAAAACTATCCTGATTATCCTGTTTAAAACTACATGCCATTTTCCTCTCTTTTCACTCCAAAGCATACTTATCCTGCTCTATTTTTTATGGCACTTATCAACTTCTAATAAGCTGTATTATGTACTTTTATATTTTGTCTATTTTGTAGACTCTAGGAGGGCAGAGAATTTCTTTATCTATTGTGTCACTGTTATAGCCCCAGTACCAAATCAGTACAGAGCCGGTGTACAGTAAATGTCATTTGAATGAATAAACTGAAGAGTGATGATTATATCCTTCTTCCATATAATGTGACAGAAGCCATTCATTTTAGTAACATTTCTGAGGCAGAGGTTATATTTACAATCAAACTTTTCATCATTTTACTCCTTCCATCTGTTTTCCATATTGTAGATAAAATAATCTTTCCAAAATGCAAACCTGGTAATGTTAGCCCCGTCTCCACCTTCTTCCCTTTGGCTTAAGATGTCCTAAATGGCTATCTATGTTTTTAGATTTGACAGAATTCTTTGACACAGTTTATAAAGCTCTGCACAGACTGCTTCTTGCCTAAGCCAGAGGGCCTTTGCATAAGCTGTTCCCTCTTCTTGGAATGCTTTTCCCTCCTTTCTTTGCTTAATTATCTTCAGGATCAAAGCCACATCCTAACAGTGGAGGACAGAGCCTGGAAATAGGACCAGACAAGGGGCCTGAGCAGGCTCCTTTGATTTGTTGGGGAGTAAACATATAAAATCTTAATGTTTCAGATAGGCAGGATAAATAAATTCTAGAGATCTAATGAATAGCAAGATGACTATAGTTAATAATACTGTATTGTAGGGAATTCCCTGGCAGTCCAGTAGTTAGGACTCAGCAGGCCCATGTTCCATCCCTGGTCAGGGAAATAAGATCCCACAAGCTGGGCAGCACAGCCAAAAAAAAAAGAAAAGAAAAGCAACTATATTGTGTATTTGAAATTTGCAAAGAGAGTAGATCTGTTTTTTTTTTCTGTTCTCACCAAAAATAATAATAATAATAATAAGATAACTGTGAGGTGATGGCTATGTTAATTAGCAAACATTTCACAATGTATATGTATATGAAAGCATCACATTGTACACCTTAAATATTGTTATATACTTTTTATTGGTCAATTGTACCTCAATAAACTCAGGGAAAGAAAAAAAAGTTACCACCCATTCACACTGCTGCTTCTAATATCTTTTAATCCTGGTCTTAAAAACTATTAAATCAATTAATTATGTTAAAAAAAAACCCAGACACTCTGTTTTACTTTAATGAGAAGCATCTGTCTTTCCCTTTCCTTTCTAGTTAACTCCTGCGTATTCCCCAGATCTCAGCTCAGGGGTGACTTTCTCAGGGCAGTGGTCCCTAGATAGATCATCTCTACCTTTGACAGGCTCTCATGGCCTGTGTGCTTCTCCTTCTTAGGACTCGTCATAGAGATGCATGCTTTCACAAGGCTCTGATTACCTGGCTACTTTCTGTTGCTTACTAGACTGTAAGCTTCAGGAGGATAAGGGACTGAGATTAGTTTTGTTCACTATTTGACCCGAGTGCCTAGTACAGTATCATGGTAGGTGATCAAAAAATTATTTTTAATTTTTTAAATGTTTAAATTTTTGGCCTCGCCATGCTGCTTGCAGGATCTTAGTTCCCCACCAGCAATTAAACCCAGGCCCTGGCAGTGAAAGCGCTGAGTCCTAACCACTGGACTGCCGGGGAATTCCCTCAAAAAATATTTTTAAATGAATGCGTGGGTGTAAAATTGTCTGTTTAGTCATTGATTTTCATTCTATATTAGATCTTATCCAACCACCAATGTTCCACGATTCCTCCAAACTGTTAGTGTTCTAAACTTTAGGGCTTGCTCTCTCTCCCTCAAGTGATACACACTAAATTCTACAAAGTCATAGCAGATCTGCATATCTGCTCTTCAGCTGGTCTTCCTCTAGTTCTTAATAATTGCCTCATGTGGATCTTCAAAACTGGAATCTTGATCTCAATCACTGTAATTGAATATTAATTTTATATTATTGTGGGGTCACTTTGGCTAAAGCTGATTTTAAATGTGGTTCTAGAGTTGTCTAACTTTAAGAATCACCAATTTTCTGTTTCCTAAAAGTGTGTGTATTCTAACTTTTTAAAAATTTGGTAAAATTGCTCGGACTTTCATATATCTCAAGAACTGACTACACCTTTCAGGCCTTAATAAAAACTTTCAAAATCCAGATAAAAGAAGTCTTGGAGCTGAGGATAGGAATAGGGAATGAGTGATGGAAAAATGGAAAAGCAAGGTGAGCACAGAGTAGATAAGCGAAGCCAGGAATTTTTTCACACCAGTTTTCTAATTCTTTCTATAGAATATGTGGAAGTGTAAAAAATTTATTGTCTTCTGATACTTGGCTTCTGACATTTGGCTTCAAGATTCATTTTAGTTTTGAGAGGGAAGAATTCTCCATATAACGATGATTTTACTGATCTAGTCAGCAAGTCTAGGTGTTGTTTTTCTACTAGAGGTGATGGATTTGCTCTGATCTAGCCATAATCTGTTAGTCCCCGTACTGGCAAATTTCACAGATTTATAAAAGAGGTGAATCAGTTAGGAATCCAGCCTGCAGTTAAGAAGTAGAACAAAAGTTAGAAGGCTTCCTTTGGCTTCAAATGCAAGTCTGTCTCGCTTACTCTCTAGATACCCTGGATGTATGCATACATATGCAAATATAGAGATGTACTATTTTAAGTTATGTCACTGAACCCATCAGTATTCACAACTGCACAAAATATACATACTGGCCAAAGTACGATTAAAATCAGCCTGGGAAAAATGACCCAAGGGAATCAAGCAGTTTATGACCTTGGCTGTCACCAGATATTCAATTCATTCAAAGCACCCTTTATAACTGGAACGATAGGAGTTTTACAGTGATTCCAGAGATCTTGATAGATGCACCAAAAATAAAGGAGGGACAGCTTTTCAGCCTCACTTCATTCTTGTCTGTCTTTCATCAGAGAGCCAGAGCAGTTGGAGAGTGATCCATTGAGTCTGTGCAGGGAAGGACCGCTCAGTGAAGCTTCAGGGGTTACTCTGGTTTAACGTTGGCATTTCTGTGCTATGTGTACAATTTAATTGCCAATGTCACTTGTAACTAGCATTTATACAATCATTCTTTTGGACTTGGTGGAACTATAAAAATAAAAACACACTAAAACAAATACGCTCTACCCTTAATATCAATCAAAAGACAACTTTAGTTAAAAACAAAAGGAAAAGCAAAACATACTTGGTCTAATAAGTTACTCTGTGTGAAAAAGGAAGATTGTCCAAGACATATAAATCATTGCAACTTCTCTCTGCAGTAAGCACTTTTTTCCCCTCAGAATTATCATTTTGTAATCAGAAAAGCCCTAGAGTTTAAAGTATGCATCGTACAAATGTCACTTTCAAACTTCAGTGCTAATCCAGAGGAAATATTATCCTAGTGGTCTCCAAGGCCCAATGTCTAGGTGTTGGATACATGATAAACTTACATGGAGTTTTCTTAGTGAGATATAGTCCTCCAGAGGATTGAATTTTTCAAGGCTTAGTACAACCCAACCCTTTAAATAAGATTTAAGCTTCCCTTGTCAGGTTCCTTTAAGAGCTTTTAAAATTTTTTTTTATTTGCTGCTTTGACCAGGTTCTAATCCCTAGTCCCCAGTGACAACTTTTGGCCATCCCAACCATTTCATGTCTGCTTTCCCAGGGCCTGGTGCAGCTTGCACAATTGAAGATATTTCTTTTCTTCTCCTACAGAAGAGCCTCATCAAAATAATTTGAGATGGAAAATTGCAACAATAAGACTTTCTTGCTACTTTACTGATAATATTACAGATTTTTTTTTTTTTTTTTTTTTTTTTTTTTTTTTTTTTTTGCGGTATGCGGGCCTCTCACTGTTGTGGCCTCCCCCGCTGCGGAGCACAGGCTCCGGACGCGCAGGCCCAGCGGCCATGGCTCACGGGCCCAGCCGCTCCGCGGCACATGGGATCCTCCCAGACCGGGGCACGAACCCGTATCCCCTGCATCGGCAGGCGGACTCTCAACCACTGCGCCACCAGGGAGGCCCCAATATGACAGATTTTTAAAGTCATTTTTTCCCCCATTTTACAGGCAGCTCTCTTGAATAATGATTAAGTGGTGCAGAGGCTAAGAGAATGTACTTTTGAGCTAGGCTACCCGGGTTCAAACTCCCAACCCTACAACTTATCAACAGTGTGACCTTGGGCATATTATACAACCTCTCTATGCCTCAATTTAAAAAAGAAATTTAAAACGAACCTTCTCAAAGAGGTACATAGAACAATGCCTGGAATAATTTAGGTGCTATATAAATGTTTACTTAGTATTATCAGTGAAATGCCCATAAAAACAGATAAGCAAAACTTAAAACGTATCACAGATTTTAGGAATAATATAGGGAAATTGAAAGTCTCACACTGCTGGTGGATAAATGTGTGTATCCACACTAGAAAGCAGCTTTGGAATGTGTAGCAAAGTTAAAGCAGTGCATAGGCTACAACCCACAGATTCCAGTAGAGCATACTCTCTAGAGCAACTCTTACACATATGCACCAGGAGGATTTAGAAGGATGTTGGTAAAGTATGAGATTGGAAGCAACCTAAATGTTTATCAATAGGGAGAGATGAAAAGTGGTACAGTTATATGATAGAACACTATATTGTAGTTAAAATGAATGAATGAATGAATGTGTGTGTATTTGCTCCCCCTCTCCCCGTTGTACGTTGAATATGTAATGTCATGGATAAAATATCAAGAGCATATAGTTGACTGAGTAAAGTGAATTACAGAATACCAACTTGTGTCCATTTAAAAATGGACACAATGGACAATTTATGGACAATTTATGGATATGTACATATATACTGAAAATACAAACACCTATATAGGATGGATACATACCTCAAATTGGCATGTGTTTTCTGAGAAAGGCAGTAGAACAATGGGGGTAGGAAAGAGCTCCCAACTGTATTTGTATAAGTGTTTAATTCTTGAAAAGACAAATCTGAAGCTTATACAGCATAATATAACATTTGTTAACATTGGATGGTAACATGAATGCTTGTTTTGTAAATCTCTGTAAGTCTGAATTATTTCATAATTTTCAAAACCCAGTCAATTAGAAAATAAAAAACATAACTGTGGCAGAGAAAAAAAGTCTCTTATTTTTCTAGCTTTTAGTTGGAAAAAATAAACACCCCAGAAGTTTTTGATGCTCATTGTGTGAGGTTCACACTTTGAGAAACTCTGTCGTCAATGCTGGGTTATCCAAAGGACATCAAGAGTCCAAGTTTCTATGCTTGTGGGGTGGCAGGGGGTTGGGGAGAGAAAGAGAGACAGAGAGAGACAGGGGGTGGGGATTGAGATTAAGAGACAGAACAGAGGGAATTTTATTTTGTATTACATATTGTGGATTGGACAGCATATTCTTTTACTTAGGCCTCTGAAAAATTTATATCTGGTAGTGATATATGTTCAGTTTCAGCTGAAATCAGAGGGTAGTGTAAATAGAATATTTATCCCAAAATATAGCTTCCTAAATGCACAATGGGGTAATTATGGAGGCTCATATACATATGAAAACATTGTTGAGGAGAAAGCCAAGGGCAAGTTGAGTAAGAAACAGGGTATCAGGTAAAGGGGAAGCATGATGAAAGGAGGGGATGGGACCAGAACACTGTTTTCAAGTGAAAGTCTATGTAGAATTCTATATTAAAATTAAAATCTGCTCCTCTGGCCAATGTGAGGGTGGGAAGGCCAGAGCCCACCTACTTGTTCACCTCATCATGCTCTGCCCGAATCTACGAAGACCTAGTACTACTGATAAGGCATATTCTCTTTACATTCTAGCTCATATTTCTACTTCCTCCCTCAACTTGCCTTCCTACTATAATGGAAAATAAGGGTTGATACACTGAAGGGAAAGCTGAAATATTAGGATATCAATCTGACACTTCATCATATTTCTTAATTCTTTAAGATTTAAAAAGGATAATTTGATTTTCTTTTATTAATAATTGCCTAATATCTTTTGGTTAGGGAAAATGTACAAAAGTTAATTTACCTAGATAGTGTTCTATGTATGCACTTTTATCTATCCAAAATCATATTGAAGTATTAAATTATGGAAATTATGTGAAATCAAGCTTTGTTATATTTTAAAAGGAGAATTTGAAATGAAGTTGAATGTATTATAATTCCTTAAATTAACATAAATGAGAAATGAGAAAAGTCTACACACACACACACACACACACACACACACACACACACACACACACACACACACACCCAAACATATGTTTTAGGCAAGGACATATTCCCCTAGTTAGAAATGTAAATGTATTTTTTTAATTTAAATTCTTGGGGAATCAAAACCATAATTAGAACTAAGCAGCCCAGTTGAATTCTCTCCTCCTCATTACGACAGGAAAGAGTTCTTCAAGGGCTACTCCAGTCTTTCTGTCTGTTTAATTGAATAACTTAACCTGAAAATTATGAGTTTAAATATTTCTTCAGCTGCAACGGGTCATTTACCTCAAGCCCCATTTTTATTTAATAATGACTGTTAAGTGGAAATCTGATTGTTGACCTTGAATCTAATTAACTCAATGGATAGACAGCCTTTCTGTACTACATGAAGCACTGCACTAGATGAAAATAGTCATCCAAACTTCCTCTTGTACCATATATTCTAAGCACATATAGGGTAATAATCTCTCTTACTGACTTCCAAGTTATAATCAGGGGTAATCTTTATTGGGTACCTGTTTCTTAAACATAACAGGATAAAGAAAGAGGCAGACACTTCATATGAGGTTATACCAGTATAGGGTGAAGTGAGAGCTGGTGGTCTGTTTAAGATTTGCTCATAGAAACCTATTTGCCCTATTTTTCATACTGCTGTCTCATTCCAAGCTTAAAGTCTACTTAAATGCCCATTTTAGTACAAAGACACATAGAGTTTATCAAGCAATAATTACTCATTCTGTATTCTCACCACTAATTTTCGTTAAAACCTGTATACAATAAAATGCATTGATTTTATCCTAAATTTAATTTAGATGATTTTGGCCTGTTGTTTTAGTCTTCCAGATCTACTTCCCTGGGTTGGAGTTGGGAATCTTGATCCAGGTGCTTTTATTTCAGTCTTGTTTTAACCACCAATTCTATATACTTTTTAAAAAATTGCAATATAGTTGATTAACAATATTGTATTCGTTTCAGGTATACAGCAAAGTGATTCAGTTATATATATATGCATATATATTTTTTTCAGATTATTTTTCATTATAGGTTATTACAAGATATTGAATATAGGTCCCTGTGCTATACAGTAAATACTTGTTGCTTATCTATTTTATGTATAGTAGTTTGTATCTGTTACTCCCATACTCCTAATATATCCCTCCCCTCCTCCCTTTCTCCTTTGGTAACTGTAAGTTTGTTTTCTATGTCTCTATATACTCTTTATTCTCCATTTTTCTGTAGGATTATTTGTATTGTTATTTATTTATAGGAACTATTCATATATTTAGTACCCAAATTTTTATTGATTATCAATGCTCCAAATATTTATCTTTCTGTTGATTGACTTTTCACTTTCTTTATGGTTTCGTTTGATGGGCATAAGTTCATTATTCAAATATTAATTCAGTCAAATTAATTAACTCTCTTTCTTTATGGTTTTTGTTTTTTGCATCTTAAAAAATATATCTTTTTTTTTTTTTTACCCTGGTGTCATAAATATGTTTTCCTGTAACTTGTTCAAAGAATTTTAGAATTGTGCTTCCCACCTTTAAGTCTTCAATCTACCTGGAGTTGGTTTGTGTAGGATGTGAGGTAGGGATCCAATTGTGCCAACATCAGGGGTCTTATTGAAAGTATCTTTTTTTTCTACTGCAATATTATCTCTGTCTTATATCAACTTAACATATGTGAATAGATTTGGGGGGGGGCTCTGCATTCTGCTTTAGTCATCTTTTTAGCTATTCTTATGCTAATAGCACCCTGTCTTAATTTCCTTCTTCCTGAAGTAGATATTTTTAGTTATTCCTTTCAGTGAGCATCTATGAATGGTAAGTTCTATCTTCATTTGAAAGTATCTTTACTTTATCTTCTCTGTTGAATTTTCAGTTTGAAGTATTATGGAATTTTAATTTGATATGTATTTTATATTGATTGGATTTCCCCAAATATTTAGTTTATCATACTACTGAATGAATATACTTCCTCTATGAATTTTTTCTTTCTTTATCTTTCTTAATTCTGAGTCTTTCTCCATGCTAATTTATTATTTAACAGTGGTTTACTCCTCACTAAGGAATCTGCTGTTTGTTAGAAGGCAAACCAACCTGGATAAATTCAGAGTTTCCACATTCTTTTGCTATAGTCTTATTTCTTTCCTCTACATTCATTGTTTTCCTTTCCTACCTGGAAACTGGATGCCTGTGGTAGACTGGAGATCTATATCATACCCTCATTCATTTACTATGAATATAGTCGAGAGTCATATGAGGTTTTAGCAAATAGAACATTTCAGCCATGAGAGAAAAATTATTTGCATAAGGAAATAAACACAATGAACCAGAAATTGGTACAAGCTATACCAGTATGAGAAATAGTCGCAAAACCTAATGTGACTCACAGAGGTAAACAAAAGCTGACGAAGGCATTTTGTATAAGCCAATCTGTCTTTCATTCCCACATAGGAATTACAGGTCTGAAATATGGAGATCTTAGAACACTTACTAATCCTTCTCAAAACATAAGTAATTAACGTCCATTTTATAGTGAAAGAAAGTTAGTTTTTGTAAAAAATGGAGAAACTTGCCAATATCTTGCAATATCTTGCAAATAAAGAATACTGAGTAGCTGGAGTCAGTGATTGCCAGTCTCTCTCCTAGGACCATACATCCTAACCTTTTCAGCATATGAGAGGTTATCAAAATACTACTAAGATGTTGAAGTTAAGAACCTGCCTCCTGTTAGATGTATTGACAAATCAAGTAACAAAGGAGGTTCCCTGAGTTTTCTTCTTCTGTTGCTTAGTTTTTCCTACAACAACAGAAAATTCTGAAGGGATGATGAGTGAGTTCCAATAACATATTTAATTTGAGTTTCTTTTCTTTTCAACTTTTAAATGCATACAGTGCAAAAAAGTCTCCTGGATATATGGTGAAATTTCACAGTAAGAGGCAATGCTACATTGAATATAACCCCAAAAGAGCCAGACAGACAGAAAGTGTTTTTAGGACCTATAACTTATCAGCTTTCTTCCAAAGACTATACTGATAATAGCTCTCATTTACTAAACATGGACTGTGTGCCAGGCACTGAGGTGTTTTACATGGAGTATATTTAGTTCTCACAGCTAACATATGAGGTATATACTATTATCCTTACCGTCATATTACAGAAGAGGAAAGTGAGGCTCAGAAAGGCTAAGAATTTGTCAAGTTTACCAAGTATGTAAGTGGTGGAAATGAGTTTCTAACTTAGTCAAATGTGTTTAACTGTAGTTAAGAGCCTTCCTCTTAACACCATGAAATAGTCTTACTTAAAGTTTCCCTGTTCTGTTTAATATCATCTACTTTATCTCCATCCTCATCAGAATTGAGTAAAAATGAAACACGATGGTATTTGTGTTAGATGAGATTCCATATTGCTAGCACAGAAAGCCCAACTCAAGCTGACATTAATAACAGATTTAGATAATGTGCCCACTTCCAAGTGAAAACTGGAGCTGGGGGAGCACCATGCATTCATTGGCTCAGGACAGGATGGTGTACCCATCCATGAACCACACAGTGTTGCAAGGGGAAAGTGGATAACTTGGATTGCAATTTAGGTAATTCCTGAAGCCAGGGATGGGAACAATCCTACCGAAATTGAGTGGCTGCCCCTTGAGGTAGGGAGAGGGGAAATGGAAATATAGAAGCACAGGAAAATGAAAAAAGTAGGTCAGAATCAATCAAATGGAATCCTTACTTCCTTTCCCACTAAAAGATTAACACATAAATTAAACTAAAAGAAAGATCATGGTTAGATTCCAAATCTTAAAAAAATTCCACTGACCATGTGTGAATTAGCTCTCCATTAGCTGCATTGTAACAAATTCCAAATTTTAGCTGCTTCGAAGAAGCATTTATTTCTGAGTCAGTAGCCTGAGTGTGGCTTAGCTGGCTCAGCGTCTTTTATCAGGTTGCTGGGGAAAGATCTTCCAAGCTCACTTATGGTTGTTGGTAGAATTTAGCTTTACCTGGGCTGTTGCACTGAGGCATTTCCTTGCCATGTAGGCCTCTCCTTAGGGAAGCTCACAACAGGCAGCTGGCTTCCCTGAGAGCAAGCAAGCAAGAAAGCAAAAGAAAATGCCCAAGACAGTCTTTTTATAACCTAATCTTGGAAGTGACATTCTATCACTTCCGCCATATTTTATTCTTTAGAAGTGAGTCAGTAAGTCTAGCTCTTTCTCAGGAAAGAGGACACAGAGGTGTGAATATCATACAGAAGTTGGGGATCTATGGGGCCATCTTAGAAGCTGCCTACCATAAAGTGTACATTTGTGTGTATGTGGGTGTGAACATGTGTTTTCAGGGACACTGGATAGTCAGTGGTTGCACATGGTATGGGGCCAAAAGAGTATGAGTTCTTATGGATTTTCCTGTTAAGAGTATTGGAGGGTTAAAATGGTAGTTGTTATCCCTACAGGAAATGTATGACATTCACAAATTGAGAATTTGAGCCAGCTTAATAAAGGGACTATTTACAAAGGTGTGGTAAGTTAAGTACAGGGAAATTACAAGGAATAGTATGTTATTCCAGGGTTTGTGACAGCTTGGTGTATCACTCCCCCGAGGCCTGAAGCAGCATGAGGAGGGAGCAGATATCAGAACTAGGAGAGGATATTTGTATGAGAAGACCCCTGGACAGGAGCTATGACTTTTCACCATAGGAAGCAGTCAGCCTATGGCATCTCTGCAGGGAACGTGCCAGGGGAATAAGTACGTTGAATCACTCTCCTCCAGCCTCCTGCTGGCACTACCCATTGGCAGAACTCAACCAGAAGCCAGAAGGCAAGGAAGTTCACTGATGTTGTCAATATAGTCCAGTCTCCAGTTGCACACAGTAATGTGGGAAGAGTGGAGAGCAGACCTGGAGGGACAATCAGAAGATACCCAGTACAGAAATCAAATGAGTACTTATGAGGAAAATCATATCCATTATAGGCAGAGAGGAAGAAACAGGCTTACACTACTAGGTATTGTTTAGAGCAAGCTAGATGGAAGAGTTTGGTGACAGAGAAGGGTATTTAACATCAGAACAGGCTTTCATATAATTGTGTCTCTTGAAGATCCTTAAAACTGGGAAACACACGTCCATCTCTATGAAATGATTTGGGCAAAACTGTACTGATGAAAGAAGTGTGGGTAGCTAAGATGACTTTGAAGGGTCCTTGTAACTTGAGGATATGGCATTCCAGGAGGAGTGATGGAAATCAGGGAACTGGATCTCGTGCAAAATATTCACAACTCTTTGAAATGGAAATTAGGCTATTCCAATTTAGGAATCAAATTAAAGCAAGTATTCAGGGTGTTAGCCAGCTGTGCTCCTGCCTGTTTGAAGTGGCAGCTAAAGGAGGGAGGCGTGCTTTTTCCTGGATGAAGCAGGGTCTCACTCAGCCTGTTTTCATCTTTAGTTAGCACCTGTTGGCTTGGAGTGGTGTCAGCCAAGCAATCAGAAGGTAGATGTGCCAAGTGTCTGACCTCCCCGTGTCTGCCGCCCCTCCCCCCAAACCCCGTGACACCTCTCCTGATACAGATGGACAGGGGCTGGTTTAAAATGACAGTTTCAAGTTCGTGTAGGAAGAGAAAGTTAATTCAAAGAAACAGCCAGGCAAGCTTCCTTGTTCTGTAGGGATAACTATTATCCTCTTTCACCATGGCCTACCTGGGAGCCCACTTTGCCTTCAGATCCCGCAGGCAGAAGACCAATGATGAACTCAGTCGGCATAGCATGTCCTTTATTCTTCACAAAGCCATTTGCAATGACTTCTTTCACAGCTATCTCTACCTGCTGGAAAATATTCCCCTGGGTAAGTGAGTCAGAGCAACTAGATAAGGGACAAGAAATGACTGGAGCAACTGTGTGAGATTGTGGGGCTTTTGCAAAAGGAATTAGAACAAGGACACTTTTCAGATAAAAAAGGACACAACAACCAATGTCAGTGGGCTTAAATGTTTCAATGGCATTCTTTTATGGAAAGTGCAAAGATCAAGTATTGCCTGGCAGGGCAAGCCTCTATTTTGGGACTTCCATGCACCTCAGACATGGGTAACTTGCTTCTCTGGGTGTTGGTTGCCTGAGTGTCAGGATTATAGAAATTAATTTCTTGAGTTTGGAAGGACATTTTTAATATTTGCAAAAATTTAGAGATGGGCAAATTAGGTAACTCAAAGATGAGAATATTAATACAGAAGCATATCAACAAAGAATTTTTTAAAAAGGCTAAACAATAATAGATCAAGGTTGTTGGTGTGTGTGGCTGTGTGTGAGTGTGTGTGTGTGTTTGTATGCATGAGCACACACTCCACATAATCCTTTCTGACCTTTCTAAATTACGATAATAGTCCAAGAGCTTAAAAGGAGCAGATTTTAGTTTGGTCTTTGAATATTAAGAAAAAAACTGGGCTGTAGTCTGTCTCCATTTTAGTTATTTCCTCTAGTTTTCAGGGAATTGGACAATAGGGCAATAAAAAGCTTATCTGGTTTGTCTACACCACTTTTCTCAGCCTCTGTGAAAATGGTTACTTCAGGGCACTCTTAACAACACTGAAGAGGAAATAACTTGCGATTAAGGAGTAAAGTATCTCCCTTTGATTTATATTTCCCCCCCATGAAAGCAGGAACAGTGTGTATCAACCCCAGTCTGCTTTGTTAAGCTTGCTGAAAGCCCCATTGTACACTTGATGTGGCCAGGGTTTCCAGACGTGAAAGGAGCTACATAATTCTTTGTATTGCATTCAAAACTATGTTAGCAGCTTACCAAAGTCTCTTTCTATAAGTCCATTTCTGAAGGGAATCTTTAACTCTAGACATACAAATACTTTCATCTTATATTTATATGTATTTCTTATAAAAATTTCTCATTC
Organism: Mesoplodon mirus; assembly: GCF_964341445.2. Lineage (NCBI taxonomy): Eukaryota > Metazoa > Chordata > Mammalia > Artiodactyla > Ziphiidae > Mesoplodon > Mesoplodon mirus. The sequence continues at coordinate 171,527,638 of NC_138978.1, read as the reverse complement.
ATGACTCTATTTGATCCTCACAGCCATGCTATGTGATAAATAGGGTATTATTATTTTTCCACCCACCTTCTCACTCTCGCCCCCTATCTTATTTTTTCAAGTGAGGAAAAGAAAATTCAGAGATGGTGAGATCTAATTTAGATACCAAAGCAAGAACCCAAGACCAGGGCTCTTTCTGGTAGATAGCACTACACATGAGTAATTCTTTTAGGACATAGTGTACACCTCATTTGTATTCAAATGGAAAAATTAGAGCAGTCTATTTGGAAGGTGATGACGTTCTGACCACTCCACATATTGTCAGAGCATTGCTTTTCTGGAGACGCTCTTTGGGCCACACCTCAATAACAGTAGCTTGTTGGCTCATGTTGCATTAGTCTGGAGAAAGATATTAATTACAATAACTTATGAGAGGTTCACTAAGGGGCAGATGACTGCCAAATTTTAAAAATAATTATTAGAAAAGAAACTCATCTCTGAAAGTAGCTAAAGATGAATTGAAAGACCCCAATAAATATTTATTAGACAAATTAAGGGCCCCTTACTAATAATTAATTGCAGGTTACCAATGTCCTGAGTCCAAATTCTAGCACTGTTAGTGGTAGAGAAAATCACCTCTGCAAGTTACTAAAGTCTCTGAGCATCATTTTCCTCAAAACGGTGGGGCTGTTGGAGGATTCAATGCAATTATATATGTGAAACTAGCCAACGCTCAGTAAGCATTAGCTTTTTATCTCCTTCCTTAGAGTCAGATCTCTTTTAAAGTCACCACGTAGCCTTCCTTAGAACAGGCATTACCGAAGAGGATGAGCTTGATTTGCTATATGGGCGTTTTCAGGCTGCCGTGGATATTAGTCTTTTCAGTTTGGAAATAAAACTCAGCCCCACTGAAGTGTTTTAGAGTTGGCTTCCCCTCCTCCTGGTGATTTCAAGACTTCATAGAAATGAAAATAAAGCCCTTCTTTAAAAAGGTTGGGGAACCCTACTGTAGAGTCTGCACAGAGAGTTTGTTGTTTGGGGTAGTTCTGGGAAGAACAGTGGCTAACCGGACTCTTTGATTTTTTCCTTCCTTCCTTCCTCCCTCCAACTGCCTGTGTTAGGCAGCCAGGCTCACATCAGCACACCGTGCAGTGACATTCAGTCATGGGGACATTTGCTGAAATATCCCCGGCTAGCCTCAGTGATTCATGGAGAAGCAAGAGCATGCATATTCAAAATCTCCAATGGAGACCTTAGCTATGCCATTGAATACAACAGGTCTTCACAAAGAAATGGGAACAAGCTTATTACTATTCTCAGTGGTTTACATATATTATCTCAGTTAATCCTCACAACATCTCTATTATGTTGTGCCGTTATTTTCTCCAGCCTATATCTGAGGAACAGAGGAAGTAAGTAACTTGCCAAAGAGCATGTGGTAGCGAGTGTAGAGCAGGATTAGAATCCAGGCAGTCTAGCTCCATGGTCTGTCTTTTTTAACCACAAAATCATGCTGCCTCCCAGTGTAAATGGCAACTTGACAAATGAGAGGCGCAATATAAGTTTTACCACATTTTTTTGAATTGACAGGAATACAAAACATAGTCTATGAGGAGCACTGGCTTTCTACTGAGATAATCAACAAGATGGGCAGCCAGTGAGTAGGTTCATATAATCTAGTTTTACCAGCCCAAATTCAGTTGGAGGCTTGGAGTGAATGAATTTTCCAAAGGTGGCTGTTTGTGAACAAATCAGAAGTAGAATAGGAAAACAATTCATATAAATCTCCAGTTTGTAGACCAGTGCATGCAGGGGCCTATATATGGCCCAACTGGAGATGTTCATATAAATACTCCTCAGTAATTCTTCTAGCACTATCCACAGCATATTTCTAGTACATAGAAGTCAGCGAATATTTATTAATTATATATTGAGCAAGAATCTATTACTCCTGGACATTGTTAAAGGCTTAGTTTAACTTCACATTTAGAACAATAGTTCCACGTGGTTTAGCAAAAGGAACAAAGGCTTTGCATTTATTTACTTGTTTGTTTGTTTGTTTATTTTTAACATCTTTATTGGAGTATAATTGCTTTACAGTGGTGTGTTAGTTTCTGCTGTACAACAAAGTGAATCAGCTATACGTATACATATATCCCCATATCCCCTCCCTCTTGCATCTCCCTCCCACCCTCCCTATCCCACCCCTCTAGGTAGTGTATATATGTCCATGCCACTGTCTCACTTCGTCTCAGCTTACCCTTCCCCCTCCCTGTGTCCTGAAGTTCATTCACTACGTCTGCATCTTTATTCCTGTCCTGCACCTAGGTTCTTCAAAACCGCTTTTATTTCTAGATTCCATGTATATGTGTTAGCATACGGTATTTGTTTTTCTCTTTCTGACTTAAGACTTTGCATTTAAATAGGTTTGGGTTAGGGCCTGGCTGTGACGCTTCATTTCTGTGTAATATTGAGTAAGTTACTAAATCTTTCTGATTTTCTCATTACTTACCTGTAAAATGATGATTATAATCCCAGTTTTGTAGTGTCGTTGTGAGGATCAGAGTGTGAAGAGATGACATGAGTGAGAGTGCCTAGCATAATGCCTGGAACATAGGAGGTACCCACTAATGGTTAGTAACCAACCCCCCTTCACTTACCCCTTTTTAGAGAATTAGGCTCTGAGGAGGAAATTGAGAACAATGGCCACGCCTTTGCCATCGCAATTAAAAACTAGAATTAATAAAAACATTTCCTATAATACACTTGGAACTTCCAAATGAAACTCAGCATACAACTCTTGGCATTTTTCAAATTGATTTCATCCCTGTGGTAGGCATTGCTGCACAACTTTTTGTACAGTGATACATTTTCCAAATGTTTATTGTTACCTTTGCAGTGCAAATGCTGTAAGATCATTTTTTCACTTTAAAGAAATGAAGAACCAGATCATTTCCCTTTATTTAGCAGACTTTCAGATACACTGTGTTAGATGGATGAAGTATGAGTTTTGGATTTAAATAGACCTAGGTTTAAATCCCAGTTGTGTCACTCACTGGCAGTTTAGTTAACCTCTTGATGCCCTGTTTTCTTCTGCAGATAATCACATTTATCTTACATATTCAGTTAGATATAAATGCTTAGCATATGTAGCACATATATACATATCTGATCAGTGATAGTTAATATTTTTTATTATTTGGGTATGCCTAATTAGGAGAGAAGATATATCCTCCTATAGTTTTTCGTAAACTGCAAAAAGTGTGACTTATTTGTGATTATGCTGGTTTTTCCTTATAGCCATTCACTACTTTGCTGAACCTGTGTATTATTCAAAGAACAAAAAGCAAGACAATATTCCTTTATTCAGTGAACGTTTAAAGGAGGCCTGCTATGTGTTAAGTGTAATTGTAAGTCCTAGGATTACAAGGAAAATAAAATAGAGCTTTATCCTGAGAGTCTAGTGTAGGAGAGAGACCCACAGAGATAATTTTTGTGGAATGTGGAAATCGTGATGCAGACCACTGCAGGATGCTGCAGAGGTGCAGAGGAGGCGTGGTGACTGCTGAATCAGCTTCTGACTCTTCTGATGCAAACTCTCACCATGAAAAATCTGTCCCCAGTATCTTCACCTGAATTCTGACCTTTCCAAATTTGACAGTGGGTCAGGCAGAACACTCAAGTTGGAATAGAGTTAGGAAGACATTCAGCCAAGTGGGCAGGGGATGTGATGTGTGGTGGGAGCTTGAGTACATTCTTGCTAAAGAGGGGAAAGTGTATTTTCCCTCCTTTTCCACCTCTGCTTATGTTATTTGTGTTGAAGGCTGAAAAGAATTTAGGGAACACTGAAATAGCTCTCAGTTGAAAAGAAAAAAACCCACTAAAACTTTCAGGGTAGGCAGTGCATTATTTTAGAGGCAAGAAACACCAGACACCTAAAGCATGCAGGGAAGAAATAAAACCTAGAGGACCTCTCAGGGTAATTCTGAGACTTGTTAATGATGACTTTCTAGCATTCTGGCACACACAGACCCTTGGATTTTACCAGGAACATTGATAAAATCCCACTTCCTACCCTTTCCTGTTGGTGAAAACACAGGTATGACTTTGGTTTTTTTTAGATTCCATATGTAAGTAAGATCATACATTATTTATCTTTCTCTGATTTATTTCACCTAGTATAATGCCCACAAGGTCCATCCATGTTGTCACAAATAGCAGGATTTTCTTCCTTTTATGGCTGAGTAATATTCCATTGTGCCCAGGTACATTTTCCTTCCTTCCTCCCTTCCTTCTTTCCATCCTCCCTTCCTCCCTCCCTCCCTCACTTCTTTCTTCCTTCCTTAAATTTTTACCATTACTTCTTTAATGGCTAAAATGAGAAGTCATCACCTACAAACCTCTTTTATGGGAGATCTTACACTTCATAAGGGCATCTTCTAGTTGGACTTTCTTTTCTCTTATAGACTAACTTGATTCAATATTCTATCTCCGATCATTTCAAACTTACCATTTAAATCTAGCCTACATATCCTCTGAAGACTCCCAGGTCAATTTTCAGTTGACAAACAGGTCTAGCGTTTGGAATAAAGTCTAACATAGTTATATCCAACTATTAAAAAGAGAAAAGGAAAAAGGTACTCAGCAAACATAGACACTTATCTCTCAACAAAATTTTTCTTAGAGAGTTCATGAGATCTTTATTCTTCTTCAGGGCAAATTCACATGTACTTTATTTTTATTTTTGTAACAAGTAAGCCATTGGAAGGTCCTTGGGAGTTCAACTCATAATGTAGGTCAAGAAATAAGTACCATATTATATCAAGAACTAATAGAGTGTCTAGCCTCTGTCTTAGACTACCCCAAGTTTCACAAAAACATTGCAATCATGCAAGAATAAGCCACTAGATGTATTTCTATAATAAAAAGGCACAGGCTGATGACTGATAACCTTATCTGAATCAACTGGCACCATTGCAGGAGCTATCAAGAAGGGAGAACCTGGGGCTGGCCATTACACCTCATATATCTTTTTAGTGAAATGTTCCTGTCAATTAGGTGACAAACCCATTACCATAAAAACTTACCTATTGAGTCTGACCCCTGCTGAACTTGGCATTCACTTGTAGTCTAAATGTTGCTGGCATAATGGACCATTCCCATTTCCAGATTAAGGGTTTTAATAAACTCCACCAACTTGTTGACTTAACCAGGTGATGATGAGTGTGGCTGTTTTGCTGCTTTGGTTGGATCAATGAGAGAGTACTGGGCTGTGGCTTGCCTGTGATCCCAAAAAGCATTCAACTCTGGGAAGACTTTGTAAGCTGTGATTTCCTAGCCTGCTTTTCTGAGACATACAGAAGAATTTGGAACAGTCATGTTGTTGGCATGGCGAAGATTAATTTTTGTTGTCCCTGTTGAAATTATCAGCATTTCTTGAGCTACCTGATTACACAACACTTTACCAAGTACTAGGGAAGGGGGACTGGTGTAGGTCAGTGGTTTCCAATGTTTTTGAACATAAGGGTGCTCCTTTTAATGTTTTATTTTCTCAATCAGTAACTAACTTGAGTATAAAATGTCAAAAAATCTATATATTATTAATAGTTTTAAAAGATTTGTATTTTTTAAATGACAATCTATTGTTGGTTAATATATATGGGAGATATAGTATATAACATTGTTAGTCTCTAGAAAATAAAGTACATGGGAACTGATTCCTATACCCCTTTAAGCAAATTCATGATCATTCAAGGGTCCAAATGTTGGCCACATCCAGTGTTTTCAAGTTGGGAAATACTGATTTAGCTCCACAGATGAAGCATACTAAAATGGATAGTAGTAGTGTTTATTGGATTTTTAACTTTTAGAATCAAAATTTGGGATTATGTAACCATTGTTCAATTCAAAGCCAGGTAGTGCATTAGTCCAATGTCACAATCTTTGTTTACCTGAAGAAAAATGTTCCTAGTTAAGGTTAAATAGATTGTCTTTTCTTATACTCCTTCTACATAAAATTATGTCATATTTTGGTTTGCTTCATATCCTGATTGTAACATTTTTATACTGTTGTATATTTTACTTAGAATTTTCAACTGTCTTTTATTTTTGTTGATTGAGGTTAAAAATATGTCTTCCTAAGAATATCACTATGTCTCCTTACTTCTTACCTACTATCTATTACCCAGAATCCAGTTCATTCTACTTCCTGAAGATATTTTTTTAAAGCCTATGTTTTCTGTTGTAATATAAGCTGATTTCTTTCTAGATCTGTTAGTATCTGTCATTTTGGGATTTCTTTTCATTGGATTCCTGGGTTAATTTCACTGTCTTTCATTGTATATCTTCTCTTGATTTTAACCCTCATTGGGCTGGAATATAGCTTCAGAAAACTTCTGAAGGATGAATCCATGGGAGGTAAATATTCTTTCACCATTTGAATGGTAACAAATTTTAGCCTCAAAATAATTTTCCCTCAGAATATTGATGACACTGCTCCACTGTTTTCCAGGGTTTCTGATGAGATCTGATTCTAAGCCTGATTCTAGCTCTTTGAACATAGGGTTGCCAGATAAAATATAAAAAGCTGGCTAAATTTAAATTTAAGATAATCAATGGGGCTTCCCTGGTGGCGCAGAGGTTGAGAGTCTGCCTGCTGATGCAGGGGACACGGGTTCGTGCCCCGGTCTGGGAGGATCCCACATGCCGCGGAGCGGCTGGGCCCGTGAGCCATGGCCACTGAGCCTGCGCGTCCGGAGCCTGTGCTCCGCAACAGGAGAGGCCACAACAGTGAGAGGCCCACGTACCGCCAAAAAAAAAGATAATCAATGAACAATTTTTTAGTATAAGTATGTCCCATGCAATGTGTGATATTTCAAGTGTATTTATACTAATAGATTATCCATTGATTATCTAAAATTCAAAACTAATTGTGTGTCCTGTATTTTTATTTGCTAAATCTGGCAACCCTACTTGAAGGTCAACAAACTTTTTCCCTCTAAATAACTTAATGATCTTCTCATTACTCTTTGTGATTTGAAATTTCCTAAGGATATGTATAAATGTGACTTTTATTTAATTATTAGCATTTTTAAATCCATACTGCTCAGTACTTTTGGACCTTATAGTCTCTTTCAGCTCTAGGAAATTGTTTTCTATTATTTCTGTAATAATTTTCTTCCCTCCATTTTCTGTTTTTGAGACTCCTAATTAGCTTGATGTTGGGTCTTCTGAATTGTCTTTTTTAAAAAAATATTTTTCAAATTTTCTTTTTGATCATAGCTCATTCTTTTCATTGAATTCTGAGCACTGATGGAATGTACTTAGCACTTTCAACTCATACAACTTTTATTTATTTATTTATTTATATTTTTTTGGCTCTGCTGGGTTTTCATTGCTGCACGCGGGCTTTCTCTAGTTGCGGTGAGTGGGGGCTACTCTTTGTTGCGGTGCGCAGGCTTCTCATTGTGGTGGCTTCTCTTATTGCGGAGCACAGGCTGTAGGCGTGCAGGCTTCAGTAGCTGTAGTGTGCAGGCTCAGTAGTTGTGGCTCACGGGCTCTAGAGCACAGGCTCAGTAGTTGTGGCACACAGGCTTAGTTGCTCCATGGCATGTGGGATCTTCCCGGACCGGGCTCGAACCCGTGTCCCCTGCATTGGCAGGTGGATTCTTAACCACTGCACCACCAGGGGAGTACATGAATTAAGTCTTTATAGCTCTAATCTTTTTACTTCTATTTTCCATATCTATCTTTTCCTTTATGTCCTGATAATTTACTCAACGTTATATTCCAAAGTGTTTGGTAATCAAAATTTTAATTTCTAAGAATTCTTTATTATTCTTTAAATTATCATTTTCTTGACATCTTCGATTTATGGATACACCTGTTCTTATACCTCTTCAAGGATGTAAGTTTTTGTTTAGGTTTGCTTTAAATTCTCATTCATTTCCTGGATTATTTCTATTTCCTTTGGGGTCAGTTTTGATTGTCTATCTGTATCTTTGTTTTTCAGACTGCCATTTTACCCCCATGTGTTTGGAAATCATTGTTTATCCATAGTTAGAAATGAAGGATTTTAGGTAATGATTTTAGGTAATGGAGAAGGTTTCCTCTGTTATATACTTCTCCACTGAATAGAAAGGATGACAAGAAGCTCTACATTTGCTGGTAGATCTTGCCAGACTCTGAGTATGAGCAAATGAGGTACTTGGAATCCTCTATATGCTAGAATGAGTAGTGTTCTAGGATTCCAACACTAACTGGTCTTTTTCTCCTAAGGCACTTAATTAATTTTTTTCCTTTTTTTTAGAGAAGAGACATATTTACCCTCCCTAGGATTATAGCTGTGCTGCTTGTCACTTTTGTGGGGAGTGCATTGGTCACCTCACCAGTTGGCCTGTAGACAGATTTTTTTTTTTTATTAACTCTTACTTCCTTTTGCAACTATCCCGAGCTGTAAATTCTTTAGCTCTGTTCCATCTACTTTATCTGTTTTTGTCTTTCAGAAATTTGTTGAAATCATGAATCCATTGGTGGCCCCTTCTCATTTTCTACATTGTTAAGGGTTGAGTTTATTAAAGCGATTCTTGGGGAATACTGGGGAGCAGGGAGGACAAATGCATGTTTTCAGCCTACAATCTTGAACCATAAGTTTCTCCCTTTTATCTCACTTTCTATCATTTCCTTCTGAATATCCTCTAATGAAAATATTTTATATCTGCAAGTGTGCCTTTTGGTTTAAAAAACACACTTAAATGCATACTCATTTACCCCTCAGAAGTAAAACACATGTTTTTCTAAAAATAAATGTCTTAAAATACCTGAAATAATGAAATGACATAGTATATGTGAATATGCCTAGTACACTACCTGGTACAGAATAGTTGCTCAATAAATATTATATTTCTTTTTATTATTTTATTTTCAGAAGATAGAGCTCAAGCACATTTTCTGTAATGTTGGTACAAAGAGATATTTGGGTATGAGTTGCATAAAAAAAAGAGATGAAAAAATAGCTATGCGTAATCTACCTCGTGATTAGAAGTAAAGATTAGTGATTAAATTCTCATAAAATATTTGGAGGTCAAAGGTAAAAGTTACTTTGAAACTTGCGATATTATTTATTCTACTGTAGCAAACACTGTTCAGCTTTTTTTAATACAGTGACAAGCTATTTTTAAAATTAAACTCTAGTGTTATTAAATCATGAAAATGCCACATGATTGTGATTTATGCATGAGATACCTGAAGATCATAGGAGTTAAGAACTTTACCCAAGGTTACATAGCAAATAAGTCACTGAGCCAGAACTCAAACCCAGATCTTCTGACATCAAACTAATACCCTTTCTTCCACAGCACAAATTTGCAGGCTTCTAAGAGGAAATTCAATGCATGATAAGAATAAACTTGTTCTGCCATTTAAATACTGATAAATATTAATAATATTTCATTTGCAGTGAAATTGTGTGCTTTAACAAGTCAAGTCATCAATGGTGAGATGCAGTTCTATGCCAGAGCTAAACTCTTCTACCAAGAAGTACCAGCTACAGAAAAAGGTATGATGGGAAATTTCATTGAACTGTCCAACCCAGATATCCAGGCCTCTCAGGAATTTCTTAGGAAATTTGTTGGGGTGAGTTATCCAACTGCAGTTTGATGAGGAGGCAAAGTCCTTGCAAACATTGAGCTCACATGCTTCTGTGTTGTTGCTTAAGTCATATTAAAGCCCTATGGCTCTGCCAAGAGTTTAGTGTGAAAGCCTGTTTTAAGATGTTCAGAAAGGATAGGTCACATTAAATGACTGGTTTGTCCCACTTGGCATTTCACCCTCCTAGCACCAGCTAATTTCTTATGCTACAGGGGAAGGTGAACTAGCAGTGTTAATATTACAATTAGTGGATTAAGAAGACTTCTCTTGGGCTTCCCTGGTGGCGCAGTGGTTGAGAGTCCGCCTGCTGATGCAGGGGACACGGGTTCGTGCCCTGGTCTGGGAAGATCCCACATGCCGCGGAGCGGCTGGGCCCGTGAGCCATGGCCGCTGAGCCTGCGCGTCCGGAGCCTGTGCTCCACAACGGGAGAGGCCACAACAGTGAGAAGCCCGTGTACCGCAAAAAAAAAAAAAAAAAAAAAAAAAAAAAAAAAAAGAAGACTTCTCTTTCAGAGTCTCATAGATAAACAGTTGATACCCAGATGATTGATGAGAGATCATGCCATTTTGGATTTGGGGGTGATTTTTTGAGTCCCTGTAATAAAAATTCAATGTTGTAAGGAAATGCAAGCTTATGTTCAGTCTGAAAGTGGTAAGTATAGTAGAATCTCTTTATATTATTCTATACATAGTTGAGACATTGCCTTGAAAGAATGTGATCCCTTTGTAGACTTGGTGTTGGGTGAAACTCCACTTCCTTACTTCCATGCCATATGAAGATGGATCATATATTGTAGGGGCCAAAATCTTGGGCTCTAGAGTCATTACAGTTCTTCTTACTGTATAAGCAACCTTGGGCTTATTCCTTAAATGCTCTTAAACCTCAATTTTTCACCTGTGACTAGGGCATAACCACAGAACTCACCTCATAGGATAATGTGAAGCTCAAACGAGATAATATAAGTCAAGTGCTTACTTTAGTGCACATAATTATTGCCCAATAAATCTAATGTATTGCTACTACTACTAATAACAAGCTTTCATAAAATGCATTCATTATATTTTAAGGAGCTTCATTCAGTTGTTAGAATAGACTTAACCCGCACAATAAAGCTGTTGTTGGTTCTACTGAGAACAAAATCCTACCCAGCAAATAGGTTTTGTTCCAATTCTCTATGAAGTCATTCGTTTGAAATTTGGTGTCCATTTTATTCTAATGAAGGAAACATTAAGAATATTATGAATATTTGGGGTTATGTTGTCAACCTATTTAGAAGCATAACATTAATAATATCCCTAGTGTTGAGGTGAGGTTCACTTCACATCCAGCTTCCCTGGAGCACCCTTTGCCTGAGTATAGAAAAAAGGATCAGGATGGAGCACCCATTGGGCCAAAGTGGACATCAGCTGTGGCCATAAAGGACTATGGAGCTAGAGATGTTGGCTGGGGCTATTTCTAGGTCAGGTTAACCTGGAATATTTTTAAATGAGTGTTGCTGACTGATTTCACTGAGCACTTTTTCTGAGATAGTCAGTCACTCTGATAAGCACTTTAGAAGCACTGTCTTATTTACTCTTCATAACAATTCTGTGAGGTAAGTACTATTATCATTTCTTATTTTCACAGTTGTGGAAACTGAGGCTTGGAGAGGTTAAGTAAGTTTTCAAGGTTACACAGTTGGTAAGAGACAGAGCTGGGACTTAACGCCTGGCAAGGTCTGTCTGACACCAAACTCCCTGCTCTTATCCACGACATATTTTTTCCATTTGTCTCATGAAGCAGAAAAATCCCTGCTTTGTGTGTGTGTGTGTGTGTGTGTGTGTGTGTGTGTGTGTACCACAGACCTCAACTCTCCTCCAGTCTGGCCAAGAGCAATCCCTCCTGCTCGCCTCATGGTGAGGCTGACTTTGATCCCAATGCATTTCAGAAGCTTAGTTAGTAATCCAGCTGTCTTGTCACTCCATGTGGAATGCCAAGCTGACCACAGGGATGCTGGTCAGACAGAGCCCATACACACGCCCATGGACCCGGGAAAGGAAACAGCCTTGTGCTTGCATATTTATGTTGGAAAAGAGCAGCCTGCTCTTTTCAAACAAATATAAGGAGTCCTTCTTAGTAGACTAGGCTCATTGTGAAGCTGTGACCTCTAACTAAGTACAAACACAGTCTTTTTAAAGAAATGATATTTTGGTACTTTGACCTTAATAATATGCTAAATTAGTATCCAGGTCAGGATACAAGGAGTTAGGGAATATGAGTATCTGACATGATTTATCCTTGTGTCAACTGGGAAAAGACAGATTGTTTAATTTAAAGTTTTTCTTTCCTTTCAACACTTAGTGACATGAGACAGTGGGAAAAGGTGTTTAAACTTGTTGCAAATGTGCTTACTTTAGCAAATAAACAAATGATACCAAGATGATGTCAACAGCATAGCTGATAACATTCCTTACTTCTAGCTTTCTATTGGGGAAAGTAGAAATTTATAAAAAGTAATTGGTATTTGATGATATTTATCTCTTGACATTTCTCAGAGATTGGATGACTAAAAAATTTGGGGCTAACTTGTATTTCATGGTTTTTTTAAAGTGGCATTTAGCACTTTCATTTTAGTTAGTTTTTTTTTTTTTTTTTTTTTTTTTTTTTTTTTGCGGTACACAGGCCTCTCACTGCTGTGGCCTCTCCCATTGTGGAGCACAGGCTCCGGACACGCAGGCTCAGTGGCCATGGCTCACAGGCCCAGCCGCTCCACGGCATGTGGGATCTTCCTGGACCGGGGCGAAACCCATGTCCCCTGCATCAGCAGGTGGACTCTCAACCACTGCGCCACCAGGGAAGCCCTCATTTTAGTTTTAAACTCCAATGGAAAGAAGGTAAAATAATATTCTTCAAAACAAAATACATAGGCAGAATCAAAATGAAAATGAAATTTCTAAGAATATTTCACTATTTTATATGAATCCATAAATATGAAGATAAGATAATAAATGAAAATAACAAAACATCTTGTTTTGAAATCACACATTGTATGTAGTTCTGGTCACATTCATGGAAGAGCATCAAATTTCAATCCAATCGCAGTAGTGGGCAGCCATGATATCCAAAAGGCTAGAGATGTTGTTCCCAAGATCAGCCTTTAAATGTCCCTTCTCAGAGGTGCTGCATGTGAATGAGAGACAGAGGAATAAACGTGGTGCCAGGATATGAGAGGTAGTGCCAACCAAGTGGAGTGATATGCAATGAAGAGAACTAGGCAGTAGTGGCAAAGGGCTAAGGTGCTCAGGATTTGAGTGAAAGGCATATTTTGTATTTGTAAATAACTTGTTTCAAGGATAAATGCGGTCAGATATCACAGGTCTAAGTTGGTGATAAATACACATCAGAGGATGCGCATTTTCAAGGAAGTTCTATTGCAAATATTTCACCTCTTTGGGCCCCAGTTTCTTTGTCTGAAAAAGTAGGGAGATTAGACATGAATGGTTTTAAAACTCCAGGGTTGTGCTGAGATCCTTCAAGGGCTTATTGGAAGAATGATAGGAAGGCTGAGTGGGTGAGGCCCTGCCTCACTTTAACCAGAACAGCTTCATAGTTATTTGTTCATTGAGAAAAGAGTTGAGCTATTATAACCTTCTTTAAATCCTCTGGCATAGATCTCTGTTGTCTCTGTTTTATTGTCCCATGGTTCAATTTTTAAAACCACTTGCTATAATAATCTGAGCAACATGATCAGTAGAGGCTTTAGGGCCAAATAATGATAAGAAAAAATTATAATGAGAATCTCTAGTTGAGCACACAGATTTCAACTAAAGTCATTTTCAGTAGCTTAAAATAATTTCCCTATATTTCCCTCCATCTTGTTTATGTTATAAATTTATTTAAAAGATGCTACTTTTATGGCCTTCATAACATAAAACTTTAGCCTAGACCTTTTAATGAATTAGCTTAGTTTAAATTATAATATCTGAATGAGGGATGTAGCATATTGTAAGTAGGAATGGCAAACAAATGGCACATGTACTACCACTTCCCCTTCCCATACTCAAGGCAGACATAACTAATCAATCATAGACCTCTTCCTGATAAGTTTGAATGAAGCCTTAGAATTCTCTTCAACGTAACATTAGACAGCTACTACCAAGGGAATCAGAGTTGTGGCACTCAAGGTGACAGCCCTAAGGTAGAACTGGCTTTGGATTCACACAGTTCGCTGTTCAAATTCTAGTTCTGCCATTAGCTGGGTGATATTAAAAAAGTCTAAGGGTCCTCATCTCCAAATTGGAGAATAATCATTATCTTGTGGGGCTTTTTGATTACTATAGTTATTCTGGATGCAAAGAGCTTGCTACACACAAGCAGTCAATAAATCATGATTATTATTATTTCCTCTGAAAAGAAACTACAATTACTTCACTTTTTGTTCTTCTTTGTTCTTGCTATAAGGAAGGCCTTTTGAGTGGACTGGAAAGCAGCATTTCTGATGTTTCCTTCTGCTTAAACTTCACCTTTTGATCCTTAGCCAATTTATTTAAAAAAAAAAAAAACCCTTAGGTCCTGAGAAATCAAGTGTAGACTTTCTCCTTAAGATCTTGATTGACAACTTCAAGTATCTTGTTACTGTAATTTCTAGCACAAAACCTATTCAGCAGCCATCCCAACTGTGACCAAATAATTTAGACCAGCTGAATCTTATATATATACACACACACACACACATATCCATATATATACATATATATGTATATATGCACATACACATATATATACATATACATATCATAGATATATACTGGTCATATACACATACATATATGTATATGTGTATATTACTTTATAGAAGCAAGTTTGAGAAAGTTTTTATTGGCTTATTTCCTCCTACCTCTACCCCCTATTCATCTTTCACCCTCAGTTAATTTAATGCAGAGATTTTCTTTAAAAATATTTCAGGGCTTTTGTGCCCAGTAAATCATGTAGCTTCTGGTATAAAAGCAGAAAACAATTTTTAGCATGAAAAGAGACAAGGGGACTTTGCTGCAACCACCTTTTATCCTCATGAATGTGCTGTGTGCCATTGAGGCTGAGTTTGAAGTAAAATCCTGGCCTGAGAATGGAACAGTTTGCATTTCCTCAGCTCAAGTCTTAAAAATTATCTTCCACACAAGAATAGTAGATAATTCAGAGCCCCCAAAATCAGTTCTGAAAAAAATAAAATTTCAGTTATCCATCCCAGTATGAACTGAAATGTTTTCATTGTATGAATTTGAAAAGTAATTTTAAAACTCTGAAAGACTCTCACTGCTTTGCTCTCTCTTTTCTTAACAAGGCAATAAGCTACGGTGCAGGTCCATTTAGCTGTGGGTTTGACCCAAATTTACAGTTAACAAAGTTCTATTTTCATAGGGCTTTCAAAGGCCCATTTATCTTAGAGAAAATTACCCAGTTTTCAAACTTAAGACATTATTTTCTAAAATCCTATTTTGAAATTCTTTGAAAGACCTATATTTGAATAAAATAAAGAAGGCAAAAACTAGACATGTTTGGATTTTCTTTGAAAAAAGTCATTGAATATTTTATAACTTGATTGTGGTAGTGTTTACATGCCTGTATACATTTGTCCAAACTCATTGAATGGTATACTTAAAATAGTACATTTAATTATATGAAATTGACCCAAATAAAGTTTATTTAAAGAGGTAATTGAGTGTCCAAACTCAGGGTGAGTGTCTGTTCCTGAAGTATTCCACAAGGTACCTTTCTGCAGGGGCCTGGGAGAGCTGGGACAGACTGTGCCCTGGATTGCGGCTCTGGGATAGGAAGGGTCAGCAAGCATGTCCTGTTGCTGGTTTTCAACACTGTGGAACTGGTGGACATGATGGAATCATTCCTCCTCGAGGCACAGAACTACCTGCAGGTCAGAGGGGACAAGGTAGAAAGCTACCACTGCTATAGTCTGAAGGAATTCACACCCCCACTGGGGAGATACGATGTCATCTGGATTCAGTGGGTCTCTGGTTAGTCCTGCATGGCATTGCATCTGCCACTCTCCCCTTTCCAGATAGAGAAGAAGAAAACACATGGGGCTGATTGGAGGATTTGTGGAGGCGGAACAAGGACTCAAAGGGAGGTCTGGCTATAGTTGTGCTTAGAACAGTTAGCTAGCCTTAGGTATCATGGGAACTCCCCCAAAGCTCTGGTCCTCCAGATTTCTCCCATAACATCCTCTGAACAAGCTTGACAATTCCCATCCTTAGGGACGGAGTGCCTTTGGACCAACCTAAATCATAGAAGAAACCTAAATATTTGAAAAACTTTAAAAAGTGGGGACAAAAAGAGTCTATCCCCATTTACTGGAAAAACTAGACTTTCTTAGATTTAACTTCCCAGGAAATGAGACAGCGGTGAATTGGATTTTGGTCTGAGTGTGTGTGTGTGTGTGTGAGCCACAGAGGAATGATGACAGAGTTGGGCTGTCCAGGGGACATGGAGGGAACCCAAGGGATGAGCAATAGTTTATCTTGTGCCTGGGAGATAGATAGACTAGGTAGGATAATATCTGTTTTATAGAGTGTACACTGATTCACCTCAAAGAAGATACCTGTCCTCTTATCTAAATTCTCAAAGCCTCCTGCAGCAAAACAATTCAGGCTATTAAATAATTCATGACTGAGTGAACAAATGAGCTCCTGATTTGTAGCCTTGTGGTTGGTCCGTCTTTCCTACTCACCTCCTTTCCCATCCACCCTTTCCTCCTGTTCCCCCTTTTACTTGGCCTCACCTGTAGGGTACCTGACCATTAAAGACCTTCTTGCATTTCTTTCCTGGTGCCAAAATGGCCTGAAAGAAAAGGGCATCATCATACTGAAGGACAATGTGGCTCGGGAGGGCTGCATCTTCCATCTGTCTGACGTCTTCCATCTGTGTGACTCGGGATATGGACATCCTCCAGAGCCTCATTAGGAAGAGTGGGCTGGTGGTGCTGGGCCAGGAGAAGCAGGACGGCTTTCCAGAGCAGTGCATCCCAGTGTGGATGTTTGCACTGCATAGCGATGGACACTCCTGACCAGCAGTGGGAGTGAACGGCTGCACTGCACAGTAGTGCTTTGGGAAGAGGTGTTCTCCTCTGAGGTGCCCCTTGTAATTCACGTAGGAGTGAAGGGAAGGGACTACAGCATGTTTGGAAATGACTGATGTAATATGTACATGTTTCCACTAATTATGTAAGTACATGCACACACTCTGTGGATTTTCCAAAAGAGAAATGGAAAGTGGCATCTGGAAAAACTGCTAAACTGTACAAGTGTACACAAAAAAACAGAAAAGAGAGCAACGTTCACAAAATCTAAACTGCCTTGGTCTCCGAAGATTTGCATTATAGAGTAGTTTAGGGTGGGTGGGGTAAAGCCTAGACCACCTTTCTCTGCCCTCATGCTAGATACATTATACTTCCTTCGTCCTTGGGAATACTACTTCTCTAGATAAAAATCTCCCCCTAAGTAAGAAGGCACCAGTCAAAATAATCTTATAAAAACAATTCCATTACTTAATTTTGTCTTTAGCTTTAGCAGAAAAAAAAGACTATGGTTTCACTTTCTATTTTGGGTCAGTTTCACCACCCAGTGATGTAATATGGATATAATTTGATAACAAAAGTCTGCATTTCAGTGATGGGGGAAGTGTCTCCTTTCAGGAGAAAATGTTTTACCCTTGAAATTTCAGCTGTGAACATATAAGTAAATGTCATTGATAATCTAATTTTAGCCATTGGCTTCCAACACAACTTGCTTCATTGCAGCTGCTCCTGTTTCCTTGATTGATATGACTGTACATTGGAAAGAGAAACGAAATGATAAACCTGAAAATTGAACTAACTGGATTAACTTAAGGCATTGGTTTAATTAAAAATTATCTAAAATCTTTCAAAAACAAAAATGTAATTAATTTTTATTAGCAGAATGTTTAAATATAACAGCTACTGTATTTAAAACACTCTCATATCTTCATGTGAAGGACATATTTGTGTTTTGATATATATCGAGTCTTCTATGAAATGCAATCAATTTAAGTAAAGAAAGTCTATTGTATGGATATGCTATCACCATAAAAATCATGTTTGTAAGTCATACCTCTAACTTAGGAGGAAAACAATTATTCTAAAACATTTACTACCTTGATATAACCTTACCTAGGTAGTTTCATTTATGTCCTGGAAAATTATGTCACTTACTCTGCCACTGGCACCTTCCAGCTGCAGAATGTTGTTCGCAGTGCTCTAGGGTAACGTAACAGAATGTGAGTTAGAACCATTGGTGGAGAAGCCAGAGACCAGAATTAAATAAAATGGGGAATCATTACCAAACAGACTGAGTAATATGACAAAACAAGGGTACTCAGGTTTTCATCCTTCGTGTCTTGGAGCAAATTAACTGAATCTTCCTTTTTGGCCCATCCCAGGAATTTTCTGTTTCTTTTACCTGAGCACCCTTATTCTCTTACTTCTTGACTTTACGCTTTGCCAGTACTCCCATGCTGATTGACAAAATTGTCCATTTTCTCTGCTCCTTGGCTCCTCAAGGAGGAAATAACAGAATTGTCCTATGAATATGGATGTATGATCTTTAACTCAGGGGAGTCTTTGAGGTTGAGCAGCAGTCCTTTTTCTCATCCTCAATCAAATCATTTTCCATTCTCCTTAGAAAAGTTCCAGATCTTTATTATTTCACAAAGTTTCCCCAAACCATATCTCTCTGTAATTTAATTGAGAATGTAGAAACTGGTGAGTAAATGTATCAACATCCCCTCTCTTTAACAAGTTGATAATTAGTACAAGGTAAAGGGAAGAGTAGCTTGAGAGGTGAGGCCATCGGAGCCAAATCATGCTGCTTAATAGGTCATGTGAAGGTCTGGACATGTTATTCAAAGAACAAGGGAAAGATCTTGAGGTTCCAAGTAAGGGGCTGATTGTTTTGGTCTTCTAATGCTGTAGAAAGAAGACATTTGGAGTGAGACCTACTCCAGCCATCTTCAATCTAATTCAGTAAGCCATACACATTGCTGATGTTTATCAACACATCTCTGTTGTATTATAAGTGACAATCTACATTAGTTCACAAATTCTGTCCATAGTCCAACTGCCCCAGGATCCTTTGGGCAATTTTTATAAAATAGAGATTCCCAGGCTCTATCTCTGTGAGAGTTTGATTCTGTGAAATGGGATCAAATAACTTGTATTTTTGTAAGGTCTCAAAATGATTCATTAGTTTTGTTTGAGGACACTGATAGGGAAAAGGGTGTCGAACTGGGCCCTTTAGAGTCAAAGGAAGATAAGACAGTGCAGGCAAGAAAGCAGGCCAGGTTCAGGGAAGTAGCTAGATGGTGAAATCTATTCTCCACGCTGATGCCAATCTTTCTAAAACATAATCTGACCATGTTATGTATAAACTTTCAGTGACTCCCCGTCACTGATACGATGAATTCCCATCACCTTAGAATGACATATAAAGCCTTTTGTGACCTAACCCTGGCTTCCCTCTCCAGCCTCAGTTTTCCCACATCCCCTGCAGCCGTACTTAATTATCAATACTTATAGATCTCTAAAGGAGCTATGATTTATGGCTCATGGCATTTATTGACGTTACTTCCTTAGAATAGAACATCTCTCATTCTTCTTTTGTCTGGCTCAGACTGCATAGATGTTACTGGCTCTAGGAAAGCTTCCCTCACCCCCCAGGTGCTGGCTTAGGTGCCGCTACTCTATGCTACCCTCATACCCTCCGCTTAACGTATTACAGTACTTATCATGTGCATTGTAATTGCCTGCTTACTTGCCATTTCCTCTATTAAATTCTGAGCTTCTTAATGGAGCATTCATGTTAGAGTCTCAGTCTTTAGCATATGCCCTAGCACACTGCAGGAACTCCAACTTTTATTGAAAGTATAAAAGTAGAAAGACTCAGGAGGCAGTCTGTGTTTCTGGAGGCATCAAACAGGAATCAGAGCAAAGCAGCAGGAAAAACCAAGGGCTTCTGAAGTTCCACGAGCACTGGAATGTGCAAGACTGGACAAAAGAGTGATCAAACAGTGCAAGCTGGCAAGAACCAGGAAATGCACAGAAATAAGAAGGCAGTGAGCTCAGGGATCGTACAAGCATCTGGGAGGAGATTGTAGCAAGAAAATTAGGTCCTGCGGTAAAATCCTGCCTGATTAGGAAATCTCTTTTTTTTAACAGGAGCCGACTCAAGGATATGACCAACCAAAGCCCATCGTTTCATTAGGTGGGAGGGTGTACCTCGTAAGAGAGATATGTTAAAGTTGAGAGTAGGTGTTAACAAAGTGACTAACAGGTGAATCCTCACCTGTTACCTGCTAAGCAACAAGTCCAAAGAACCAACCAGGTTCGATGAAGTTAATTCTTCTGTGAATGTTGAGGAGAAGTAGAAGTTGCTCACCTCTACTTCACAGATGAATTAATCACAAACATGCCTGCCATTCTAGATTAACTTTGGAGGACCCCTTGGTTTATACAGTGACTCATGAATAGGCACAGTCTTCACCTATCTCCTCTTCTGAGAACCTGAGCCACCCCTCCTCAGCATCAGTAGAGAAGCATGCCAAGTCTTAAGGGGTCAGCAATTTTATACATTCAGGACCATCGTAAAAATATAACACAAAATGAACAAGGTCATCCACGTGAAAGATGATCTGCTTTATATTGTGGACACATTTTGGCCCCATTCTGGCTTTTTTTTTTTCTCCACCATTTCCTGTAACTGGCCTGTTTTGAATGATGTATTGGGGAGAAGACCTGTGTCAGATATACTCAGATGCCTGTCATGAGTAATTAAAACCAGTTGTGTTATTGCTTTCCTTAGTTCTAGCTGACTCTTTGATGCTTTGGTGTCTATACCAGAAAACTACCTCTTACAATCATCAGAGGCCAGTGCTTTTGCAGAGGTCACTGCAAGTTAATTAAGCAAATATGTGAAAAATAGATTTAAATTATCTCAATTAGTAGTGTGTGTATATACTTGTATCTAGAGCTGGGGTTGAGGAGAGACTTTTAAAATAATAACTGACTTGCAGAGTTAATGATTTGGTGTCAGAGAACTACGCACATACAGCACCTTTGTATGTTCATTAAGTTGGCATTATTTGTCCTTTTGCTGTGTGACAGGCTGTATTACTTACTGCAAATATACATATAGAAAATGTCCAAGAAGATCATGACACTGTAATGGACAAGAGAGATACATAAATAATTATAAATCAGGGTAAAGAGGACTAAAACAATAGCATGAACAAAGAATTAAAGTAATATACAAAATAGAGTGACTCACTACATCTCTGGGATTTGAGGGAGGCCACACAGATTCCATTCATTCAACAAATATTTTTTGAAAAAAATATGCCTTGCACTGCTCTAGGGTCTCAAGTTACACAGGGAATAAAAGCCAAAGATCACTGGCCTTGTGGAGCTTGTATTCTAGGAGAAATAGGAATGCAGTAAATAGAAATTAGTAAATTATTTTTTTAATGTTAGGTGGCAAATTTTTGGAAAGTAAAAGGGAAAAATAGAGTGAGGGGGATTGAGAGTCACGGAGGAAGGTTATAATTTCAAATAGTGGCCAGTATTGGTTTTATTGAAGAGATAGCATTTGAGCAAAGTTAAGAGGGTAAGAGCACTGGCCATATGGACACCTGGGGGAAGAGGAGGCACCTGGTGCAAATGCCCCAAGTCTTGAGTGTGCCTAGACTATTTGAGAAACAACAAGGAGGTCAGTGCAGCTGCAGCAGAGTGGATGAGGGAGAGAGTGTAATAAGATAGGAGCTTTAGGGATATGACTTGGGCCAGATCACACAGGGTCTTGTACGTTATGGAAAGGGCTCTTACTTTTATTCTGATCGAGAAAGGAGGCCTTTGCAGAGTTTTGAGCAGAGAAGTGACATGATATGACCTGTGTTTTAAAAGGATTCCTCTGGCTGCTGTGTTGAGAAAGGATAATAGTGGGGGTGGGGATAAAAGCAAAGAGACCAGATAGACCAGGATCTGGTAAATTATGGCTCATGGTCCAAATTCAGCTTGTTGCTTTTTTGTAACTAAACTTGTACTGGAACACAGCTATGCCCAATTGCACTATAATGGCAGAAGTGAGGCATTACCACAATGACCATATGGCCCGAAAAGCAGAAAATATTTACTATATGGCCCTTTTACATAAACAAACAAACAAAAACCACCCCCCCCCAACTTTCCTAATCCCTAAATTATCGTATTGCAGTAATTCAGGAGAGAAGTAATGGCGGCTCAGACTAGGGTGGTAGCACTGATGGTAGTGAGGAGTGTTTGGGTTCTGGCTATGTTTGAAATTAAAGCCAATTCTATTTGCTAAATGACTGTGTGTGGGAGTGTAATAAAGGGAAGTCAAAGATGAGAGCAAAGGTTTGGGACTGAACCAGAACATAGTTTCTATCATTTGAGGTACAGAAAGTTGGTAGTGAAACCATTTTCATGGTGAAAGATCAGGAATCAGAACAGCTTAAAGTCAACATGTGTGAGTTTTTAGATGACACCAAGTGAAGATATTGAGGAACTCACTGAATAGGCCAGTCTGAAGTTCAGGAGAGAAGTCTGGGCTGGAGATGGAAAATTACCATAGAGGTGGTATTCAGAGTTGTGATTCTGGGTGAGAGTGCCAAAAAGACGAGTGAAAATAGAGAGGAAGACAAAGGGTGAGCCCTGGAGCAGTTAAAGATTAAGAGTTTGGGAAGGAGAGGAAAAAACAGCAAAGGAGACTAAGGCATGAGCAATAAAGTAAAGCTAGAGTGGAGTGTTTTGGAAGCCCAGTGAAGAAAGTATATCAAGGAGGCCAGAGGGACTGACTATATCAACTCTTTCTAATAAGTCAAGTAAGAGGAGAACTGAGAATTGACCATGCAGCTTTGATAAGTAAGTAGGAACAAAAGCTGGGTTGGAGCAGTTATGAATATGGGAGAAAAAGAATTGTAGAGAATGAATATAGACAAGTTGTTCAAGGAGTTTTGCTAGAAAGGGAAGCATATTTGCAAATAAGGCAGTATCAAGCAAGGGAAGTAGGGCCAAGAGAAGGGTTTTTTGTTTTTGTTTTTAAGGTGGGAGAAATAATTTGATTGAGTTTGTAGACTGATGGGAAAGATTTGGTAGAGAGGGAGACATCTGTGATTGAGGAGAGGAAATGGGAGAATTGCTAGAGCAACGTCACTGAGTAAGTAAGACAAGATGGGATCTAGTTTGCAAGTGGAGGGATTGACTTTAGATGGGAGAAAAATAATACGATCATCAAGCAGCATATGGGTTCACTTGAGGTTCATAATCAAGAGCATTTGTCTTCAGTGCATTCTTTTGCATGAATGAAGGCACAAATTAGGTAAAGAGATGAATTTAACCAGGGTTGTGGTTTTGTCAAGTGAGTACAACAAGGAACTGAGGGTATATGAAAAGAAGTGAGTATATTGATTGATTGTGGAGTTTAAGATGAATCAGGAGAGGAGAAAGAGAGACTATTAAGAAGGTTAGAGACAGTGAAAAGATAGAAAGATCAGTGGATTAGAGATCCTGGTGAAGTTGGAACTGGGGCACTAGAGGGATGGATGGAGGTTATGGTTAGAGAATGGAATGAATTAAACTGAGATTATGGAGAGATTACTGGTAATGAGAAGGTCTAGGGTTATGAATATATAAATGAATGGCCTGGGTGGTGTGGAGGGCTGGATCACTGGAAGAGAGGAATTCAAGAAACTGATAGTCTAGAGTCGTCTACTGTGTATATAGCAATCTTCAAAGAATTGAGACATTAGCAGAACTGGAGAGAGTGAAAGTGAACCAAGAACTAAAATCAGTGGGATATAAAGGGGTATTATCTAGGGGATGGTGAGCAACATCAACAATGATGAACAATGAGTAATATAATTTATTTACATGAGACAACTCTGAGAGTGTCTAGGGAGGAAAGAGAATGAGATTCGTTTGGAAATAGCAACGAGGAGCATGAAGGGTACCAAATTCACATAAGATTTAAATCTTAGCCAGGGATAAAAGGGTTGTTCTTGAGTCAGAGAGGCCTGCAAAACAATGTTTCAGGCACAGTGAAATGGTTGAGCATTTAATAGCATGTACGAAGAAATGATGAGTATATAAATCTGGTTGGGGTATCAGGTTGGGGCATGGTGCTACAGATGTAGAGATGCTGGAACATCATAAAGCATGATGGAAGAAAGTGAACTTGCTGATTGTAGACTGGGGCAGATTGTGATAGGTCTTGTACATTCAGATTGTCCTACAGGCAAAAGGTTGTAGGACTACCTAAGGATTTTAGTCAGGGCACTGACCTCATCAGGTTTATTTCACAAAGGTAACTCTTGCTACAGTGTGAAAGGGGTTGGAGGCAAGAAGACAACCAGAAAGATTCAGCAGTGATTAAAACTAGGGATAGGGCTTCCCTGGTGGTGCAGTGGTTGAGAGTCCGCCTGCTGATGCAGGGGACACAAGTTCGTGCCCCGGTCCGGGAGGATCCCACATGCCGTGAAGCGGATAGGCCCGTGAGCCATGGCCGCTGGGCCTGAGCGTCCGGAGCCTGTGCTCCGCAATGGGAGAGGCCACAGCAGTGAGATGCCCAGCGTACCGCAAAAAAAAAAAAAAAAACCTAGGGATAAAGGGACCTGAACTTAAGCAGTGCCATAAGAACAGAGGAAACCCTGGGAAGGTAAAATCAATAGGAGTTGTTGATTTTGATGAGGTTAATGAGAAAAAGAAAGGAATCAAGAAAGACGAAGATTTTCAACTAGTCACTAGGTAGAATATGTTACCTATTACCAGTTTAGGAAATAAAGGAGAACAACTAAGATACCCTGGTAGATTACACATCTTTTAATAGGCAATCACACAGCAGAGTCTTCATGAGTGCACCTAATTCTGTAGTTAGATATTTATTTCTTTCATGGCACTCAACATTCCTTAAAGTATCTTCAAGACTGGTGAGGATCCTGAGGGACCAATTGTATTTTTTCCTCTAAATGGTTTACCCAGTTTAGAAATAGACTCAGGAATCAAGGATCAAATATTACTTTACTGTGTATAAAGGAAGGCTGGAGAACGTATCTTGGATCTGCAGCCCAGATAAGCCTTCCTCACATGCTCTGTCTCCCCTCCACAAGTCTAGATCTTGGGACTTTATTGCCCTCACCAGCCCACTGCTTCCCCTCCTCCCCACACCAACTCCCAGGAAAGAATCAGGTCTGAAGAGTTGATGTTTGCCAAGACATGTACAAGGAGATCTGCAGTCTCCCTTTACCCAGGGAGGATGAAGGACCAATGCGAAAGGATTGTGAGGCCTCTACACTTTCTTTCCACAGTGAAACAAGAGCAAGTAAGAGAGAAGAAAATACCTACTCTGTGACTCCAGTCACTTCTCCCAATCTCAGTGAAAGAAATAGCTGCTCTTTCTGTGCAGAAGAGTGAGTTAGAGACCATAAGGGATAGAAATGCTCCCTCCTTCCCCTACTGTCTCTCCTGAAAGTGGACTGGAAGTCTGTGGAAACTGAGGGATGGAGTAATAAGCATTCCCCTAGCGACGACAGGTTCTATGTTAGCTACAGGCAAACTGGTGATATAAATGCAGGTAAAGGAACCTAGTCACCCGTGGGCCCTAAATAGGAGAATGTGCCTCCCCCTGTGTACGAAATGCAGGGTCAGTGTTCTGAGGGAAATGGAGGATAGAGGACTCAAGAAATACACTGGGTCACTCTCTAGCTGGGTTAAAAAGGGGAAGGTTTAGAATATGGATGCAAGGGTGCCTTATAAAACTCAAGGGCAGAGTACAGCTGGGTCTCAGGATGGGACCAGAGGCAAGAAAGCCACTGGGAACCAGGAAATAGACCCTCTCCATCTTGAGCCTTTTCTTCTCTCTGCACATACACCGAAACAAAGTAGGATCCTGTGGGGCTCCTAGCCACAAAAGCCTGTCTGTGTCCCCATTTCTTGATTACAGGAAATAGGCTTTATTCAGCCTCCATGACCTTTCCTGAGTTCCAGTGAGCAGGTTCAAACAGTCGCTAATTAGGGAAGGGAATGGATGTGGAGACACGGGAGGAACAGTCAAAAGATACAACAATGCAAACTTGGGGCAGGGTCCTGGTTCCCCCTCAAGGAATACACATAACAATATCTCTGAGCTGTTCTGCAGATGCTGAAACCTTCACCAGGTGGGAGAATTTAACTGTATGCTGTCCACAAGCACTTAGACACTAGACCAGTTGGAACCTGAAGGTTGATAATGCCGACTCCCACTTACCTCACCACCAACCCATCAGAAGAATGTCCACGAGCTGATCACGCCCTCTTCGAACCATTACTATAAAACTCCTCACTACCGCCTCCAGGTGGGGACACAGTTTTGAGGGCATTAGGCTGCTGTGGCCCCCTTTGCATGACAAAGCGATAAAGCTAATCTTTTCTACTTCACCCAAAACTCTGTCTCTGTGATTTAATTCAGTGTCAGGGTACAGAAGCTGGATTTGCCTTCAATGCTTCATTTTTCTCTTTCCCTGTGGGTGGCATTCTCTGCTCGCTACTTCGTATGACAGGAAACATGGGCAACCATGGCTTTCTGGTTTGCATGTTCTGGGTTTAACCACAGAGAGCGGCTGACTCTTTCTCAGTAGCCCTTGATCTTGTTCTCAATTCTCATTTCACTGGAAAGGGTCACCAATTGACCTGGCACAGGTTAGAGTTTCACCTCTTGTCCCATCAGCTGTGCAATATGACTGTGTGTATCCCATCCTCTCTCCCCCCAGCTGTGGGCTGTAGTTGAGGGACACAGTTAAAGGAGGGGCAGAGCTGGGAAGATATTCCAAATTGTCTTCAGTGTCTGAGTGTCCTTAGTGACTGAGATCAGGAAATAATAAGAAAATTTTAAATCATGTAACATCTTCATGCTGTGCACTGGAGATGAAATGACACAGTCTCTTGATAGGAACTCTTAAAAAGAGTGTCTTGGGAAGGCAGCCAACACCTGCACTTGGGACTTTCGCCAGACGAAAAAGCCTGCGATTTTCCTGCACCACTGGATTAAATATGTGTACAGAAAGGATTTCAGTTACTGTAAGAACAAAAGGATGTCATGGAAGAATGTCTGGTTCTCACCCCCTCTAGGGTTAGAGGAATATTTGTCAAGAAGGAAAAAGGAATGTGGCAGACAGCCCCTCTGTGTCTACCAGATGTTCTCCGACAATATGTATTGTTAAAACTGCATTTAAATTATGAGAGCCAGCCCACCAAACAATGAAATATCCAGTGGCATGTTGAATCCTGTTCATTAGGCCTTTCTGGGTGTTGCACTGGGTCAAGCTACCATTTCTTGACGTGAAATTTTACTCTGTCTCTGGAATATTAGCCCTTTGGCCCTCTCTCTGGCTCAGAAGGTACGTGAGAAATACTTTTCTCTGTCTCTTCCTCTCTTCAACCCTTTGGAATTTCTTTTGAAGTGGTGAAATAATAATAGTAGTAAACACTCAGTGAATGCTAAGTTCTTTACATCCATTATTTCACTTAATTCTTTCACCAGTCCTGTGAGATAGGAAACTGAGCTTTTTTTATTTCTTTAAAAAATAAGCAAACATTAGAGAAATGCAAATCAAAACTACAATGAGTTATTACCTCACACATATCAGAATGACCATCATTAAAAATTCTACAAATAGCAAATGCTGAAGAAGATGTGGAGAAAAGGGAACCCTCCTACACTGTTGGTGGGTATGTAAATTGGTGCAGCCACTATGGAGAACAATACGGAGGTTCCTTAAAAAACTGAAAATAGAGCTACCATATGATCCAGCAAATCCCACCCCTGGGCATATATCCGAAAAAGACAAAAACTCCAATTCAGAAAGATACATGCACCCCAGTGTTCACAGCAGCACTATTTACAAAAGCCAAGACATAGAAGCAACATAAATGTCCACTGACAGGTGAATGGATAGAGAAGATATGATATATCTATCATATATATATATAAAACATATATATAACATATATATATATATATATATGTTGCAGCAACATGGATGGACCTAGAGATTATCATACTAAGTGAAGTAAGTCAGACAGAGAAAGGCAAATATCTTATGATATCACTTATATATGGAATGTAAAAAAATGATACAAATGAATTTATTTACAAAACAGAAATAGACTCACAGACATTGAAAACAAACTTATGGTTACGAAAGGGGGAGGGGGAGCAATAAATTAGGAGTTTGGGATTACAATATACACACTACTATATATAAAATAAGTAAACAACAAGGACCTACTGTGTAGTACAGGGAACTATATTAAATATCTTTTAACAACCTATAATGGAGAAGAATCTGAAAAAGAATATGTACATATATGTATAACTGAATCACCTTGCTGCACACCTGAAACTAACACAACATTGTAAATCAATAATACTTCAATAAAATAAATGAATATTAAAAAATAAGTAAACAAACAAATGCCAAACAAACATCCTCTGGGCCAGGCCCTCCATTTCTTCGTCACAGGGATTATGTTTCAGTGGTTGCTAATCTGAGGACATGGTCCTGACAGAGATTAATGAGAAAGCCTAACTCTCTCTGTAATGTGAGCAGGTCCTGGGACCACAAGCCTGGCTTCAGAAGAAATGGTGTAAGGAGCCAAGAGCCCAGATTGTCCACAGTGGAGTATTAGCTCCTTGGCTAGGGAAAGATGAGCACTCAACACAGGCTCTGGCCTGGGGTTTGGGTGTCTAATGCTCAAGTCACTCTTTCCCTTGCAGTTTGAAGCCACTATGATCAGGAAGAAGGGTGATGCCAGGTGACTCAGTGTACAAATAGGCATATTTAAAATTTAATGTCCCTGGGAAATTATGGTGGATTGCTTTTAATCTGGAATGTGATGACTGTGATCCTTTCTACAGATGCCCGCCTGGTAGGGCATCACCATACTCACCTAGTCTTCAGTCAAAATGTGGTTGCCCCCATTTGCTTTAGTGGGCAAAGTTCTTCCCTCTCTCCCCTCACCCTCTGATTCCCTGTTAACCATATACCATCCTCTGTGATTACTTCCCTGGGGGCTTGGAAAGTAGCTTAATTGTTGCCTCTTTGCCTCAATTTCTACTTTCAGTTAAATAACAGTAACCCAAGTTCTATCCCATTCCACTTCCATCCCTTATCTTTAACTTCAGAAAAGTTTGAATAAAGCTGGAGTCTCTCACAGGGACCTATACTCTAGGCTCTTCCTTCTTTGCTGTTCCTGGAAGGACCAAGAACACTCTTGCCTCTTGGCCTTTGCATTTGCTGTTTCCTCTCCTTGGTATGCATATGGCTTACCTTTTTACTTCCTTCAGCTGAAAGAGGACTTCCCTAATTCTCCTCTTTCTTCCCTTTCCTCCTCACTTTCTGTATTTTTCTCTAGAGCATTATCAGTATCTGACATTATGTCAGCAACATACTATGGCTATATCTGTTTATCTCTATACAATAGAATATAGGCTCTGGAAAGCATTGCCTTTGCTTTTTTATTGTCATCCCCAGGATTCAGTAGAGTGCTGTCCCAACATAGATGCTCAATGAATATTTTCTGAATGAGTAAATGAAATGCAACCAGCAGGGACGTTAAAAAAACCCAAAACTCCGAAACAAAAAAAACCAAACTAACAATAAAAAATCTTACATGTGACAACAAAGGTACTACGATTGAACACATTTCCTATCTGTTTTCTTGTATCTTATATCCCAGGTATAAAATCAGGCTTCCTCATGGATTCCTTTTTTCCTCAGAGCTGTAAAGCTCAATCAGCCTCCCTGCATTTCCACATACACTCCCAACCCCTGAAAGACTTCCCTAGTTTTACAATGCCAGGAAGGACTGACATAACAATACATCTGGTGACCCATTTATAATGGGCCACACTTAAAACTATCCTGTGTTAAAGGGGACTGTTTTAAATGGACCACCCCGTATGTTACATTAGATTGTACCTTTCTGCCAATGAACTCAGAAGTGTTTTATAAATAAAGAGATGATATTAGAGAAGGGAATTCTCTCTCTCTCTCTTTTTTCTTTTAATTCACATGAAAAATTTTATTGTACAAATCTTCTGCTCAGCTGTGCAAAGACAAAGAATTTAGCCCAGGAAGATGATTTTTCTGGTTCAGAATCTGCCTGTTATGATTTGTTGATGCTAAAAAGTAGGCTTCAGTTTTGGGGGGGAAACTAGAGAAGACTAGATTCCATAGAAACAATCCTTCTAGGTAAGAGGACAGATCCTCTAAAGTTCACTTCCTTCATCCTAAAGGGTTTCTGCTGCGTCCCTAAAAGGAACCTCAAGTTCAAGAGAGAAAAGGAAAAGCAGGCTAATTTACAGCTGTTCTAAGAATGCAGTTGCTGGATATATCCTGACAGGGGGTTCTGTTGTACTTTGAAGAATAACATGAAAATTCAAGCTCAGAATGAGCTTCTGTAATATAAAAATTAAAACTCCACTCCAAACCTTCACCCACATCTAAAGCCAAATCCTTTTAGACGTGCGGTAGGGATCTGTTTACTTTGTATGGAAAATCATTTTCTTTTTATTAGCAACCTCCAGGGTTTCTTGATGATCTGAAAGGCTGTTACCTCTCAAAGGGCAGTCATGGGGCATTCTTGGCACAAGCAGAGGCCAGGAAGACTGGAAATCTTATTTTGCAACATTTTGTGCCTGGCTTTTAAAGTCAAAGAAGACAAATGGTTCTGATAAGTTCAGCAATACCTTTAAATTTGAATTGCCTTATTGTCCTGAACTGACCTGGGGAGGTTAAAAACCAAACCCAACCAAAATAAACAAAAAATAAAAATGAAAACTGAAACCAACATATCATGAACAACTTTTTCCTTTCTCAGAAAGAAAATTTGAGCCAGGAGAAGGTAACTGTTCTCTTCCTATTTTAATCAAGAAATCAAGCACAAGATTTCTTCATTGCTTACTTGTTGGACTCATGACGGGGTGGAGGATGGTGAGGGATTCAGCAGTCTTTAGACGCATTTTTAGTTCCATCTTTTCCTTACTGTCACCATGTCCACTTTTGCTTTCCTGCTATTGTCCAATTGTTCACCTTTAACAAACAGGCCATCCTGATTTCTTCTCATTTCATCAAATCCTACCAAGAGGCCTCCTCTAACAGATGTCCCTTAAATATTCCAATTCACAGTGATCTCCCCATCGCTCACCTATAGCCAGATTTTCCAGGGACCCAAGTACTCTTCTGTTGGAATTAGGTATTTTTTCCATCTCTCTACTGTTACAATTAAGTCAAATAAACTCTTCCCAGCAACCTTCTGACTTTTCTGAGCTGCCAGATCATGCCTGGATTCCCTACCCAGGAACCCAAACCCTTGAATTTCAGTAGCCTGTAGGCTCCTTTGTTCAACTGTAACGCCTCCAGTGGCCAGCTCCCTCTGCCTTTCAAATGCCTTCTAATCCACACATCATTTTTCTTTTCACTTTACCATCTATTCACTGACATCAAATCCACTCTGTTCATGTTTCCTAGCCTCCAGCCCTCCTAGTGCCAAAGTGGTCCACTTGTTGAGTGATCCTATCAGTCGACTCTGGCTCATTACAAAATGAGTATGCCCTAACCCCACACTTCCATATGGCCTCATGATATTATTGTGATTGCATTCTGCGTCTACAGTAGGCAAAATGAAACACATGCTGTAAGAGTGGGTGTGTTGCAAGCTGGTTCCCAGGGCAGACTTTACTTTATTTATTTATTTATTTATTTATTATTTTTTACATCTTTATTGGAGTATAATTGCTTTACAATGGTGTGTTAGTTTCTGCTGTATAACAAAGTGAATCAGTTATACATATACATATGTTCCCATATCTCTTCCCTCTTGCGTCTCCCTCCCTCCCACCGTCCCTATCCCACCCCTCTAGGTGATCACAAAGCACCGAGCTGATCTCCCTGTGCTATGCGGCCGCTTCCCACCAGCCATCTATTCCACGTTTGGTAGTGCACATATGTCTATGCCACTCCCCCGCCCTGTCACAGCTTACCCTTCCCCCTCCCCATATCCCCAAGTCCATTCTCTAGTAGGTCTGTCTTTATTCCTGTCCTACCCCTAGGTTCTTCATGACATTTTTTTTCTTAAATTCCATATATATATGTGTTAACATATGGTATTTGTCTTTTTCTTTCTGACTTACTTCACTCTGTATGACAGACTCTAGGTCCATCCACTTCATTAAAAATAGCTCAATTTAGTTTCTTTTTATGGCTGAGTAATATTCCATTGTATATATATGTGCCACATCTTCCCTATCCATTCATCCAAGGCAGACTTTAATAGAAAATGAGTGAGGTCACCTTTAGGACCTTATCTACCTGTTGGCTCCTTCCTTCCTGGAATGGGATTTCCTGATAGTTAACATTTCTCAGTCAGATCACATAAAATACCTGCTTCTGGATCTCGTGTTTAGGTCTTTAGACCACATAGGTGATGATTTTGAGTGGAGACTGTAATAAAACCTCAGCAGTGTATATGATAATCCCAAGTGTATTGTAAAGTTTGAGGGAAATTGAGGGTAAGGGCCGGGGAATAAGTGGAGATGGTTTTATGTAATAATTAAGCTATCATTTATTGAGGAATTACTTTGGGCCAGGCACTAGCTAGTTATTTTATACATGTTTTCTTAATTAAATGTGGCTAGAGACTTTTGATTCAAAGTTATCACTGAATTCTACCTTCTAGAGTTTATTTCCTAGGCTGCTCTTTTTCTGTATGTGGTATTTAAAACATGAATTGAAGAAGCTGAGAAATCTGTGTTCAAGTGATTCCTCTTTTATGTGGGTGAGAATATTAATAATCTTAAAATAAGATCATCAATTTCTCATCTGTAAAATATGGGAATGATAATACCTACTTAATGGGATTGATGTGACAAGTAAATTAGATATTATAATCAAGATGTGAATTACAGGGCTTCCCTGGTGGCGCAGTGGTTAAGAGCCTGCCTGCTGATGCAGGGGACACGGGTTCGTGCCCCGGTCCGGGAAGATCCCACGTGCTGCGGAGCGGCTGGGCCCGTGAGCCATGGCCGCTGAGCCTGCGCGTCCGGAGCCTGTGCTCCGCAACGGGAGAGGCCACAACAGTGAGAGGCCCGCGTACCGCAAAAAAAAAAAAGATGTGAATTACAGTGACTGTTCTATGATAGGTGTTTAATAAATGAGAGCAGTGGTTATAATATTTACCTAGATATATGCTTCTGGCAAGGGATGAGGCACCCAGAGCCAACCTTGATGGTACTAAGATTCTTTATTTGGGAGGTGACATCACCAAGATGATGACATAGATTGTTTCTAACTTTGCTTCCCCTCACAAGAAGAATGACTATTATCTATTCAAGGATAAGATACCACTATGGAAAGCAGTGTGGAGGATCCTTAAAAAAATAAAAATAGACCTCCTATATGATTCAGAAATTCCACTTCTGGAATTTATCCAATGGAAATGAAGACACTAGCTTCTAAAGATATCTGCATCCCCATATTAACAGCAGCATTACCTACAGTAGCCAAGACATGGAAACAACCTAAGTGTCCATCAATGGATAAAAGGATAAAGAAGTTGTATATGTACACACAATGGAATATTATTCAGCCAAAAAAATGAGGAAACCCTACCATTTGGAACTTGAAGGCATGTTGCTAAGTAAAATAAGTCAGTCAGAAAAAGACAGATACTGTATGATCTCTCTTATATATGAAATCTAAAAAAAACCCAAACAAAGCAAAACAAAACCAAGCTCATAGAAAAAGAGATCAGACTTGTGGTTACCAGAGAAGGAGGGTTGAGGGAGGGAGAATTGGAGGAAGGTGATCAAAATGTACAAATTTCCAGCTATAAGATAGACAAGTACTAGGGATGTAATTACATGTCCAGCTAACACTACTGAATGATATACAGAAAAGTTGTTAAGAAGGTAAATCTTGACTCCTCATCCATAAGGAGAATTTTTTTTTTCCTTTCTTTTCTTTTTATTGTATCTATATGAGAAGATGGATGTTAGCTGAACCTATTGTGGTAATCATGTCACGACAGATGTAAATCAAACGATCATGCTGTATGCCTTAAACTTGTACAGTGGTGTATGTAAACTATTTCTCGGTAAAACTGGAAAAAAATTATTTATTTAAGGTTCTGTGAATGAAAAGTTATACCATGATTCATAAAGGTTCTGAACACCTGAAGGTAATGGACCCATGGATGTTCACAGAGTTAGTGAGGAAAATGGATGGGAAAGTCATAAACACCCCACAAACCTCAGTCCCTCAAATGGGGTCTTTAATAGTAAACCAAGGTTCACTTACAGAGCTCCCATAACAAATGAGCATATGGTGAGCATTTGAGAGAGAAATACATATCCATTGAGGAAGCTCTTAAGTTCTTGGGAATTTGGGAAGAGTAGGGAAAAAAATATCGAAGAAATGAGAAAATTAGGGAAACTCTCAGTGGTTTATTCTTTGTTAAAAATCGCAAATAGTTTATGTCTGCATTTAGAGCTCTGAGCTAAGATGCATTCCTCCACACTATGACCTGGAGAAAACAGATCTTCGTGCCCTTTAATCCATGACCACTGTAGATCAAGTTACCTCTTTGAAAGAACTTTTCTTTCTCTGGCCAACTAAATGAATTGAAATTGATGTACTTAATTGTTTTCTAAATTGCAATTTTTCTCCCCAGATGTTTTTTATCAATGTTGAGCCCAATGGGCTCTGTCAGTCACATGCGGAGATGAAGTCATGTGGTAATAAAAGGGAAGGGGTTGGGGGAGGAAGGGAAATGCCATACAGTATATTGTCTAATTGAAAAATGTGCCACATAAATGCTGAACTTGAAACCTCTCCCTCCCTGAGGGCTACTCGCAACAAACAATACACACATCTTCTGCACTGGAAAGATTAGACTTCTCCCCTTTCTTCATTATTAATTCAGGCCAGTGCAAGAGTTTCCTTCCTTTGCCTTTCTTGGGTGAAGTCACTGAACTGGAATTGTGATGCAAGGCAACAAAATTCCAAAGTGGAAGGTTTTAAGCTTTTAAGCTTTACCCTGCAGAAGATAGGGGCATCAGGATTAGAGGATGGGGGTTGGGGTGATGGTGATGAAGGACAGCATTAGACTAAGCTCTTACCTTGTAGAGGGGAGAATGAGAAATAGCAATAACATCCAAGAATGTGTCTGAGAAGTGGTTGCTAATGACAATACAACCTGACATGGAAGAGGATTCTTGTGGGAATATGGTACTTGGGAAAGTCAGAAAATCTCAGGCTTGAACGCATACGAATAAAAGCTTGAAACAGAAGTGGTTTGGAGCTGGAAGGATAGACAAAAAGGGAAGGGTAGATGTGTTTCTCATAGCAGGAAGGAGAGGGGTGCAGATGTAGGATCCATGCCAGCATTTGAGAGAGAAAGGAAGAGAAGGGGAGAGAGCTGATGTTCACAAACAAACCTAAAGAAGTGAAAGGAAGACCCCTCCCCCAATTCCCCATTGTGGAAAATAGATGGGAACTGACTGCAGTACAAAAGTGTGGGTCCAGAAGGTCCTTGAGAGATTTTTCTAGTCCTCTACATATCGTCACTTGCCCTGTACTTTGCCCTGATTACATAAAATCAGTCCAGCTTTTTAGACTCTGTAGGAAATGACTTGTAACCAATGGGATGGTAACTAAAAGGTTTCTATTAGCCCTCACTGTCAAGAAGACCCTTCTCTCGTATCAGGAAAAAAGCCTCTTTCCTCTTGTCACGTCATCACTGAAGAAGGAGGACACCTGGTCATTATAGAAGAAATCCAGTGAATCACTCACTTAATTTTTACTCATTTAATTTAGCTGTACCTCATGTTTGACAAAAACAAACTCCAGGGACTTCTTCAAGTTCTTTGATTACACTGGAATCTTAATGAATCAACTACTTCTTTGAAATATGAGGACTATTGCCCAAGGTTTATAATCCTTTGTAATTTTCTTTGTAGTGATATCGGAGTAACTAGATTCAAGCTGTATGACAGTCAGCCATACATAATACCAAAGCTTTAGGGGGAAAAAATCACAGTGTATTAAGATGTAGATGATAGGGGTTTTGTCTGGGCTCTAAAATTTACCTTAACCTCTCAGTTCTTCTTTGGAAAATCATCATCATCGTCATCATCATCATCATCGTTGTCATCACTTTTCCTCTCATCTTCTTATCCTTCTTCTTTTCCTCCTATTTTCCCTCTTCTCCTTACTTTCTAACTTCTTCCTCCTTCTTTCCCTTTTCTTGGCTCTTTTTCCTCTTTTTCTTTTCCCTTTCTTCTTTTGCCCCTCCTCCTTCTTCCTTTCATTTTCTTCTTCTCTTGATGTTTACCTTTTCCTCTTTTATTCCCTTTTCTTCCTCCTCCTTCACTTTTTTTCTTCCCTAACCCCACTTCCCCCTTTTCTTTTCCTGTACAGTTTTTAAAGTTTTCATTCTGTAACAAGATTAGACAAGCATTTTACTGATGTCATCTCATTTCGTCTAGGTATCAGCCCTAGATATTATTTTTAGATGAGGAAATTAAGTGTCAGAGAAAATAAGTAATTTACCCTTCACAGGGCTAGTAGATGTGACTCTGGGTCTCTCTGATTCCAAATCCATGCTTTTAGCAAAATCTTCCCTAGGAGGGAATGATAAGTATAGGGGACAGAAAAATAAAAAATTATAATAATTTAAATTTGTAATTTGAGAGAATAAAACATTTTGTACTTATAAAAATTTGGAGTAAACTGAGATGAGATAATTACAACATTATATGATAAGTACATTTTAAGAGAAAAATCTGTAAAGAAGAAATCATAGAGATGTGACAATACTTTGAAATACAGAAAGATCTTTAAAAGTATGAATAATTATTTATTAGCTCTCACAGTAGATTCTCAAGGATGAATGAATGTGCTATTACAAAGGACTTGACATTCCTTGTGATCTGATCATAAATTATGATCAGCTATCAAGAATAGAAGACCAAATTACAGCTGCTTTACACTTTACTAAAAGAATTCTGGAGATAAACTGTTCCAGGGCAGTTGGAGTGGCTCAGTTATATTATCAAAGTCCCCTGTTTTTTCCTCTCTTTTTACTCTACCATTGTCAGCATGTTGTCCTTTAGTTCTTAGACTTGTACCTCATTATGCTAAGATGACTGCCACAGCTCCCAGCATCCCATTCTCACCTCGTTACATTTAGGGATAGAGGGAAAGTTTTGCTCCTTGAGAGTTTTTTGTCTCCTTTTTTTAAAGAAAGAAAATAGTTTCTAGAAGCTTCTCTCACCTGCCCCCCAGAAGACTTTCTCTTTTATTTCATTAGCAAGAGCTGGGTCACATGCCAACCTCTGATCACTGGCAAAGAGAAGGGAATGCCAAGTGGGGCTGGAGAAGGGGCTAAACTTCTTCAGAAGTATGGAGTCTGCTGGCTACCTAAATATATCTGGAGTGTAATTAGCAGGTAAGATGGGGAGATGGATGGTAGGTAGATAATGAACAGTGTCTGCTACACTACCCTATTCATTTCACATGGAAAAATGCCTTCCTTAATTTCCCTTGACTGAGAGCAGACCCAAATGGAACATTTTCCCTTACAGAAACAAAGATGTTGAGGAAACAAGAATTCCATGAAATATTATCGTTAGTTTGACTCTTCCTTTCAAACTTTCAGCTATTCTGTTAGTATTCCAATCTAAATACTAGGAGAGCTTTGAACAGGAAAGTGGAGGAAAATGATTCAAAATTAAAGAGCAAGACAAGCTTTATTTTTTTTGAGAGGATATGGACAAGTGAGGGATAGGCATGTAAGTAAGTAAACATGTGTCACTAAAGATGGATGAAGCTTTACATTTGCACATGAAGAAACAGAGCTAATGACAGTCATGACGAAGGGGTGAAGTAGTCAGAGGCTCTGGAAGGTCCTGAAAGATTCACAAACAGCATCCTTACTTTTTTTGTTGAACCCAAAACAGTGAGCCAAGGGCCTCAAGGATAATCTCATATCCAAGATAGCTAACAACAACAACAATAATAATAATGTTAATACATAGTGCTATGTGTCAGGCGTTTTTCTTAGCACTTTACCTATGTTAAATCATTTAAGAGTTGACACTGCACTGTGAGGTAGATCTGTCATCATCCCATTTTTCAGATGAGGAAACTGTGGCACAGACAGGTTAAGAAATTTCCCAAGCTTACACAGCTAGTAAAAGGCAAGCTTGTGATTTGTTATTGTTGTTGGTTTCTTACATTCTTCCAATGTATTATTTAATGTGCATCTGTTTTATGTGCAATGATTGGCTCTTCCAAATAATCGTATTATTTAAGCCTAATAACATCTCTTTACTTAACAACAGATCCAGGAAAATGTGGATATTTACACACTTTACTCTTAAACATAAGCACTCTTTGGAAATCATTATTGATTTCATCAAGGAGCTGTTTCAGCCACAATCACATAATTCAAAGTAAACACCAATTGGGTCAAGACAATACAGGCAGGCTGAAATAAACCAAATGATTCTGAACAATTAATCTATGTATTTCACTTGGATAAGAGTAATAATTTGAATAGTAAAATGTTGTATATTATCCTATAATCCTTTATGACAGTGTAACAGTCTTTTTGACCTTTAAGGTGATTACACTGAGATTGGGAAAACAACTGACTTGATCCAACGGAGGTTTATCTGCGGGCTCGCGGCTCATTTCTTCTTTCTCTCTCCTTCCTTGAGATAACTTTTCAGTTTAGAGTTTACCAGGGACATTGTGATTGTATCTTCAGTTAGCATGGGGCTGTGCAGCTCCTTGGGAGGAAGGCATGGTTCCTCGGTAATATCTGTGCTTTTGATTGTCATGGCTTCTTTAACCCTTTTCCTTTGACCCATTCAATGGCTAATGAGCTTGGATCAATTTCAGAACCACAGCCAAATATTTTAAACCTGGCAGCCATAAGGTTTACCTTTTCATTCACTTGAATCTATAATTTCATTACATTACTACCAGCTGGAGCATTCACAAATCTAGTTCAAACTTTTTTGGATGTCTTGTCAAGGAGCTGTTCATTGTTAGAATTCTCTTTTTTTTTTTTTTTAACATCTTTATTGGAGTATAATTGCTTTACAATGGTGTGTTAGTTTCTGCTGTATAATAAAGTGAATCAGTTATACATATACATATGTTCCCATATGTAGGGAAGAGATTCCCTCTTGCATCTCCCTCCCTCCCACCCTCCCTATCCCACCCCTCTAGGCAGTCACAAAGCACCGAGCTGATCTCCCTGTGCTATGCGGCTGCTTCCCACTAGCTATCTATTTTACGTTTGGTAGTGTATATATGTCCATGCCACTCTCTCACTTTGTCACAGCTTACCCTTCCCCCTCTCCATATCCTCAAGTCCAGTCTCTAGTGGGTCTGTCTTTATTCCCATCTTACCCCTAGGTTCTTCATGACCTTTTTTTTTTCTTAGATTCCATATATATGTGTTAGCATACGGTATTTGTTTTTCTCTTTCTGACTTACTTCACTCTGTATGACATACTCTAGGTCCATCCACCTCACTACAAATAACTCAATTTCGTTTCTTTTTATGGCTGAGTAATACTCCATTGTATATATGTGCCACATCTTCTTTATCCTTTCATCTGTTGGTGGACACTTAGGTTGCTTCCATCTCTTTGCTATCGCAAATAGAGCTGCAATGAACATTTTGGTACATGACTCTTTTTTTTTTTTTTTTTTTTTTTTGCGGTACGCGGGCCTCACTGTTGTGGCCTCTCCCGTTGTGGAGCACAGGCTCCGGACGTGCAGGCTCAGCGGCCATGGCTCACAGGCCAAGCCGCCCTGTGGCATGTGGGATCCTCCCGGACCAGGGCACGAACCCACGTCCCCTGCATCGGCAGGCAGACTCTCAACCACTGCGCCACCAGGGAAGCCTCCAGAGTTCATGTTCTTAACCCCTATCCTATATTATCTCTCTAGAATCTGTGTTTTTCATCGCTATATTAGAGTACTGAAGTTGTGGCAGGGTTATAAATTCAAAAGCACAGCCAAATAGGAAAGACCAATCAAGACTGTGTTATAGGGTTGAGAAGAATAGGACATACATGGCAATGATGAATTGGAATATTTGGGGAAAGAAATGAGGAACAGTTATGTTTTGAATGGAAACATTGGAGGAGGGGAAATTCACAGAGAAATAATCAGATGTGTTTCAGGTTGGCTGCTAAGCAACTGAGTTCTTATGTTTCCCACCTGAGAGTAAAGTGGGTTGATGGGGGCTGCTGTCCTGGCAGTTCTTTTATTCTTTTTCTCTCACCATCTCTCTGGCCTCTCTGGTCCACATGGCCATGACATCACTATGAAGCTGCTCTACCAGAGTACTTTGTCCTGACATGCAGAAAGGACTTTGTGATATGCCAGACACCTACAGTGGGATGAAGAATGGGAAGAGAGGTCTTCATTTTGGAAGCATTTCTTGTCTAACCAGGGATGTAGCCTCCAGTGACAACCTCTACCTATCAGATGATGGATGGGGCAGTGGGCCAGCCACCTAAGGTCTTAAAGCAATACCAGGATACCTTTGAGGCTTAGTTCACAATGTAGTAGTTTCTTCTGTTTGTCATGTGACAAGACCAAATGTACTTTCAGAACCTTGTTTTCATGGTCTGGTGGTGAATAGCATTTTGGGGACAACAATTCAATCATCCCTAACTGATGAAGAAGCAAGTCAGAAAGTGCTTTCATATATGCAGCTGCCTGAAGGTCAAGTGCGACCATGGAAACCCATTACTGGCCTGCAGTGTGTACAAGGCTCCATCTGCATGCAGCCTGATAACTGTATTTTTACAGAATCAGAGACCTATAGCATTTAAGACATTTTAAGGTAATGCATGTCATTCAAATCCTTCTCTTCACAGATGAGAAAACTGAAGTCCAGAGAGATTAAACAATTTATCAATTTACTCCAGAGACAGCTACTACCATAACACATGTTGTCTGACCTAGGGTCCAGTCCTCTTTCCCACACACACACCTCCTTGGATCAATGACATTCTCTGGAAATGTGAAGAATGATTATTACTTGGACAAGCTGTATAGAGAAGGGACTTCAGAAATTTGACTTAGGGCAGAGGGGAAAGCAAACCAGTTTGACTCAGCACTTTGCTTGAAACTGAGGCTTATTGGATGCTAAATTGCAGGAGGCTCCATCATTTTGACTGAAATCCTTTTTGGGGGAGTGATCTTCTCACCCACATGAAAGTAAGGAATTCTTCCATATACACTTAAATACTACTATTAAGGGAACTCGAAGAGGTCATTTACCAAATAGCTCCTTTACCCTTCCCACCAAGAATTCATTGCTTTAATTTAGGGGAGTGGTTTTTTTGAGAATTGGCTAGCCCAACATTAAGTTGCATTCTAAGCTTGAATCATTTGCTTTTCTTCTTACTTCTCCTTTCTCTTTACCATTCTTTGGGATTTTACTTTATATTTTAAATGGAATATTGTTCTGTAAAACTAATAACAGTTCTTGGTTTAAAAATTTTCTTAAGTACAGAAAAATACGTAGTGAGAAGAAAATCTCCATCTGAATTCTGACCCTCAGGCTTCTAGTTCTCTTTTTCTAAAGACAAACCCTAAAACAAGCTTCTTCTGTTTTCCTATACAATGTCTATTTAAGTATATGTTAATATATAACAGCCTCTTTTTAAAAACATGGTAGCATATTATTCTCATTGTATTATACCCTTGCTTTTTTCACTAGTGTTTCTTTAAAATTATTACCTATTATGTAGAGATTTACCTTTTTCACTTTAATTATACTTAAACTTTAAAAGATTGATAAAATATACTCTATTTCAGTCTGTTACTGTTCCTGTCTTTCTAGTGCCTGTCAGGTGGCCAGAACCTACGAGATGGGTTTAACAGAGCAGATCACATGAACTGGTCCAGGAAGGCCTGTTGCTTCTTAGGCCCAAGAATCCAGGAGCCCCTCTCCATCAACGTAAGCCTCTTGGGTGAGTGCGCTGTAATGTAATTATCTGTCACATTCTGATTCTCAGATGACCTTCCCTGTCTGGCTTAGAGGAGAGGGCTGGTGGGGTCCTGAGAAGCCGACTTGCCTTGCATTTGCTGTCTTGGCTGCTCTGTCGCTGAAGGAGTATTGCAATCCTACTCTGTGATTTCTCCGAGGAGACATTGGGTTTTGCTGGCAGGCAGAGCTTCAGGCTGCTTAGTGGAATGTCTTTGGTTCTGTAGCTTCAGAAGGAGTCAGGAGGCTGTGCTTGTAGGCCAAGGGAAACACTGCTTCAGACTCCAGACCACAACTTGGCGGAGACTCTGGGGCCTGCTGAATTTTGGAAAGGGCTCTCTCATACCCCTTACTTACCTGAACCACTCGTTCCCACTAAAAGTTAGAGAAGGATGTAGTGACTGTGCAATCTGGTTTAGTCACTAGCACATAACAACTGCGAGGGTGCGATGGGTTCCTGTCTCACTCTGCTACTATAGGAAAGGCAAGTGCCTCCTTCCTTAACTGGGAAGGCAGGAGAAGGAAGCTAGAGTCAAAATCAGACATCTCAAGTCTCAGCAGCAGTCGTGGTCTGTGCTTAGACAAATAAGCTCCAGGAGACCCAAATCCCCTGTTCATTGTGAAAACAGACAGTGCCAGAGTGAAATGAAATTAAATTGTTTCTCTTTCATGGCAGCTGAAGTGTAAAAACCATTCTATTCCGACCTTGTGGTCAGAATATCCTGACACCTCATAAATTATCGTAAGGGCTCAGGGCCTGGGAGACTGTGGAAGGCCAGTTACACTGAGCCCTGCATTCTCCCTCTGGGCCTTTCTGATATGCAGGCACCAATGTCAGGATGTGGAGGAATGCAGTTTCCCCAAAGTCAGGTTTTCTGAGTTAGGACAAGTGTTTTCCTCTCCTTTTATGTTTTTAGAGTTTGTATGGCCACAGGGCCTACTTTCATGAATAATTTATTTAGAGGCGGGAGAAACACAGTGATAGCTCCCAAGTCTGACGGAAACTCTGAGATGGTTTTATCTTAGTAGAAAAAAAGAGAAAGAGGAAGGAGGGAAAGAGAGTGAGAGAGACATAAAAGATGAAGAGATAGAGGATATGAATAAAGAAGAGAAAGGAAGGCGGAAAGAGGAAATGTGGGTGAAAGAAAGAAATGGTCTCTCCATTTAGATATGGCCTCCCCTCCCCTTCTCTGTCCCCCTCCCCTCCCCCCCCAGCCCCATCTCGTTGCAAGGAAACAAAGGGCAGCATGGAACTCTTGCATTTCCCTGCCTCCTGGGTAGCTTCCTTTAGCGCCTACGTCCATCATGTGCCCTGCACAGAGTAGGTGCTCTGTAAATGTTTGCTGAGTGGAAAGATCCACAGATAGGTCCCCAGAGGGTGGAAATGATTTATCTGGGGAAACTCCAAGTATGCAGAGGAAAGTCATTTGGAGCAAACAATATTCCTATAGCCCAAATCACCATAAGGTTTAAAGAATCTGGGTATTTGTGGGTGTGTCTGGATGTATTGTGTGTGGGAACGTGGGTGGGTGGTCTGGAAGGGTGGGTAATAAGTGACAGGAGGGCCCTTGAAAGTAGAAAGGGCTCCATAACTACTGTAAAAATAAAACTGGGAACTGCATGCCCAGACCTCCAGCCATGCAGTGACCAAACCTGACCTTGGCAGAGATGAATAATATTGTGGAGATGGATTCAAGAATTATTAGTCAATGTTTTCAGTCCCTATGGGCTTTTTTTTTTTTTTTTTTAAAGAACTGCTGGGTGGGTTTTTGGCAAGGCAAATGGCTGCAACAGCCTGTAGGATTCCAGAGCCTTCTAAGCTCGCTCTAGACTCTGCTATATTGATTTTTTTTTTTAAATATCTGGTTCTTTTTCTTCTCTAATGGGATGTCTTTTCTGGTTTCCCCTCTGGACAAAGAATATGACTTCTCAGTTGCCTCTGCTTTTAATTCCTCCCTTTCTTGGAAATTATGTCTAAAGCATTCCTCACTGACAGGCAGACAATTCTCTTTCTGATTCCTCTGGCCTGGAGAAGAAGAACAGAAGATCTCAGGGAGCTAATAGTTAAAAACCTGTTTATATCAGCGTTCAGAGTAGGTCACAGTATATTATTTTCTGCAGCTGTCCTTGAGCACAAATATTTACTCACTGGAATGTACACTGTGTGTGATGGTGAAGGGAGGAAAGGCCAAAGGAAGTATTTTTGGCCCTTTGGCTGGAGATAACCCACTGGGCAAGTATCCCACAACTGTGAGTTCCTGAGAAGTTTGAGTTGCTGATCTGCATATTCATACATTTATCTGTTATCACACTATAGCAAACTCTCGTATTTAATTTAGATGCTTTTGTTAGAGAAATAGTAATTTGTGAGGGTTGGTAACAGATCCTTAAACTCTGCAGTTATTTTCGGAACTAGGTGGTAAGTCCTAGAAATAAAATTTCTTAGATGCTGGAGATTGCATGCTACAGGTTTAGACATCCAAGAGTATCATAAAACTAAATTTTTTTCTGTGAAAGTGTACTGATAACAACCTTGAATACTATATCCCTATTTCCTTTATGTATCTTTTTGGAGTTTACCTAATCATTCCCCAACTAATCAGCCTAATTCTTGATTCCATATGACCATCTCACTCTTGTAATTGTTGTGCACATCTGTATGTATTTATGTTGATTTTACGTACTTTATTTCTCTCTCATTAGACCTTAATCTCCTTGAGGATAGGAATCAGTATAATCTTTATTCTGTTTCCCCTAGCGCCTGGGCTTGTTTTGTGAATCCTATGTGGAGTCAATAAGGAAGCACACATTCCACTCTCTGAGGAGCGTTCTGATGCTACATGGCTTGTTTTACTAACTTCTTCTTCCATCTCTTTACTAGTCAGTGCATATCAAGAAATACTGATATCAGCCATGGGAT
The DNA here is from genome assembly GCF_964341445.2 of Mesoplodon mirus. Taxonomy (NCBI): domain Eukaryota; kingdom Metazoa; phylum Chordata; class Mammalia; order Artiodactyla; family Ziphiidae; genus Mesoplodon; species Mesoplodon mirus. The sequence goes on along the minus strand of NC_138978.1, from coordinate 171,482,959 downwards.
GACACAATTAGGAAAAAAAAATACAATTTAAAAATTATTTGATACACTTCAAAGTCAAGAGTAAATTACCTATGCATTTTGCATGACTTTTTAGGCAGCAAGATGACATTTAAATTGTAGGTATAAGTTTCTGACCACAGGTGATTATCCAACCTTCAGTAAAATACAAGCTTTCTGTCCAGTTGCTAAATATTTTCACATATGTTTCTCTTGAGCTGCTCTCCTTTGGAGCTTTCTATTGGGCCCTTCACCATTAACACCTCCTGAATTTTGAGTCAGGTCCCATAGTCAAGGGAACAGCACACGGACAATCAACTAAATAAATCTGCCCCGTTTCTGAACAAGGTTCTATGTTCTCTTGCACTGTCTTACCAAAACTACTGACTCTTAAAGTTCTAGTCTTCAGATAATGCAGCATCATTGCTCTAGCTTATTACTTCAATCTCTTCCCAAGATGTTTTACTGGATTGCAGACTGATTGATGCTTCAGCTCCTTTTCTCCCATTGTCATATTTGTCTGTGTTGGTCCTAGACACAGTTGTGAAATGCATTTCTACAACTTTCTTCCTTTTCCCTCTGATGTGTGGTCATATACTGCACACTGGATACTCAACATGCCTCCCTTGACATACTGCCAGCTACCTCTCCATGCTCTTCTGTACTAATACCAACCTATCCTGAGTTTAGCTCTCTCAAGAACCTCCCCTTATTCAGCTGTCTTCATAGAAAAACACTATTGAATAAATTTAGAAATTAAATGCACAGTGATATAATGCTTTGGAAATATGCACTCCTCATTTTACCTTTTAGAATATAAGATCTTTATCCTAGTGCTTCAAATGCATTCATCCATCCATTAGCCTGGGGCGAGATTATAATTTGTGGCATAAGGAATTCAATGAGAAAGATAGGAATCAGCCAGCTCCTAACATACGAAATAGATTTTGAACAAAACAGTAGGCTGGAGGGCCAACCTGGTATTAAGAAAGTTTTCTCCAAATCCCTTCATTGCTCCCTTTTAGTAACAACTTAGCCCGGAGGGCTTATGCTCTGAGACGACTCCTCCAGCATAGAAAAGATAGGTCTTCTGCTACGATGTTTAGGCAACTCCATGGCAGAGAAGGGTAAAATGAATGAGCAATCTAGGAAAAGTCAACTCCTCTTTTGACTCCAGAGATTGTGAGAAGGAGAATAAAGGGAGAGAGAGAAAAGCAGTAAAGCAGTCAGACATCTCTCTTCTCCTTTACTGTTAGGTAAATTGAAGGGAACTCCAAGAAACAAGTTGGGATTGGGGAGGAGGCTACCTTCGTGGCTGCTTTAAACCAAGCTGGGTCAGAGTCACACAGACACGATGATGCGGCAAGCTCAGGCAGAGACAGGCTCTGAAGTTGACCTTTTCCTGAGCCATGCTTGGTCCCATGTGCACTGACAAATTTCAAAAAGAGCTGAGAATCTGGCTAAGAAATGGCGGGGGTGAAATGGTTTTATAGCAAGAGTTGCAATGCAGACCTCTTAAACCAGGGCCTAATGATAGTCACAGCCAGACCTCAAAGGGGTCTTTAATACCAATACGAGTGGAGGTGAGGCAGAGTCAGCCAAGGATCACCTCTGAGCCCTGCCAAGCCCAAGCTAAGACTAACTAGATGGCAAGTTACACTGACCACAGACCTCAGCTGTTGAATGCCAGCAGGGCAGGGAGCACCCGTGTTGACATGGATGGTATCCCAGAGACAGAAGGAGGGGGCATTGCTCCAGAGGACCCCCTGTTCTTCCCTTATGGACCCTGAGGTTCCACAAGTCCTCCTTCTCCTCTTCATTCATAGCACTGTCTTTATGCAGGGGGAAAGAGGCTTTCAAAGCTGTCACAGAAAGATGTAACAAAAAGATGTTAACTACTTCTAAAATAGATTGTTTAAATTTTTGGATCAAACTGAATTTTAAGTTTGAATGGATTCTTAGTATATTTTTATCACCTACATTTTGAAGAAAACCAGATTGTTTACGCATAAAATGCTAACCCTTATATTTCTCTGCTTTTCTCATTTGCAGTGTGTGAGTTAAGTTTTGTGGCTCCCAACACATAATGTCTGACAAGAGCTGCATAATTTACCTTTTCTGGGATATGAGTATTTTAATGGGTGATTCTAAGAGGCCCAACTTTATAAATTGAAGGACTTAATTTTTTTTAATGAGTTTTTTAAAAAATTAATTAATATGTTTTTTGGCTGTGTTGGGTCTTCGTTGCTGCACACAGGCTTTCTGTAGTTGTGGCGAGCAGGGGCTACTCTTCATTGCAGTGTGCGGGATTCTCATTGCAGTGGCTTCTCTTGTTGCGGAGCATGGGCTTCTAGGTGCGTGGGCTTCAGTAGTTCTGGCACGTGGGCTCAGTAGTTGTGGCTCGTGGGATCTAGAGCGCAGGCTCAGCAGTTGTGACACATGGGCTTAGTTGCTCCACGGCATGTGGGATCTTCCCAGACCAGGGATCGAACCCGTGTCCCCTGAATTGGCAGGCAGATTCTCAACCACTGCACCACCAGGGAAGTCCAGGACTTAATTTTAATGTTTAGAACAGGCGTTGGCAAACAACAGCCTGAAGGCCAAATCCAGCCTAGTTTGTTTTTGTAAATAAAGTTTTATTGGAACACAGCCATGCTCATTTGTTTACACATTGTCTGTGGCTGCTTTTTCGTTATGACAGCAGAGTTGAGTAGTAGCAACAGAGTGTGCATGGCCTGCAAAGCCAAAAATGTTTATTATCTGGCTTTTTACGAAAGAGTTTGCTGACCCCTGGTGTAGAATTATATGGTTTTACTGAGCATCTTGTCCAGTTCCCTTTTTAGACAGATGAGGTCACTTGAGATCCTGAGAGGTTAAGTGACAAGTCCAAGATCACACCAAAAGTAAGAGGAGGGGTCAAGATAACAAACCATGAAATTTTAAATACGGTGAAATGCTAGTGGGGAAGTCTTTATAGATTTGGGTTCCTTTAAAGAGCTTTGTCTTATCTAATACCCCTGATATTGTATGATTATTAGAAACTAAACTTACTAATAAACCCTGAGGAAAATAATAATCACCAGGGTTTTATAACAGTGGAAAGACTCAGTTCAGTCAATGTGCCCCTGATGCACCTAAGACCTGAATTTTGGGACACTGATATGTTCTCATCACATATTACATAAGTGAGTCCCAAAGGAGAGTCCAATGTGTCATGTTGCATAGTTTAGGGGTTTGGAAGATAACCTTAAATGCTGGTTGCTGGAATCCCAAGTGAAATTCCAACTGGGAGGGGGTGTCTCTCACCCTGATCTGTTCTAAGAGGCTGTCAGAGAAACAAAGACTACGTAACTCAGTGCCACTTCCCAGTCTCTTAAAGAAACTGGGCCACTGAGGAACAGAACATAGAATGGTTGCCAAGTTGCTGCCTCTGTATTTCCTTCCCAGAAGAATCTTCTCCAGCTGCTCTCTCATTTCATCTCCTAACCTCATGTTCACTTTTCACCTCCTGATCTTAAGAGCTGGTCCTGCCACTCCATTGAAATAGGAAGGGCTTTTCAGCCCTTACCTCATTTGAACTCTCTGAGACATCTGACATCTTTGCCCACATCCTTTTTAATAATGCTTTCTCCTCCCTTGGCTTATGCCCTGCCCATGTAATTCTCCTGACTTGTTGCTTCTCCTCAAGCTCATCCTTCATCTGTCCCCATCCTCAAATGTAGACCTCAGGGTCCTAATCCTTCTCCTTTTTAAAATCTCCTGGTATATACCCACCTGGGAAATCTCTTGTATGGTCATGGCTTCAACTGCTAGCTAACTGGAGTGGTCTCCCAAATCTGTTTCCAGCCAACTTCTCTCTTCTAAACTAGAACTCATGTCTATTTGTCCACAGAACACTTCCACTGGATTTCCCTCGGTTTGACTTTCTCAAACTCAGAAAGTCCAATGCTGAAACCATGATCTTTCCCTAAACCTGGTAGCTTCCCTAATATTTTAAACATATCACGCATCTGCTCAAAACCCTTCAATGGCTCCTTGGAGCTACACGGAATAAGGTTCCTCAGTTCCATAAAGCCCTTCATGACCTGACTCCTACCAGCCTCGCCTCTTACTTGATCTCTACTCTCCACACCCTTGCTCTTCCTTGCTTTCTCCCTCCTGGATTATTTTTCTGTTCCTTTGCTCTAGTTGGAATCACTTCCCCTTGGTCAATTCAGTGAGCATCTACTCCACTTCCAAGATTCAATTCAAGTACTGCCTTCTCTACCAACATCCAACAAGACACTGGACTCTAGAGAAGGAAGGCAGGAATCCTTACTTCCTTATCTCTGCACTTCTGTTGGCCCTGGAATTCATCACCCTGACGGAATAACTTTGTGGTGGCAACCTGCTCCTTGCTGGGCAAGACTTTAACTGGCTGCAGTTTGTTGTGGAGTTTTCCAGTTCCCCCACCCATCTGGGATTATCTTACTGGCCTCGTTAAACAGCTATGGTGCCAAGTGAGTGGTAATTCTTGGAGTAATTTAGTTAGAGTACTGTTAGTGAAAATTCTTTAGAGAAAAAATGCAATAACTATAATTAGGATAATCTTGTTAGGGGCAGAGTATAGCACTTAATTCAGCATTTAGTACATTATAAAGAGGCAGCAAAATGGGAGAAAGAGCATGGACTCTGAAGTCATGGTGCCCGAGTCTGAAGTCCGGCTCAGCTCTGAACTAGCTTTATGACTCTGGGCAAGTTTTGGAGACTCTCAGTGCCTCAGTTTTTTCACCTGAAAAATGGAGATGGTAATAATAATACCTTCCGCATAGTATGGAGGTGAAAGGTGTGTTTATATATGTATATATATGTGTGTGTATGTGTGTGTGTGTATATTTACATATGTTACTTGGAATGGTGTTTGGTATTTAATGTGTTTCCTATTACTATTTTTAGCTTGTTAGATGACTAAGGGAAAAACCAAGGTTCAGTAGCTATGAGAAAGATCATTTTCATCTAGAGGGTTAAGCAGCCTTCCTCTTTTACACCAGTAAAAACAACCACCAAACTCTTAACTCTACCATTAAACTGAACATTGAATAACAAGCTTATATGTCTTGTGTTTTTTAGGCTATCATACTAGGCAGGTAACTTTTGCTTACTCTTATATTAGGTAGCAGTAAAAACAAGAAAAGAATGAATAGGCTTTTGAACATGCATTTTTTTTTTAAATTTCATGTGCAAATACTGTAATGAACGTCTCTGTAAATAGTTAGAGCAAGCAATTATAGAAACTTCAAACACCAGGGAGCCCTGTTAATATGAACCACTGTGCACCTCAGTAGATGTGATCTCTATGGCATTTGATTATCACAACAACCAAATCCCTAGAGGTAGAATGTGCAGGTATTACTGTCCTCATTTTATGAATAAGAAAACAATCAAAAAGTAGCACAAGTTCTATATTTTTTGATTCCCTGTCAGAATGCACATTCTAGTATTTTTTTCTTATTTTTATACTTTATTTTATATGCATGGTATTAAACAAAATCAGGCTGTTTTGAACCACTTCACACCCCAGAGAATCTGTAGAGAGGCTCTGAAAGCCCTTTTGATAATGCTTTTCAGATTTGAGGAGTTCCTTATGATGATTCTTACTTATATCTTCATTGTTATTGATGCTGATCAAGGAACCTACTGGTACAAAAGAAACGAAGGAGAGTCAGGGAGATGACAAGAAGTATAAAATATTTTAACAAAGAAAAGACATCATATATTTGCCTATTGTTCTGTAGTCAAAGCTCTGTTGCATGATATAATTGCATCCATCTATTTCTCTCCATTTCTAGCACCACTAACTACCCTGTTCCATGTTAGCATGATTTCTTACCTGGATTGCTATAATATCCTCCTAACTGATTTCCCCACAACCACTCAGTACTCTCCAAATCTGTTCTACAATTTGTTGCCAGAATCATCTTTTTAAAATACAAATTTGACCATATCACTCCTTTCTGCTTAAATCCCTTTATTGGACTTCCATTGGTCTTGAGATAAAACCAAAATTCTTTAACAAGGCTTATAAGACCCTGTATTGCCTGATCCACCTGCTCATGGTAGAGATTGCAAGTTGTTAATAACACCCATTTCTCTTCTCCTGTAACACAGATGGTTTTCATTTCCCAGACTCCCTGACGGTTAGGGGTGAACATGTGACTGAACTTAACTAATGGAACGAGAGCAAAAATGATACTCTGCTATTTTCCGGCCTGGCCCATAAAAACCTCCCATGATCCTACCAGGTGACTGGGATGTGAAACTTATGATGACCTTGAAAGCCACATGTTGAAGATGATAGAGTAATAGATAGAGTAATATCAGCATAGCATGAATCTCTTACAGTGGGTTCCCCAGGATCACTCAACACCGCCCCTAACCTGGAATTGCAAGGACACCGTGGAAGAAGAGAGCATGGCAAGCATGAAGAAGTGAAAGGTCTATTCAGTGATGTGGAGACGTGAGGCATAGACAGCATCGTGGGTAGGTGAGGCAGAAGATGCAATGTACTGGTTATAGCAGACTAGTCTGCAGCAACGGTTAGACCCAAACATATAATGGCTCAAAACAATAAATGTTTATTTCTCTCTCATAACATTTGAAGACAATTCCAGTGTAGGATTATGAGTAAAGAACACGGGTACCTGTCATTTAAACTTCCTAATTAAATTCTATTCATCCTTCAGATCTTAGCTAAGGTTATACTATTTCATGAAAGTCCTTTCTGAACTCAAGTCCTCCTATTATAGGTGTGTCTCTCCACGTACTTTTCCTTCATAGATCTTGTGATGACTGTAACATTTTATTTATTTGTTTTTTTGTGTGCTTATTTAATTATTTTATGTCCCTTTTGCTAGAGTGTCAGTTCTGTGAGTGTGAGGACAGTGTCTGTTTTTGTTCATTCAGCATCTACATAGTGCCTTGACATAAGGACAATCGATAATTTTTGTTGAATAAATGAATCAGATTGTTAATTTGTATCATTAAGAAAAAATATTTTAAAGTACAATTTATAGCTGCAAGTTATGGTGCAAATTTTTTTTTCTCAACATTAAATGTTGTTTTGCCACTTTGTTTTTAAGGGTTTTTAATAATTGCTGACATACTTTAAGATCATAATCTCAAGAGAACACAGGGCTTGATTTATAACTCTTGATGTACCAGCCCTCCAGCCAGCTGCCCTGGTTTAGCTTATTTGCCTTAAGCATTTTTACTTTCCCTGATAGTTAGTAACCACATACAATTTCGGATTGTTTTTTTTTTAACCGAAGAACCTTCTGGTTGGGGAAAAAAAAAACGCTAGAGAATTAAATATACAAGGAATCAGCTATATTCTGGATATAACTTTGTATGGTGAAGAAAAAAAGAGTGTGGGCTTAAAGTAGATCTGAGGACTTGATTTCTAGTTTAGGGTGACCAGATATGTAAGTATGTTCCATGCCATATTTGGGATGTACATTTTTTAAAACAATTATTTCTTGTTTATCTGAATTTAAAATTTTGGTGGGTATCCTAATTTTTTTTTTTTTAAGGATCTTTTACTGAGTGCTTTCTGTATGCCAGGCATTGAGGTAAGCATTTTTTATTTTTATTTATTTATTTTATTTATGGCTGTGTTGGCTCCTCGTTTCTGTGCCAGGGCTCTCTGTAGTTGCGGCAAGTGGGGGCCACTCCTCATCGCGGTGCGCGGGCCTCTCACTATCGCGGCCTCTCTTGTTGCGGAGCACAGGCTCCAGACGCGCAGGCTCAGTAATTGTGGCCCACGGGGCCAGCTGCTCCGCGGCATGCGGGATCTTCCCAGACCAAGGCCCGAACCCGTGTCCCCTGCATCGGCAGGCAGACTCCCAACCACTGCACCACCAGGGAAGCCTGGGTATCCTATTTTTATTTGCTAAATCTGGCAGCCTATTTCTAGTTCTGCCACTTACCAGACTCTGCTCCTTAGATAGGAATTTTACCTTGAGAAAATTAAAGGAGGTATAACATTTGAAATTCTTAGTATAGTGTCAGGCACTATGTGCTGACACTTAGCACTCAAAAATATTTATTTTCGGGCTTCCCTGGCGGCGCAGTGGTTGAGAGTACACCTGCCGATGCAGGGGACGCCCCGGTCCGGGAGGATCCCACATGCCGCGGAGCGGCTGGGCCCATGAGCCATGGCCGCTGAGCCTGTGCGTCCGGAGCCTGTGCTCCGCAACGGGAGAGGCCACAACAGTGAGAGGCCTGCGTACAGCAAAAAAAAAAAAAAAAATTATTCTCATTATTACGTTTTTTGTTTTTAGAAAAATTTATTTATTTATTTATATTCTCCTTATTTATATATGTAATTATAAAAGGTACTATTTACTGCAATAAGATTCCATTACTTACAGTAATGAGCTACAATTTATTGTGTGTCCTACTATCTATAAGGTATTGTTCTAAGTCCTTCATGTGTATTATTCCATTCATTTCTTCCAATGAAACTTGAAAAGGTATTACATTATTTCCACTTTACAAATGAGATGCGGAGAGTTTGGATCACTGCCCTGGGTGACAGCGTTCAGTAGTGGTAGAGACTGCCTCAGATCCAGGTGATTTCAGGGCCTGCCTTCTCCACCACCGTACAGCAATTCCCGCATGTTACAAATGAGGCTGGGTCCATTTACGGATGAGCATTCTTTCATATTTCACAGAACTGCTTTCCCTTAGCTCCTCTAACCCTGGGGAATTGATTTTGCTGCTCACCTGGTAAAATCAGCCATTCATTTTGCACCAAGAGCTGATTTTATAGAAATCTAAATACACTTTACTAGATTTACCTGTTAACACTGAAAGAAAAAAGTTCCCTGTTTGCCTTTTTGTTGGGTCAAGCCTTTGGTTTTATAGGCTTGTTTGAGTAAGTAATTATTCTGGTTATGCCAAGGCCTCCTTTATTGAGCCATAAATGCATCCTGGACCACTCAGAATAACAAGCAGCCCCTTCCCTTTGAGCCTAGTAGGCAAACACTGTTTAGCTAGACAGGAGTTGGCTTGCCTGCCCCTGCAGGTTTCTCTCTCTCTGGAAACCTCCTATGAAACCACGTGAAGGGGGGAAAGAGGATCAGATAATTGGGATCTTTAAGATGGTTATTATGAAAAATGTTCTGGAACCAATTCAAATACCAATCAGAAACCACATTGTTCAACTAAATCACTTTCAGATGCCACATAAGATACAAAATACAATTATTTCCAGTTTAAAAATATAATGTTCCTTTAAAAAAACACAGTATTTTATTTTATTATTTAAAAAAAAAAAAACCTGCTTTGGCTGGAATTCAGGGCCGTCACAGATGATGTACAGACAGGCTTTGTACAGGTCCCTTTGGATCCGGGGCCTATAGACCTCACTGTAATGTATTTAAAAGTTCCTTAAAATGGATGTGACGGCTGTTTTCTTTGTGTATTACAGAAATATACAGAGTTCAGAGGCTCCGTGGCTACACTTTGGGCATGTATGTCATTAGAGGAATGAAAAAAAGATGATGGCCAAATGCTGTATTAAAATCCCATTAGAAACGCTGGGAGGAATTTATGGCCCCAATCTCTTTTATCTGACAGGCGTCAGTTTGGTGAAACGGTTTTCCTTCTTGCCATTTTCTTTTTTTCCCTTTCTTTCCTCTGTCTTTTCTGTCTTTTCTTTTCCCTCTTTCTTTTCTTTCCTCCCTCCCTCTCTCCCTCCCTCCCTCTCTCTCTTTCTTTCTCTCTCTCTCTCTCCCTCCCTCCCTCCCTCCTTTCCTTCCTTCCTTTTTCTTTCTCTCTTTCTCTCTCTTTCTTCCTTTCCCTTCCTCTTCCCTTCTCTTCCTTTTTTATTTCTTGCAGTTCTCAACTTGGCCACAGAATGTCTAGATGTTGTCTTGACCACCAGAAAGGCAAATATTATCAGGTTTCTGTCAATATTTGCTCTTCTTTACTGTCTCCCACATCAGGCAGCATTGAGGGGGAAGGTCATTCATCCTTTTCCCAGATAGACTTTCCTCTCTAGCTGAGGTTTCGTTACATCCATGCATGTTTATCTGAGCCGTCATCACTGCGATGAGGAGCAAGGAGGTTAACACACCATGTGACCTCAGGAATGATTTCTGTTACAGCAACTCCCATATGAACCATCAGACTTTGAGCATGAATTTTAATGGACTCAGAACCGCTTCTCCAGCCTTGGGGCCAGAGGTCACTGGCTTTCAGAGTAAATCTTCCATAAACTGTCAAGAGAGGTGTGGATTTTTGTCCCTCTTCAGACCTGTAGGGCATGCATCACCCTCTGTGGAACAGGAGGGAAATACCATATCATTACTCCACTGAGTATAGAGTTACTTATGGAGTAACACAGAAAATTCAGCCCACAAAGAGCAGTTACAGGGTCTAACAATAGGAGCAGTAAGAGCTGGGAATTCTGGTTCTGGTCCTGTCTTGCCACTTACAAGCTGTGTGACTGTCAGCAAGTTGTTCTATCTCTAGGTTCAGTTCACTTATCTGAAAACAGAGGGCTGCCTCTGAAACTCTCTGTTTCTGTGAATCCAACTCACCAAGAGTCAGACAGAGGAGATAAATATTGCTATGAGATGTTTTAACCAGTGATACACAGTAGCCACTGTAGTTTTTTTTTCCCCTAAGTAGTAGTGAGATACCCTGAGAAAACCATAATTCAAAAAGAGTCATGTACCAAAATGTTCATTGCAGCTCTATTTACAATAGCCAGGAGACGGAAGCAACCTAAGTGTCCATCATCGGATGAATGGATAAAGAAGATGTGGCACATATATACAATGGAATATCACTCAGCCATAAAAAGAAATGAAACTGAGTTATTTGTAGTGAGGTGGATGGACCTAGAGTCTGTCATACAGAGTGAAGTAAGTCAGAAACAGAAAGACAAGTACCGTATGCTAACACATATATATGGAATCTAAGAAAAAAAAATGTCATGAAGAACCTAGGGGTAAGACGGGAATAAAGACACAGACCTAGTAGAGAATGGACTTGAGGATATGGGGAGGGGGAAGGGTAAGCTGTGACAAAGCGAGAGAGTGGCATGGACATATATACACTACCAAACGTAAAATAGATAGCTAGTGGGAAGCAGCCGCATAGTACAGGGAGATCAGCTTGGTGCTTTGTGACCACCTAGAGGGGTGGGATAGGGAGGGTGGGAGGGAGGGAGATGCAAGAGGGAAGAGATATGGGAACATATGTATATATATAACTGATTCACTTTGTTATAAAGCAGAAACTAACACACCATTGTAAAGCAATTATACTCCAATAAAGATGTTAAAAAACAAAAAAAAAGAGAAGGATAAATAATTCCATACTTGAGAGAACTCAAAGTCACTGATCATACATTAGTTCATGTTCATCTCTTTCTACCAGCCTAAAAGCCACCTGAGGACAAGTATGATGCCACCCATCTCTGTATCTTCACCTCTGTGCCTGTTTGTTGAGTGTGGGAGCAAAGGTGTAAAAATTAGGTAGCACTCATGGTGAGGAAAGTGAAGGAGGAGGAGAAATCCAACAGATAGGTAGAAAACTTAGAGCACACTATCACAGAAATTAAGGCAGGGGAGCATCTGAGGAACAGCACGTGGAGACCACTGTTGAATGCTGCAGGTGGGCGAAGAGAGGCCAAACAAAAGGCCCTTCAGCTGGGGGATATCAGTCTCTGGAGAGGAGAAGAGTTTCTCTATTGTGACTTCAACTTGCAACTTTCATCTAAGGAAGTTAAAACTCTTCACCTGTCTATGATCTCAGGAAAATAGGAAGTCAGCACTGTCATTCAAGGTTGAATAAACTGAATTTTGAAGAAATTGATCTTTCACTAAATGCTACACAGCAATAGAAGTGTCAAGTCTATACCTCTGACCTTTTAGATCTCATGCCCTCTAGACTACATTGTATACTTTACTTCTTATTATCATGGGATGGACTAGCTAGTGGAAAGGGGCAGAATGGCCTAGAAGCTGGCAGAGTATACTTCGAGGCCCAGAAGATCGTATACATGCCACCACAGGCTTACTTCTCACTACATCCTTGAATCAAATGGAAGGAAGAATTTGAACTACTTAATAGTAAAGAATTACTTGCAAAAATAGCAGAAGATAAGAATCAGTAGTAGGCAAGAAATGGGAAATGTGAACATTTTACAACGATTATGTTCAAATGACTATCTCAGCAGAAAATTCTGTATCTGCAAGGACTGGCTTAAGTAAAACTATGACGATAGGATTTAATACTAACTTCAAATTATAGACCCATCTCCAAAACAGAGAAAGAATATGGTCAGGGGCAGTACCATTTAGATAATTTAATGTTAGTTTTAAGGAATGTTAAAATGCATTTTGAGAAAAAAATTGGAAATACCCAAAGAGTAAAGAAATCATGAGCCAGAAAGAGTATGGACTTTTGCAGGAAAATTATGCCAAGGATATTATATTACTTTTTTGAGAATAAATTTATAATATTAGTAAGAAAGGAAAGGTGGATGCTATTTATTAGAGTTTTATAGACTATTTGATTCAGAAATAGCAAAATTATATATATATATATATATATATATTTTTTTTTTTTTTTTTTTTTTTTTTGCAGTACATGGGCCTCTCACTGTTGTGGCCTCTCCTGTTGCGGAGCACAGGCTCCGGACATGCAGGCTCAGCGGCCATGGCTCACGGGCCCAGCTGTTCCGTGGCACGTGGGATCTCCCCGGACCGGGGCACGAACCCGCGTCCCCTGCATCGGCAGGCGGACTCTCAACCACTGCGCCACCAGGGAACCCCCAAAATTATATTTTTAATTTATTTTGAAACTTAGTTTCAATTGGCATACATTATATTCCAAAGGCTGCTTGTAGAAGAACCAAGAAAAGAAAATGTCAAGGTGTTGGAGTTTGGAAAGCAATATGGTTTATATCTCTTTCTTATAAATATTTTTATTGCTTCTCTGAAAGAAAAAGAAAATAGAACATTAATGAAATTGGCACTTAAACCCTTAGTTTGAGAGTGTAGTGAACATTTTAAAATGACATAATTAAGACAAAATTATTTCTCTCCTTTCTCTGGGTTCTGTGAAAGGTCAGAGGAAAAAATTTATTCATTCTTATTTAATTATTTTGTAATTAAAATATTTATATTTTATAAAATATTAATATTTATTTTGTTTATTAAACATTTATTTCTCCATGATCACATTGATCCCATAATAAATACAGCAGGGACACATGCAAAATTACCATTTATTTAAATTTAAGTTTTCTGCACCTTGATTTCCTTATCTGTAAAATGGAGATTATAACAGCTAATTCTGAGGGTAATTGTGAGAATTAAATGTAATAATTTGCATAAAACAGCAGAATGCTTGACATATCATATGGTAATGACATCACAACAAACATTATCAGTCACTTACTCTGTACTAGATACTCTGTTAAGTTTTTATATATGCTAACACATTTGATATTCACAACACCCTTATGGTGAATGTAGACATTGTAATCCCATTTTGTGGAAGAAGAAACTGTAGTTTAAAGAGTCTAAGTAACTTTCCTGAGCTTATAAGTAGTATAGCTGAGATTCAGACTCAGACAGTCTGACTCTATTGCTCATACCTGGCAGCTATTATGGTCATTACTACAACTACTAGGCTGAGCTGAAATTGCAGCAATAGGAATTTAAATATAGACATGAAGTTCTTGACTATAAAGATTGTGAAAAAATGGAATGGAAAATTTTGAGTACAAAAATCCCTAGAGATTCTTAAGTGTATCTCAGCTGTCAGCTGAGGTCCTACTATCCCTTGGAGACTTAGATCAGCTTGGTTTAAAATTCCAGTTTGGTACCTGTGCAAGTTCAGAGCCATCTCTACAATTTCTGTGAATTCTTAATGGATTTCTTTCTCATAGTTTTCTCTGCCTTGCTTTGGATTCATCCTGCATCATCCAAACACAGAGTCAACTTTCTCAAAATATGTCATTAATTTAGTGGTTTTACTGAAGATCTGAGAGATTATGGGAGAAGTCACATCACATACAATATTATCAACTTCCTAGTTTCATCTCCAGTCCTCCTCATTTCAGACAATAGCAAACATGCTTGGTAAGCATGTCATTTCCAACCATCTAGTAAATGGTGGAGCCAGAACTCCAGACAGGATCCTGTTGGCAGATAAGCTGATCAAGCCAGTGCAAGTGAGGAGAGAAACCTCCTCTTTATTCATCTAGCTATTCCTCTTAAGCCCTGCATTTTCTTTCTACCAATAAAAGAAAAATAAAATAGACATTGTCAAAGCTAATGGAAACCCTTTCTGATTTTATTGATTTTGGGTCCTCTCTTTTTTCCTTGATGAGTCTGGCTAAAGGTTTATCAGTTTTGTTTATCTTTTCAAAAGTTTCATTAATCTTTTCTATTGTTTTTTGATCTCTATTTCATTTATTTCTGCTCTGATCTTTACGATTTCTTTCACTCTATTAACTTTGGGTTTTGTTTGTTTTTCTTTTTCTAATTCCTTTAGATGTAAAGTTAGGTTGCTTGAGATTTTTTCCTTGTTTTTTTGAGGTAGGCTTGTATTGCTATAAGTTTCCCTCTTAGAACTGCTTTTGCTGCATCCCATAGATTTTTGGATTATTGTTTTTTCATTTTCATTTGTCTCCAGGTATTTTTTTATTTCTTTGATTTCTTCAATGATCCATTGGTTGTTTAGTAGCATATTGGTTAGCCTCCACATGTTTGCATTTTTTTTTCTTATAGTTAATTTTTAGTCTGCTAGTGTGATCAGGAAAGATGCTTGATATGATTTCGATTTTCTTAAATTTACTAAAACTCATTTTGTGGACTAGCATGTGATCTATCCTGGAGAATGTTCCATGTGCACTTGATAAAAATGCATTCTGTTGCTTTTCAATGGAATGTTTTATATATATATATATATATATATATATATATATATATCTTTTTTTTTTTTTTTTTTTTGGTCTAGGGTGTCATTTAAGGCCAGTGTTTCCTTATTGTTCTCTCTGGATGATCTATCTGTTCATGTAAATGGGGTATTATAAATTCCCCTGCATTACTCTGTTACTGTCAATTTCTCCCTTTATGTCTGTTAGTATTTGCTTTATGTATTTAGTGTTCCTATGTTGGGTGCATATATATTTACATTGTTATGTCTTCTTGGATTGATTCCCTAATCATTATGTAATTTAAAAAATTTCTTTAATTTTGTATCTATATGAGATGATGGATGGTCACTAACTTATTATGATAATCCCTTCATAATGTATATAAGTCAAATTATTATGCTGCATACCTTAAACTTATACAGTACTGTATGTCAATTATATTTCATTAAAACTGGAAGAAAATAAGCTAAATTCCTCTTGAAAATACAAAAGACCAAAAACTGAAAACAATAAGTTTACATTAAAGTTAGAAATGTTTCTAAAATGTTACAACAAAAAGATCCTTTGACGTCTGACTTCTGGTTGGGTTAGGCCATTGGGAAGCGCTGGCAGAAGCTTGGAAAAAGGGAGGAAAATGAGGTCAGAGCTCTCTCCCTCTTGGGTCATCTGAAGCTGGCTCTGTTGCTCAACCAAAGGTCACTGCTTTTCTGTGACAGCCTGCTAGTATCCAAACCCTCTCCTCATCCTTTGAGGCCTAGAGGTAGTAACAGCTCTGCTGTCCTAACTACAGGTTACTGCAGTACACAGTGCAATTCCCTATATTCCATCTATACCATGTGTTATGGGTTGAATCATGTCCCCTAAAAAGATGTTGAAGTCCTAACTTCCAGTGCCTATGAATGTGACCTTATCTGGAAATAGATTCTTTGCAAATGGTCAAGTTAACATGAGGTCATTAACGTGGACCCTAGTTCAGTATGACTGTGTTCTTAGAAAAAGACACAGAGACATGCACACAGGGAGAACATCATGTGAAATGAAGGTAGAGATCAGAGTGATGCATCTACAAGCCAAGGGATGCCAAAGAGTGCCAGCAAACCACCAGAAGCTAGGAACTAGGCATGGAATAAAGTCTTCCTCACGGGCCTCAGAAGCAACCAACCCTGTCAACAGGGCTTAATCTTGGGATTCTGGCCTCCAGAACGATAAGATAATAAATTTCTTCTGTTTTAGCTACCTAGTTTGTTGTACAGTACAGCAGCCCCACAAAACTATTAAGTCATTTAAATAGTCCCTTAAAAATTCCCAGAGTTTTCTTCTTTCAGCCACGTGATATGGCTTGCAGGATTTTAGTTCCCTGACCAGGAATTGAATCTGGGCCCTGGCAGTGAAAGCGCCGAGTCCTAACCATTGGACCACCAGGGAATTCCCCAGAGTTTTCTTAATTTGATTATACCAACTGATACTTATTGGGACCCTGACTGATATAAATGGTATTATATAAGGAAATAAATCACTGGAATAATGTCTAGCTTATAGAAGAACTTGACGAGGTATCGCCAGTTAAGAGCTAGTTGTGGGCTGTGTTTGAAAATCTCTCACGTAAAATAGTACAAAGCATCAGATTGGAAGCCAACATTTGTATGACACATTTGTAGAGTTTGCTAATTGCTAAATACTGTGCTCCTTTTCAGCTATCCAATGATTAATTCCCATCTCCAAACGTCCATTAGCTCTTGAGGTCATTTAGTGGGAACAAAATATCTGTGACATGTTAAGAAGAAAAATAAAACAGGGTAATGGGACAAAGAGTTATGGGGTAGGGGCTCTTAGATAGGGGTGATATTTGAACAGAGATCTTTCAATGGAGTAAAGGAGTGAGACCTATGGAAATCTAAGGGCCAGTGTCCTGGGCAGAGGGAGCAGCCTATTCAAAGGCTCTGAGACTGGAGTGTGCTTTGTGTGTCAGAAACAGTGGAAGCCAGCATGGTTGGAGCAGATGGAGGCAGCAACAGGTAAAAGATAAGAGAAATAACCCTCATTTCCCTTTCTTTTTTTTTTTTAAATTAATTAATTTATTTTTGGCTGCATTGTGTCTTTGTTGTTGTGAATGGGCTTTTCTCTAGTTGCGGTGAGTGGGGGCTACTCTTTGTTGCGGTGCACGGGCTTCTCATTGTGGTGGCTTCTCTCGTTGCAGAGCACGGGCTCTAGGTGTGCAGGCTTCAGTAGTTGTGGCATGCGGGATCAGTAGTTGTGGCTCGAGGGCTTTAGAGCACAGGCTCAGTAGTTGTGGCACATGGGCTTAGTTGCTCCACGGCATGTGGGATCTTCCCGGACCAGGTCTCGAACCCATGTGCCCTGCATTGGCAGGCGGCTTCTTAACCATTGCACCACCAGGGAGGCTCCTTGTTTCCTTTTCTATCCAATTAAAATATTTTAACTTTCTCTACTCTTTTGTTGTGAGCATTTAAAGTTTGAGCACAGTGTTTGCAAAGTAATTAACAGAATGTTTCTCACATAATAAGTGGGGTAGAGGTCACAAACACCATGTTTTTCTCCAGATTCCTTCTCCATCCTTTCAACACCCCCAGCAAAAATTCATATTATTCAAAAAGACTAAGAAATATTTTATTTTTAAATGACAGCCTAATATCTAATCAAGTGAATTTTCTTGACTTTGGTAGAGATGATTTTCTTCAGCCCCAAGTTAGTTTCTAGACCTTCCTGTTTATTCCATTTTGATTTGTGTGACCATGCATCCTTTCCCTGACCTTCCATTATTTCTCTGGAGCCATGTTTTGGCTCTGGGAGTCCCAACCACTATAACATAGAGAACTCTTACAGATTTTTAAGGAAGTTTTTCACTTACAGAAAGTAATAAAAGTATTAATTTCCTTTTCAGGTTATTTAAATGGATCATAAAATAGACTAATTTACTGAGCTTACCTTTCCTTGTGTCTCAAACAATCAAAAGAGGGTGTATGGTCTGGGGTACTAAAGCATTTATGCTCACTGGTGCCTGAAAGGTTTAATGTCTCTTCCTGGAGTAATTAATTTAAAGTAGGGCAAGACTGGACCAACATTATTATTTCATTTTAAGTGCATCTGGAAATTCAGAGAGTGAGCTTTTGTTTAGCTCTGTTGAAGAAAAAGAAATACATGTTCATGATGTTTACCTATTATTAGAGCAATTCTACGATTGCCCCTCACAGTCAGGAGGCAAAGCTCATGACGTCACTTTGAACAGGAGCCAGGAGGCAGCAGAATCATTTGTGTTCTATTGATGAGGCGTGGACTTAGGGAGCAGGGCAAACGGGGCTTAGTGAAGCAGGGAGCTTCTACAATGGGAGGAATTAAGCAAAAATTGAGGATGTATTTAGAAAGAGAAAAGAAATCCCCCAGATAACTTTTAAAGATGTTCAATATTACAAACATCACAAAATCGAGCAACAGAACATAATATTTTTTAATAATTGACTTCCTGACATACCACTTTGCTTTCTTCCTACATTTTTGACTGCATACTCTTTGATGGCCTTTTCATATTAAAATGACTTTGTAATATTTTCTACAGAAAGAAGAGAAAAATATCTCAGTCTCTTTTTTAGCTTAGTTGACTGGAATTTGTTTTTTATTATTCCTGGTTTAGAGGAATACAATTGTGGCTTAATACACAGTCATACTCACTGTTTTTACTACTGCTTCCAGTTTGTGATCTGGAATCACAGGAATTCTGATCATTCTATTATTTTATTTCTCACAGTTCCCATCAAAAAATAATGTATGATGTGTCTATAACTGTACATGCTGCATTACATTCCTGCCAGGAAAGAATGCCCATGTTGACCAGACATCTATGAAAAACAAATCATTGAGGAGAAGCTAACAGGTTTATACAACTGGTGATTGGAACAATGCTCTTCACACTGGCTTCTAGCTTCTTACATTTCGCATTTCCTTTCTCTTCCATTCTTCATGTACTCCCAACAACTCCTGACCTAATTATCTCCCAAAGGCCCCACCTCCAAATATGGTTACATTGAAGAATCAGATTTCACATATGAATGGGGGGAACACAAACATTCAGTCCATAGCAGATAGGTAGGCAGACACACACACACACACACACACACACACGAATAATATGTGCATCCCATCAGCTCCCATATCTTTGTACGGTCGTAGCTGGGTCTAAGTCTCTTCCTTCCATGAGTATCCTTTCGACCACTTTCTGTATTTTTTTCTTGCTCAGGTCTGTATGTGATGTATATATTAACCTGATTCATCTAGATAGGTTGTTAGTACCCTGCTGCTAGGCACAGTGTTTTGTTGGCTACTGGCATTTGGTTGAACATAAGGGAAGCGCAAGGTATTTTTTTTTTTATCTTTATTGGAGTATAACTGCTTTACAATCGTGTGTTAGTTTCTGCCACACAACAAAGTGAATCAGCTATATATATACATATATCCCCATATCCTCCCCTTCTTAAGCCTCCCTCCCACCCTCCCTATCCCACCCCTCTAGGTCGTCACAGAACACCTAGCTCATCTCCCTGTGCTATGCAACAGCTTCCCACAAGCCATCCATTTTATGTTTGGTAGTGTATATATGTCAATGCTACTCTCTCACTTTGTTCCAGCTTCCCCTTCCCCCCTGTGTCCTCAAGCCCATTCTCTATGTCTGCGTCTTTATTCCTGCTCTGCCACTAGGTTCATCAGTACTGTTTTTATAGATTCCATATATGTGCGTTAGCATACGGTATTTGTTTTTCTCTTTCTGACTTACTTCACTCTCTATGACAGACTCTAGGTCCATCCACCTCATTACAAATAACTCAATTTCGTTCCTTTTTATGGCTGAGTAATATTCCATTGTATATATGTGCCACATCTTCTTTATCCATTCATTTGTTGATGGACATTTAGGTTGGGAAGCACAAGGTTAATCCAGTCACTTGGAATTACTGGAAGCTCTTCTTGATGTAACCTACGGAATCCATTTATACTTTCTTGCCATTTCAGAAATTAAGCTCCACTTAGACCAGAAGGAAAAGAGGCTACTTTGAATTTTTTTTTTTTTTTTTTTTTTTTTTAGTGGGAACCTTCAGGTGGAAGGAGGAAAGACAGGACATATTTCCTATAAGAACAAAAAAAATGCCACATAGTGTTTCCCCTACCTGTCTGATTTCTTTCCATTAGGAATATGTTTCACAAGGGAGAGCATGTTCTCCTGATCAGGGACCTTCTTTGTTTTTCTCTCATGTCCCTTAAGATAATTTTGATAGATTATGGTTCCCCCTTGCACATTTAAAAGTTCATAACTAAAATGTTTAATTGTAAATGTATACAGTTTCAAAGGATATAATTTCTGGCACATTAAATTGAAATTTTAAAGTGAAACTGTTACCTCACTTTTAAGTGTATCTATAGCAATGTTACACCACCATCATCTATTTTTAAAGGCATGAAAATTCCTTCTTTAACAATTAGACATTTTTCATTATTCTCTTTCCTCCTGGAAATTGTATTTCCATTCCACCTCCTCCTCAAAATTGTATCCCAGTTTAATCTATTTTTCTGTTTAAGTATATTTTATTGATTACTCTTTCATATTCTTGTGCAACAAAAATAAAAGAATTTCCATTCTGTTTTTTTAATAATCTCTAGTCAAGAACTTAATGTCTAAGTTTAAATTCCTTTTGTTACAATTTTAGTTCTGCCTAGAAGTTGCAAAAAAGAAGATAAATTTTCTGTAAACTTAGAGTTCTAAGAGCTAAAATTTTCTCCTGTATTATCATTACAGTTATTTTTCATATACAAATTATCAAAAACAACATACATAAATTATAGTTTTTTAAATTATTGCATATCAAAAATAAAATTGTATTGGGAATGCATTTCATAGTGTGATAGGTAGTGGAGGTTTATGATGTTTCAATCAAATGAGATGACACAAATATTTACAATTGTTCGTTTGACACCCAAGAGATTACATCTTAGAACCATGCAGTGCACCAACAGGAATGGGTGACAGGTGTACATTTCTATTGTCAAGTGGGAGACAGGCTATGGGCAAAGGAAGGGCTACAAATATTTCATTGACACCTACCTAGGCAAATTAGTTTTAGGAAAGAGTCTGTATGGAAGTTGAGTATCTGGAAATTGATTTCCTTAAAACTGTGTTTGCATATCTTCTGAAAAGCTACAGGTACTCCAGAGAGTAAGTATACCTGTTTGAAAAAGCTGTTCTATAGAGTTCTTAAGATAGTCCACCAATGTTTTCCCCCCACAGGAGTAAGAGATAAGAGTGCAGTAAGATGTGCAAGTGGGGACAATTGCAGACACCTCTTTGAGACCTTTGTAGTGGGAAGGAACACAGTGGGAGAGCCTTTTTTTTAGATAAGTTTTAATCTAGGAATTCTGATCCAATTATATTTTGATTAAAACAAGAACTTCATTTGATTTCTGTTGCCAAATATTCCCTGCTTTTTAAAAAGTAGGTGCCTTTTAAATTAATCTATTTAAATTTAGTGTGATAACTGAAGTTATTAATCTCAGATCCAATTTCTCCTAATGTATGCTCACACGGGAGACCCTACTAATTATAAAATGTCACAGATTATCACTTACAAACGAGAGAGAAAAATATGGAGGAAACTCACGAACAATATGCACCAGCTTAACACATACTGACAAATGTCACCCACTTAAAATTGTTTCTAGAATCAGTTAATGATTTTACCTCAAAAACTTTAAATAGATAAAAATTTTCAATAATCCTATTTATTTCATTTTATATATTTCAATGTATTTGTAATTTATAAATTTATTTTATTTATTTATACTTATTTTATATTTAATAAATAGATAAATGTATGAATAAATATAAATAAATAAGATGTTATTTATTCATAGTTATCATTTTTTTCTCTGAAAAATGGTATACTGCATAAGGAAATCAAAAAATATCTTTTACAACAAAGGTTAAAGATACCACATTTGTAAAGGCAAGTATGAAACTATAGCAATGGCAAAGGCCAGTGAGAATATAAACAATATGCAAGTAGGACCAATATCTAAATAAGACTTTATAAAACAACTAGAAAACAGTGCAAAAAAATATACCTCATAATTGTGCATAAAACTGGCAAGCATAAGCTTATTTACTGATATAAAAAAACATAGAATAGCATGCATAATTTTATGTGAGGCTTTTAACATTAATTGAGAGGGAGTCTACACTAAACTAAATTATAAATTTAAATTTATAATCTTGTACATTTCTTAGTTTATTCTATTTATTTTCAGTTTATGTTTATCTCAATTTAGCAAAAATACCCAGCTATTAAAACAAAGGAATCAGACTTTTTACTTTACACTTCAGAAAAGTGCAAATTAGCAAGGTCTTACTGTAAACCAACTATTTGTTTTCAATTACTTGGCACCAGATCTTACATGTTTTTAACCCAATTTTTAACTTCCTCTTGGAGCACCCTGGAGCAAAAGTTTTGAAACAATGTAAGAAAAACTGCCCTTGGAGCACTTGGCAGCCAGAACCTCACTCCATGTGTTATGTGATGTCTCACCTGGGTTTTAGTTAAACCTGGAAACATCTTTCATCCTTAGGTCAAGCAGCAGACTTGCCTAAGCAAAGCTGGTGAAGTCAGAGCCTGATCCCAGGCTTGGAAGTGTGTGTGGGGAAAGGGAAGAGAGAAGGAAGCGAAGGAGAGGAGAGGAGTGGGCAACAAAGAGATATGGGGAATAGGAGGAAAAAAAGAGATGTCAAGAGGAAAAATAAGAGCTGTGCGTGATTGGAAAGGCTAGGGTGGCACCATCCCTGCGTCTTCTGCTGAGCAACATTGTTACCTAAGTCTATTTAGGGAATTTCCAAAACACAGAGGAGCTTTGAGGGTCTGGCTGTCAGACCTTATGCAACCAGTTGTTTTGGGAACAGCCTGGAAATTTCACAAGAGAGCTGAGTTCTCAAGAGATTGACAGTTTGACCAAAAGATCAAAGGTTTGGTGCATTGGGGCTATTTTTCAGAAACCCTTCCAAATTGTGAAGATTTTCCTCCTTGTTATGGCAGTTAAGACATGTGAAAATAGTCACTCAAGGCACTTCTAAGCAGCTTTCTTCTTTGTTCACAAGGTTCCACGAATGTCAGCCCTCTCCAAACCCATGAAAACAAAGTAGGTGACCAGGATGATTACACCCAAATCACTGATAAAAGGAGAGAGAAGCGCAGAAATATGCAGTGATTTGTTTGGCTTTCTGAAAAGAGAGAGTTGCATGGTTGCCTTACAAATATTATTGCCATAAGCAGCATTGCTGTGGGTAGGTGTGGAGGAAGGAGTAATTGCATGATTAACAGTGAGTAGCAGCAGCCAGATGGGGTGGAGAAGGAAATCTTAACAGTTATTTGAGATTCTGAGTTCACCAGATATAGTTCTCAAACCAATAAGAAGGTCTAAAAGCCATACAGTGAGATCCCCTAGATTAGGGAAGTCTGTGATAAACAGAAGCTAATATGGTGTGTTGCTATTGAAAATACACGTAAACTAATAGCAGCTCTCTCTTTTTTTTTAAATGTTTGTTTAATTAACAAAAGGTGATACAGATCATCTAAATACTGGTTAGCAATCCCCAACGACCAGGAGATGCTTAAAATTTATTTGGAACTTAGAGTCTGGAAGTAAAGACACATTTTCCACAACATTTTATACATCACTGTTTTGGCTGCTGAGACTAACTCAGAATATGGGACCATAGAAACTTTGCAATTGCACCAAGATTTTTCCATTCATTGATCCTACAGTTTGGATTCGGCTTCACAACCATACCTGGGACTTATTAGGCCAGGAAGCTGAGGAGTTGGCATGTGTTTTTATTATAGTTAAACTTATCTGGATTTAAAAGGCATTAAACATCTTCTGATTTCTTTCCTTTCCTTCAATTGTACAAGAATGTTTTAATTGGATATTGTAACCGAAAACGTTCACTCTGCATTGATCACCTGGAGATCCGCTTTCAACCCTCTGAAGAGTCCCAAATGCAGGCCTTCCCCTTAAAAGTCCTTAAAGCAGGGTCTTTAAGCCTATAAAGATCCATGAGCCCAAGATTTCCGGCTTAGAATGCTTTGGGCCTCAGTCCTCCAGTTTCACTCTTTGTTCAATTACCCGGAGAGCAGCCAGACCCTGGTTTCCTCTTGTGTCTTGTGGATAAAGTCATCATTATCTTCATTAATGAAAATGAAAATTCAAATTATTTGCACAGAATTCATTCCATTGCTACATATCTCCTTTCCATCATAATTTAAGAAGTTTAAACTTGGTACACAAAGCACATTCTGAGGATGACTGGCCAGACGTTGTTGAAGGGCTTAAGTACAAAGGAGCAAAATAGTGTAGGCTGGGTAATGGTCATCTAAACTGCACTGTAAGCAACATCAGCACTATTATCAGCTCCCACTGAAATTAAATGAAGATGGTTTTTCCAGAAGGAGTTTGCATTCAGCCATAGTGAATTTACAATGGAAGCTTTCAAAAGTGACATAAGTTTCTCCTCAGTTACTCTACTCATAATTCCAATTAGGAACACACTGATTAACCCCAGCACACAATTTCTGGGAGAATCTTACTTCTGTTATCCTGACTAATTTCATGAACCCAGAGAAAAAGGGAGAAGTTTATAATTCATTATGGCAAATCATGCAAAACTAAACCTCTGAAAGCCTGTATCTATAAAAAGATATGAGATTGACCATTATTGATGTTTTTCCTAGGAAGATGGGAGAGCTCTGAATTCAGATGCTGAATGAACTGAC
Organism: Mesoplodon mirus; assembly: GCF_964341445.2. Classification (NCBI taxonomy): domain Eukaryota; kingdom Metazoa; phylum Chordata; class Mammalia; order Artiodactyla; family Ziphiidae; genus Mesoplodon; species Mesoplodon mirus. Next base: position 171,458,197 of record NC_138978.1, on the reverse strand, counting down.
TGCTTCAGAACTGCCCTATAGATACAGTCCATTCAAGTAGGGGAAAATGCTAAATATCTGGCTGAATTTTGTCAGTGTGTTAAACCATTTATTTTTTCTAAAAGCATTTCAGAAGAAAATAGTGGGCGCAATTCATTGGAGCACATGCCTATGAATGTGATAAAACGCAGTGGTTTGCATAGCCAAGATAAAATGGAATGAATGACAAAGCAAATTTCCCCAAAGCTAAGTTGTGTCATAATGTTTATCTATATTGAACGATCTGTGTTTACCCCATCTCTACCAGCACTGCTCTGGCCAAGCCGCCTCACTGAAATCTTTACTCCCTCTCATATGCCTTGTCAAGCCTCTTTTCACAGCTACCACGGTGATTTAAAAAAAAAAAAGAAAAGGATCATGTTACCCCTGCTTATTTAAAACTTATCAAAATTCCCATTGCATTTTGAATAAAATACAGATTCCCCTCAGATCTCATTTCTTATCATGTCTTTCTCAATCATTATTTGCCAGTGTCACTGACCAACTTTCTGTACCTACAAAACATCTCGGCTTCTGGGCCTTTGCATTTCTTAGGCCCACTGCCTGGAGTTCACTTTTCCCTGAATTTGACCAGGCTAATTCCTTCTAGCAATCAGGGCTTAGTCTTTTCTAGGCATCTTATCAAAAGTAGCCTGCATTTTTTTCATTATCACATTATCTTGTTTCATCTTCTTCATAAGGCTCTCATTATCTGAAATTATCTTTATTTGTTTACATGCTTAATGCCGTTCTTCCCCACTAGAATGGAAACCCAAAGATCAGGAGCCTGTTTGTTCTGTTCACTGTTGTATTGCCAACATTTTGACATATATGAAGACCATGTGCCATTTTCTAAATCAAGATTCAGAATGGCTTACATTTTTTGCAGAGAGGGATTGTGATCAAGACCGTATGAAGTTGGAGGGATATGTTGTGGATATGTTGTGGCCAGAGATACGTTGTGGCCAGAGATACGTTGTGGCCAGAATTAAGGATGGCCAAGGGAAAGATGGTAAGATGATGGACAGTATGGTATTGTAGAAAGTATGTGAGCTTAGAATCAGACCTGAGCTCAAATCTCAAGCTGCCTTACTAGTTGTGTGACCTTGGGCAAGGTACTTACAGAGTTAGTGAGGCTCACTTTCCTTGTTTATAAAGAATGGAGAACAAAGAGCATTTACAAATAACTGTTTCACAATGTTGTGAAGACTAAATGATATGTGTGTAAAGTGACTAGGTCTGTGCCTTATACATACAGGCTCCCAATAAGTGGTAAATTATTGTGACAGACATTACTTGTTACCTAGCCCATAGCTATACTCCCTTCTTTGATAACAGGCCCCTAATTTTGTTCAGGGTGGTAATGCCTAGACCCAGATGATGAATCATGTTTAATCTAAGACAATAATTAGCAACCTGTTCCCCACTTTCCCAGCCTCCTTTGCAACTACAGGTGGTCACAGGACCCAATGTTGGATGATGAAACTAAGGGAAAGTTGGCTCTGTGTGTGTAAAGGGGGGAAGGGAGACTCCAGAGAGGTTTCTGCTTTTCTGATACAAGGACAGACATCAGTGATGCTGTATATGACTGCCTCCCCCCCGCCACCCTTTCTTCCTGCCATGAATATTGAAGTGATGGCTTATGAGCAAACATCCTACAACCTGAAGAGAAAGCCTTGCCATTTTTGAGCCACGGAACCAATGCCAGAAACCATTTACCTGCACACATTTTTGTTATATGAAAATAACAATCCCATATTTACTGAAGCAACTGTTAGGTTACCTGCTACTAAAAGTAATATTTCTAAATGATGCAAATGTATATGTGTCTGTGTGTATGTATATGTGTGCGTAGGCAAGTAGAGCATCTAAAGTTGATGGTAATGAGACATATGTTACTGGTACCCAAAGTTAGCTGGTTCAGTGTCACCAGGATGTTTACCAAGTAAAAGCAGGGATGGATTGCCAATTTATTCAAGGTCACACCTTAAACATGGTAAAGTTTAAGGATGTGGATTATAAATTTCATTAATTAAAGCTGATACTCAGGATACCCATCCCTCTAAAACATGGGCTACATTTTATTGTGGAAAACAATAGTACGTGTATTTATCTAAAACCAAGTTTTAAAAGAAATCTGCTTTTCATTTTCAATGTTAACCTCATTTTATTTCCTTTTATAAAACTGAGTATATTCTCTTTATATTTTTGGATATTTGATAAAGAACAAACAGCATTTACAAAATGCTACATTTAAAAAAACTTATTTTAGATCTTAAAATTTTAAAGTGTTTATGAGACAAATGTTTTTTAAAATAAAACTGACATTTAAACTAAAAATGTTCTATTGTACTATGTACTATATAAAATACATCATGCTATATGAAATATATTATTATAGGCTAAAATTTTAAAACAATATGGTATAGTTTTAGGTACTTAGCTAACTGTTAATTTTCATAATAAAAGTAAAATTTGTATAGTGTTACTATGCACCTAATTGTTCTAAAATCTTAATTTATATTAACTCATTTAGTCTTCTCATTAGTCTTCTCTATGGATTTGGTACCGTTATTATTGTCATTCTCATTTTATAGCTGGGTAAACTGAGGCACAGAGATACTGAATAATTTGTCTCAGTAGAGCTAAGATATGAACCAAGGGACCCTGGCTCTAGAGTCTGCTCTCTTGTCTGCTATGCTTTGTTGCCTCCCAAGTTTACTCATTATACTTCATATGAGCATAGTTATATTACTTGTTAACTTGTGCTAAGCTACATTCCTTAACACATTTCCTATTCACTCCTTTTGCTGTGTATTTAAAGATTTTTTTTCATTTATTATCGCATATACTTTGGAATAAATGGACTTGCCATCCTCCCTTACCCTATTCCTCCCAGTAACCTAACAAGTTGAGGTGGATCACTAGCACTCTTGTGCACTCAGCCAATTAGAAAACTCCTTCTGATGGGAATCCTAAGCCAAAATTCTCACCTGCCTTAAGAATAAAGACCCTTAAGAAAAAAGGATCAGTTGCCCTTTGGGGACACATTAGGAGCCATTGCACTAACCGCATTCAGCTTGTAAAACTCTAGCTTGAATTCTGCCATTTCTATTTAGTTCATGGCCTACAGTTCTGGGCCTGTGTATATCTTATTCCATATTCTGGGGGAACCGCACAAGTGTTATCTTTTCCTTTGTCTGTCTGTCATTGTGACTTAGGAAATATGGACAAGGATGAGGACTACTGATTTTATGGATGAAACAAAAGTTTTAGAAAGAGAGCGGGACAGTGCATCCCTTCAGTTGTCTGCTCCATGATTAAGCTGACTATGAGAAAGGGATAAGAGAAAAGTAAAAGTCAGACGTATTTAAAGGAAGAGAGTAGAGAATGTGAGAATAAAATGTGGGAGAAGGGAAGAGATTCAGAGAAGAGTGAGAAAGTCAGCAGGTCTGGGTCTTGGGGGTGTGGGACAGGTATATGAAGAGTGTTGGAGAAGAAAAGATCTGCTTCATCCGTGTCTCACTTGTGGAAACTACAGTGTTCAAGGAAGCTGCCCAGGATGGCCTCTCTGCTTGGATGCTCCTTAGACATCAAGGAAATAAATAATTAAGCCTAGCCCTGACCACATCCTTTCTCTCCTGGCATTTGTATCCTCCCTCCATTCTCCAAACCTTTGATATTTTTCCTTAAATTAATCACTCATTTTCTCTTTGCAACGTCCTGTCCTGGCATCTGCAGCTCTCGCTTTTGTGAACGGCTTTTGGGTACTCTGCACTAAGCAGCCATCCTGGATCAGATCATGTCAGAAAGACGCTTTTCCAGTTATGGGAAAACCACAAGAAAGTTCCTCAAATGGCAGTCCCAGCTTGCTCCCCGCAATTATGTTTTTGTCTCCCCCTTCTTGCTTTCAAGTTTTTTTTTTTTTTAGTTTTGTATATGGAACTTAGCTAACAGGAAGAAGAGATTACTAGCGTTAACTTTTGAGCAAACTCCTTAGAGGAGTTCCTCTGAAATTTCTGTAGCTCCATGATGTAGGCTGACTTTTCATTTTCCTTTCACTCATCAGCATCTCACAAATTCGCTTCTGCCTCTCTACGAAGTCTGGTCCTACAAAAGTTTCTAAGAACCTCCCCGTTCATGACTCAAATAGAAACTGTTCAGTCCTTTTGTTAACTGAGTACTTTTTGACCACATCTTTCTTTCTTCCATCCCCAAATCCTTGTGCCATGTATTCCTCCCAGGTTGTTCCTTCTGATTTTTTTCCCCACTGGTTCCTCCTCCTCTGTTTCATCCTTACATTGTAGCTTCCCTGGGCTTCTGATTCTGTCATTCTTTCCCTTCCCCTTCCTTCACCTTCTTCCCTATTATGGGTTGAATTGCATCTCCTCCAAAAAGGTATGTTAAAGCCCTAATCCCTAGTACCTTAGAATGTGAGCTTATTTAGAAATAGGGTCATTGCAAATGTAATTAGCTAAATTGACATGAGGTTATACTGGAGTAGGATGGGTTCTAAGTCCAATATGACTTGTGTCCTTATTGGAAAAAATAAATTTGATAGAGCATATGTACAGGGGAGGCAGCCACGTGAAGAGGGAGGAGGGACTGGAGTTATGCTGCCACAAACCAAGGAACACCAGGGGGTTACCAGAAACTGGGGGAGGCGAGGACGGCTACTCCTTGAGAGACTTCAGGGGGATCGTGGCCCTGCCAACATCTTGACTTCAGACTTCTAGCCTCCAGAACCATGAGACAATACATTTCTGTTTAGCCCTGGTTTGTGGGTACTTTGTTCTGGCAGTCCTAGGAAACTAATAACCCTCCCCTCTTCTCCTCTCCCCTCTCGTCCCTCCTCCTCTTTTCCCTTCTTTTCTCTTTTCTTCCCTAATCCCTGGATAACAACATCCACCCCATGACTTCCATTATCACCTGTATTCTGACAACTCTCAGGTCTCCTGAACTCCAAAACCAAATTTATAATTTCCCATTTATCTTCTTCATCTGGGTGTTCTGCAGACATTTGAAAGTCAACACATTTAAAACGGGACTCCGATTTGCTCTTTATTCTGTTCTTGTGGCAGGTTGTATTTTCCTAAGATGACTGCACAATGTATCTCACTGTGACATCATAATGTGACATTGTAACTCTGTTCTTCCAGAGTTGAGGGTCTCTTTTCCCTCCCTGAACCTGGGTGGACCTTTGTGACAACCTTGACCAGTGAAGTGACTAGTAGCAGAAGTGACTTCATGTAACTTCTAAGGCCAGGTCATAAAAATTCCATTCACTTCCACCTGGTTTTCTTGGAACACTTGCTATTGGAACCCAGCCACCATGCTGTGAGAAAGCCTAGGCCACATGGAGAGGCCAAGTGTAGGCACTCTGGTCAACAGCTCCAAGTGAGGTCCCAGTTGACAGCCAATATGAACCTCTAGGCATATGAAAGAGGAAGGCTTTGAGATGATTCCAGCCACAGCCGCCATCTGACCGCAACACGTGAGAGATCTTGAACAGGAACCGTAAGGCTAAGGCAATCAGCCTCCAAAACCATAAGAGATGATCACAAATGATTGTGTTATTTTAAGCCACTAAGTTTTGTGAATAAATCATTATGCAGCAATAGATAACTGCAGTGGTTCTTTATTTCGATTAATAAAACAATATTTAGTCAGTCACAATGCTTTATATTCTCAGTCATCTGTAATTCTTCCTTTTCACTCACTCCACAAATTTAGTCCATTTTCTAGTTCTTGCCAATTCAACCTCATAAATTTTTGCTGAGAAAATGCTCTTCTTTATATACTCTGTTTCCCTGCCTTATGGATACCATTGTAATAATGCATACGAAAGAGGATGAGGTCTTAAACTGACATCTTCCAGGCTTCCATTTTGTCCTGATTGAATCGATCCTCATGCTTATGTTAGAGTGACCTCTTTAAAATACAAATCTGACCATGTCATTTTCTTGCCTGTCACCCTCTGAGTTAAAGATAATGTCTTCTTATGCAAAGATACTCATTATGCAAGGTCCTCCATAAGGTGGTTCCCAAAACTGTCTTTCCAGATTTATCACTTGGCATGGCATCCCATGTCCCCAACATTCTAGCCACTTTGGCCTATTCATTTTGCCCTAAGTGAGCAGCATCTATGCTTCTGTACTTCTGCCCATGATCCTTCTTCTCCCTGGAATGTCTTTGTGAGTTTTTCCTGTCCTAGATTACATACCACTGTTTTGAAGAACTTTATTGGAACATTCCCTTGTCCCCCAGCAGAACTACTTTTTTTTCCTCTGCTTTAATAAAACCTTGCAATATTTCTCTCATTTTATTAGAATTATGTTTTTTCCTAGCTGTCTCTCCTATTAAACTGAGAAACCTCTAGTACTAGAACTACATGCTAGATTTAATATTACATACTGATGATTCTAAGTACAGCAAGGTATAATATAGTTACACCATTAATTCAATCATTCATTTATTTGCTCATTCACTTATTCCTTTATCAAATATTGTTTACCAATGGCACTCTATTCCCAAGGAAAGAGTGAGCATGTAACTTTTCTAATTTGCCTTAGAGAGCTGAAAACTCAAGCCATTGTCTTTTGCTGGGAGAGCTCACAGGATATTTTGGGAACAATTTCAATACCAAAAATAAAACACATGTTTATGAAACTAAACACTGTAATAACCACTTTACATATATCATTACACTTAATCCTCATAAAGATACTTGAATGTAGATTTTATTGTTGAGTAAACTGTTAAAGACTAAATAGCTTGCCCAAGTTAAAAGTAAATAGCAATGCTATATTTGGATCTAAGTCTGTTTGGTTCTCAAGTTCATTTTCTTTCCATCATATGTCATATTTTCTTCTCCTTTTAGTATCAGTGGTCATCTCTTTCGTAATTACTGCATTGTTGGCATTTCCAGATCACCTATGTGTCCATCTACTAAAATATCTGGTGGGGAGGTGGGACACTACTAGCCCTGACAGCCTTTCCACCTAACTTTCCAAATTTCAGTTCCCCCAGGTGTCTAGTGAGCTGTCCTTTATTTCTCTTCCATTCTCAGTTATTTTGAGCAGTTTAGAAGTTGAGTTTTCATGAGGCTGCACTGAGAAGTTTGATTTGTCAGGCAAAGATGGACTTGAGAGACTCTAATTAGAGACAGTCTTGTGTTCAAATAAGGCATGTGGGAGGAAAGTCACAGCTGAGTAAGTAAGGACTGTGGGTGTGGCTGTGGCATTTGCGTGTGGGCCTTTGTGTCTGTGTGGGTGTGAGAATGCAAGCACATGTGCTGTCTGCAGCAGAAGGCATCTGTGGCTGGAGTGGTTCTTGCTACCACTAGGCGTTTTTATTGTCTGCCTGTCCATGTGTTCTTAGGTGCACATGTGGCTTCTCCGTGGGTGTGCCAGTCATGTCTGTGTATGGGTTTCTCTGTGTGCGTGTGGAGGTGCGGAAGGAGAGCTAACTTCTCGATAGCTTTTCCAGACTTCCATCAAGAGCCCAAGACTCAGAGTGAAAATGCTATCAGAAGCTAAAATGAAATTTGCTACTGATATCTTAACTAGGAGGCATGGAGAAGCCAGAAAATGGAATCAACAATCCATTACATCCCCCACTCCTCTTCTTTTTCCAGTCTTAAAAGAGTCTCCTTCCTCATCTCCACCTCATCCCTTAACTGTCCAGGTGAATTATTTTTCACTCTGCTTGCATGTCATCAAACTGAATGATTGTTTCTGTGTTTCTGCCTCTAAACACTTCTGTGTTTTTGTCTCTAAAAAGGAAGAGAAGAGCTCTGAGATCCAGAGAAGACCGGCAGGTGAAATGTCTAGACGGGGGACACAGGGAGCCACTGCCTGCTCTGCCGTGTTGAATCATCACATTGACTATATGCCAGGCACTGTGTTATAATATGGTCACACCACTGTCCCAATGTCCCCAAGTAATAGGCTAACAAGCAGGAGGAGATAAAAGATAAAATAACAGGTAGAATTATGGTAGAACATGAAACAGATCAATCAATGAAAGCAACTGTGTGAATTGTGGAATATAAGTTCTCTTTGTGCTCTATCAAAGTAAAATTTGCAAAAAAATTTGACCAAGGTAAAAAATTTATGAAAAAAATAAAGAGAAAAAGTCTATGAAAACTCTCTAATGCAGAGCTTCTACTAATACCTGAGTCACACTTCACCCCTCTCCAAACATTGTAACTATGCTACTTTGGCTGGTGACTCTGATTTCTAAAAATGAAAAATATTTTATTTTTACATTCTGTGGCTTTTGTATAACTAGAGGGGGTAAATTTGAGAGAGAGAGAGAGAGGAGAGACAGAAGAGAGAGGACAGAAGAAGAAGAGAGGGAAGGATGTAACATGACAGAGAGGTATTGATAGATTTTTTTTACATAGTTATTGGAGTATAATTGCTTTGCAATGGTGTGTTAGTTTCTGCTTTATAACAAAGTGAATCAGTTATACATATACATATGTTCCCATATCTCTTCCCTCTTGCGTCTCCCTCCCTCCCACCCTCCCTATCCCACCCCTCTAGGTGGACACAAAGCACCGAGCTGATCTCCCTGTGCTATGCGGCTGCTTCCCACTAGCTATCTATTTTACGTTTAGTAGTGTATATATGTCCATGCCTCTCTCTCGCTTTGTCACAGCTTACCCTTCCCCCTCCCCATATCCTCAAGTCCATTCTCTACTAGGTCTGTGTCTTTATTCCTGTCTTACCCCTAGGTTCTTAATGACTTTTTTTCCCTTAAATTCCATATATATGTGTCAGCATAAGGTATTTGTCTTTCTCTTTCTGACTTACTTCACTCTGTATGACAGACTCTAGGTCCATCCACCTCATTAGAAATAGCTCAATTTCGTTTATTTTTATGGCTGAGTAATATTCCATTGTATATATGTGCCACATCTTCTTTATCCATTCATCCGATGATGGACACTTAGGTTGTTTCCATCTCCTGGCTATAGTAAATAGAGCTGCAATGAACATTTTGGTTCATGACTCTTTTTGAATTATGGTTTTCTCAGGGTATATGCCCAGTAGTGAGATTGCTGGGTCATATGGTAGTTTTATTTGTAGTTTTTTAAGGACCCTCCATACTGTTCTCCATAGTGGCTGTACCAATTCACATTCCCACCAGCAGTAAAAAAGTGTTCCCTTTTCTCCACACGCTCTCCAGCATTGATTGTTTCTAGATTTTTTGATGATGGCCATTCTGACTGCTGTGAGATGATTTCTCATTGTAGTTTTGATTTGCATTTCTCTAATGATTAATGACGTTGAGCATTCTTTCATGTGTTTGTTGGCAGTCTGTATATCTTCTTTGGAGAAATGTCTATGTAGGTCTTCTACCCATTTTTGGATTGTTTGTTTGTTTTTTTGTTATTGAGCTGCATGAGCTGTTTGTAAATTTTGGAGATTAATGCTTTGTCAGTTGCTTCATTTCCAAATATTTTCTCCCATTCTGAGGGTTGTCTTTTGGTCTTGTTTATGGTTTCCTTTGCTGTGCAACAGCTTTGAAGTTTCATTAGGTCCCATTTGTTTATTTTTGTTTTTATTTCCATTTCTCTAGGAGGTGGGTCAAAAAAGGATCTTGCTGTGATTTATGTCATAGAGTGTTCTGCCTACATTTTCCTCTAAGAGTTTGAAAGTTTCTGGCCTTACATTTAGGTCTTTAATCCATTTTGAGCTTATTTTTGTGTATGGTGTTAGGGAGTGATCTAATCTCATACTTTTACATGTACCTGTCCAGTTTTCCCAGCACCACTTATTGAAGAGTCTGTCCTTTCTCCACTGTACATTCCTGCCTCCTTTATCAAAGGCAAGGTGACCATATGTACGTGGGTTTACCTGTGGGCTTTCTATCCTGTTCCATTGATCTATCTTTCTGTTTTTGTGCCAGTACCATACTGTCTTGATTACTGTAGCTTTGTAGTATAGTTTGAAGTCAGGGAGCCTGATTCCTCCAACTCCGTTTTTCATTCTGAAGATTGCTTTGGCTCTTCGGGGTCTTTTGTGTTTCCATACAAATTGTGAAAGTTTTTGTTCTAGTACTGTGAAAAATGCCAGTGGTAGTTTGATAGGGATTGCATTGAATCTGTAGATTGCTTTGGGTAGTAGAGTCATTTTCACAATGTTGATTCATCCAATCCAAGAACATGGTATATTTCTCCATCTATTTGTATCATCTTTAATTTATTTCATCAGTGTCTTATAATTTTCTGCATACAGGTGTTTTGTCTCCTAAGGTAGGTTTATTCCTAGATATTTTATTCTTTTTGTTGCGCTGGTAAATGGAAGTGTTTTCTTGATTTCACTTTCAGATTTTTCATCATTAGTGTATAGGAATGCCAGAGATTTCTGTGCATTAATTTTGTATCCTGCTACTTTACCAAATTCATTGATTAGCTCTAGTAGTTTTCTGGTAGCATCTTTAGGATTCTCTATGTATAGTATCATGTCATCTGGAAACAGTGACAGCTTTACTTCTTCTTTTCCTATTTGGATTCCTTTTATTTCCTTTTCTTCTCTGATTGCTGTGGCTAAAACTTCCAAAACTATGTTGAATAAGAGTGGTGAGAGTGGGCAACCTTGTCTTGTTCCTGATCTTAGTGGAAATGCTTTCAGTTTTTCACCATTGAGGACGATGTTGGCTGTGGGTTTGTCATATGTGGCCTCTATTATGTTGAGGAAAGTTCCCTCTATGCCTACTTTCTCTAGGGTTTTTTTTTTTTATCATAAATGGGTGTTGAATTTTGTCGAAAGCTTTCTCTGCATCTATTGAGATGACCATATGGTTTTTCACCTTCAATTTATTAATATGGTGTATCACATTGACTGATTTGTGTATATTGAAGAATCCTTGCATTCCTGGAATAAACCCCACTTGATCATGGTGTATAATCCTTTTAATGTGCTGTTGGATTCTGTTTGCTAGTATTTTGTTGAGGATTTTTGCATCTATGTTCATTGGTGATATTGGCCTGTAGTTTTCTTTCTTTGTGACATCCTTGTCTGGTTTTGGTATCAGGGTGATGGTGGCCTCGTAGAATGAGTTTGGGAGTGTTCCTCCCTCTGCTATATTTTGGAAGAGTTTGAGAAGGATGGGTGTTAGCTCTTCTCTAAATGTTTGATTGAATTCTCCTGTGAAACCATCTGGTCCTGGGCTTTTGTTTGTTGGAAGATTTTTAATCACAGTTTCAATTTCAGTGCTTGTGATTGGTCTGTTCATATTTTCTATTTCTTCCTGATTCAGTCTTGGCAGGTTGTGCATTTCTAAGAATTTGTCCATTTCTTCCAGGTTGTGCATTTTATTGGCATAGAGTTGCTTGTAGTAATCTCTCATGATCTTTTGTATTTCTGCAGTGTCAGTTGTTACTTCTCCTTTTTCATTTCTAATTCTATTGATTTGAGTCTTCTCCCTTTTTTTCTTGATGAGTCTGGCTAATGGTTTATCAATTTTGTTTATCTTCTCAAAGAACCAGCTTTTAGTTTTATTGATGTTTGCTATCGTTTCCTTCATTTTTCTCCATTTATTTCTGATCTGATCTTTATGATTTCTATCTTTCTGCTGACTTTGGGGGTGTTTTTGTTCTTCTTTCTTTAATTGCTTCAGGTGCAAAGTTAGGTTGTTTATTCGAGATGTTTCCTGTTTCTTAAGGTGGGATTGTATTGCCAGAAACTTCCCTCTTAGAACTGCTTTTGCTGCATCCCATAGGTTTTGGGTGGTCGTGTCTCCATTGTCATTTGTTTGTAGGTATTTTTTGATTTCCTCTTTGATTTCTTCAGTGATCACTTTGTTATTAAGTAGTGTATTGTTTAGCCTCCATGTGTTTGTATTTTTTACAGATCTTTTCCTGTAATTGATGTCTAGTCTCATAGCATTGTGGTCGGAAAAGATACTTGATACAATTTCAATTTTCTTAAATTTACCAAGGCTTGATTTGTGACCCAAGATATGATCTATCCTGGAGAATGTTCCATGAGAACTTGAGAAAAATGTGTATTCTGTTGTTTTTGGATGGAATGTCCTATAAATATCAATTAGGTTCATCTTGTTTAATGTATCATTTAAAGCTTGTGTTTCCTTATTTGTTTTCATTTTGGATGATCTGTCCATTGGTGAAAGTGGGGTGTTAAAGTACCCTACTATGATTGTGTTACTGTTGATTTCCCCTTTTATGGCTGTTAGTATTTGCCTTATGTATTGAGGTGCTCCTATGTTGAGTGCATAAATATTTACAATTGTTATATCTTCTTCTTGGATCGATCCCTTGATCATTATGTAGTGTCCTTCTTTGTCTCTTCTAATAGTATTTATTTTAAAGTCTATTTTGTCTGATATGGGAATTGCTACTCCAGCTTTCTTTTGGTTTCCATTTGCATGGAATATCTTTTTCCATCCCCTCACTTTCAGTCTGTATGTGTCCCTAGGTCTGAAGTGGGTCTCTTGTAGACAGCATATATATGGGTCTTGTTTTTGTATCCATTCAGCCAGTCTGTGTCTTTTGGTGGGAGCATTTAATCCATTTACATTTAAGGTAATTATCGATATGTATGTTCCTATTCCCATTTTCTTAATTGTTTTGGGTTCGTTATTATAGGTCTTTTCCTTCTCTTGTGTTTCTTGCCTAGAGAAGATCCTTTAGCATTTGTTGTAAAGCTAGTTTGGTGGTGCTGAACTCTCTCAGCTTTTGCTTGTCTATAAAGGTTTTAATTTCTCCATCAAATCTGAATGAGATCCTTGCTGGGTAGAGTAATCTTGATTGCAGGTTTTTCTCCTTCATCACTTTAAATATGTTCTGCCAGTCCCTTCTGGCTTGCAGAGTTTCTGCTGAAAGATCAGCTGTTAACCTTATGGGGATTCCCTTGTGTGCAATTTGTTGTCTTTCCCTTGCTGCTTTTAATATGTTTTCTTTGTGTTTAATTTTTGATAGTTTGATTAATATGTGTCTTGGCGTGTTTCTCCTTGGATTTATCCTGTATGGGACTCTCTGCTTCCTGGACTTGATTAACTATTTCCTTTCCCATATTGGGGAAGTTTTCAACTATAATCTCTTCAAATATTTTCTCAGTCCCTTTCTTTTTCTCTTCTTCTTCTGGAACCCCTATAATTCGAATGTTGGTGCATTTAATGTTGCCCCGGAGGTCTCTGAGACTGTCCTCAGTTCTTTTCATTCTTTTTTCTTTATTCTGCTCTGCATAGTTATTTCCACTATTTTATCTTCCACGTCACTTATCCGTTCTTCTGCCTCAGTTATTCTGCTATTGATCCCTTCTAGAGTATTTTTCATTTCATTTCTTGTGTTTTTAATGGATGCTTGATTCATCTTTAGTTCTTCTAGGTCCTTGTTAACTGTTTCTTGCATTTTCTCTATTCTATTTCCAAGATTTTGGATCATCTTCACTCTCATTATTCTGAATTCTTTTTCAGGTAGACTGTCTTATTTCCTCTTCATTTGTTAGGTCTGGTGGGTTTTTATCTTGCTCCTTCACCTGCTGTGTGTTTTTCTGTCTTCTCATTTTGCTTATCTTACTGTGTTTGGGGTCTCCTTTTTGCAGGCTGCAGGTTCGTAGTTCCCGTTGTTTTTGGTGTCTGTCCCCAGTGGCTAAAGTTGGTTCAGTGGGTTGTGTAGGCTTCCTGCTGGAGGGGACTAGTGCCTGTGTTCTGGTGGATGAGGCTGGATCTTGTCTTTCTGTTGGGCAGATCCACGTCTGGTGGTGTGTTTTGGGGTGTCTGTGGACTTATTATGATTTTAGGCAGCCTCTCTGGTAATGGGTGGCATTGTGTTCCTGTCTTGCTAGTTGTTTGGCATAGGGTGTCCAGCACTGTAGCTTGCTGGTCGTTGAGTGAAGCTGGTTGTTGGTGTTGAGACGGAGATCTCTGGGAGATTTTCACCATTTGATATTATGTGGAGCTGGGAGGTCTCTTGTGGACCTGTGTCCTGAAGTTGGCTCTCTCACCTCAGAGGCATAGCACTGACTACTGGCTGCAGCACCAAGAGCTTTTCATCCACACTGCTCAGCATAACAGGGAAAAAATGTAGAAAGAAAGAAAGAAAGAAAGAAAGAGGATAAAAGAAAATAAAATAAAGTAAGATAAAATAAAATAAAGTTATTAAAATAAAATAATTATTATTAAGAAAAAAATTTTTAAGTAAAAAAAAAACAACAACAAGAACAACAAAAACAGACGGATAGAACCCTAGGACAAATGGTGAAAGCAAAGCTATACAGACAAAATCTCACACAGAAGCATACACATACACGCTCACAAAAAGAGGAAAAGGGGAAAAAATCATAAATCTTGCTCTCAAAGTCCACCTCCTCAATTTGGGATGATTCGTTGTCTATTCAGGTATTCCACAGAAGCAGGGTACATCAAGTTGATTGCGGAGCTTTAATCCGCTGCTCCTGAGGCTGCTGGGAGAGATTTCCCTTTCTCTTTGTTCGCACAGCTCCCGGGTTTCAGCTTTGGATTTGGCCCCGCCTCTGCGTGTAGGTCGCCGGAGGGTGTCTGTTCTTTGCTCAGACAGGACGGGGTTAAAGGAGCCCCTGATTCGGGGTCTCTGGCTCACTCAGGCCAGCAGGAGGGAGGGGTACGGAGTGCGGGGCGGGCCTGCGGCGTCAGAGGCCGGCGTGACGTTTCACCAGCCTGAGGCGCGCCGCGCGTTCTCCCGGTGAAGTTTTCCCTGGATCACGGGACCCTGGCAGTGGCAGGCTGCACAGGCTCCCCGGAAGGGGGTGTGGAGAGTGACCTGTGCTCACACACAGGCTTCTTGGTGGCAGCAGCAGCAGCCTTAGCGTCTCATGCCCGTCTCTGGGGTCCGCGCTGATAGCCGCGGCTCGCGCCCGTCTCTGGAGCCCCTTTCAGCAGCGCTCTTAATCCCCTCTCCTCATGCACCAGGAAACAAAGAGGTAAGAAAAAGTCTCCTGCCTCTTCGGCAGGTCCATACTTTTCCCTGACTCCCTCCCGGCTAGCCGTGGTGCACTAACACCTTCAGGCTGTGTTCACGCCGCCATTCCTCTCCCTGCGCTCCGACCGAAGCCCGAGCCTCAGCTCCCAGCTCCCAGCTCCCGCCCACCCCGGCGGCTGAGCAGAAAAGCCTCTCGGGCTGGTGAGTGCCGGTCGGCACCGATCCTCTGTGCGGGAATCTCTCCGCTTTGCCCTCTGCGCCCCTGTGGCTGCGCTCTCCTCCGCGGCTCCGAAGCTCCCCCCTCCTCCACCCGCGGTCTCCGCCTGCGAAGGGGCTTCCTAGTGTGTGGAAACCTTTCCTCCTTCACGGCTTCCTCCCAGTGGTGCAGGTCCCGTCTCTATTCTTTTGTCTCTGTTTATTCTTTTTTCTTTTGCCCTACCCAGGTACGTGGGGAGTTTCTTGCCTTTTGGGAGGTCTGAGGTCTTCTGCCAGCGTTCAGTAGGTGTTCTGTAGGAGTTGTTCCACATGTAGATGTATTTCTGATGTATCTGTGGGGAGGAAGGTGATCTCCGCATCTTACTCTTCCGCCATCTTACCCCTCTCAGTATTGATAGATTTTTATTCTTCTATTGAATGACAGCCATACAATCAGAACAGCAGTGAGATGCTTCCTCCTAAGTTGGAAAAAGGAGAAATAAGGTTTGCCATCTGTGGGAGTAGGCCAGGAGACTGTAAATAAGTGCCTGAAGTGTTTGGGAACACGAAAAGCTCCAGTTAAGGTCACCTGGGTGTAATTTCAAGCAGGCAGTTCTAGAATGTGATTTTAATTTAGTAATGGGAACCCCATTGTACCTCATATGGAGAAAGAGTTGAATGCACAGAAGACAGTTCAGTCTGGAGGAATAGAAAGGGAAACTACAACTGGGCAGTCCAGAGACAGGGAATTAGGAGACACAAATACTCAATCACTGCAGCGTATTGTGGGGCAATGATCCTTCATCCCACAGCCCCACCTCTAGCATGAATAGGAGATTTTGCTTAAGATCATGCATATTTCCATTTGTTTTTATTTTCTGCTCACTAAGTAGCATTTTCATCATGAACTGTTCTGCTAATGAGAAGGTAGTACCCTGGATGGGAAAAATATCATTATTCTAAGACCTGGAAGGAGTATCTCTCCCAGAATAAGTGAAGGAAGGGACAGTCTAATTGGACTGATAAACTTCAATCTCCTGTGAGTTTGATTAGTTTGATTAGTCTTCCCAGGACTGATGATGGAGAGACACTGACAAGGCAAGAGCCAGATCCAGAACTGTATCACCTGTGAGGCCCATTGTGGATGGGAAGCTGGCCTTCCTCTGGAAAGCACTCTGCTGTTAACTGCATTGAATACTTAACACTGCTGGGTCATTATTTAGGAACAATACATATAGATGGGATAAGGCTTATCAGTATATGCATATTTGCAACCTTTCTCCTTCCCTGACACTAAAAAGGACTCTAGCTTGGCCTATTTAGTGCTGTTTCTTTTCCCCACTCTGCAAATCGTAGTCCTGATTTGCTTGAATGGTTTTTGAGATTTTGTGGTGGAGGGTTGAGAGGAAAAGGTGGGGAGTTGGGGAGCAAAAAGACAAGATATGCTTATGTAGGGATTTAAAGGAGATTAGTGGTGGTCTGTGAGAGAAATGGATTGAGGAGAGAAATAAGAAGTAGTCATCAAGGTCTGTGTATCAGCTTCATGGAGTTTGAGGTGACACAAGTAAAATACTTGTTATACTGAAATTATTTTAGTTGGATGAAATGGAATGCATTTTTTAGAAAAATGTATGCTCCTTCATCTGCTGTGTGCTTTTCTGTCTTCTCATTTTGTTTTACTTACTGTGTTTGGGGTCACCTTTTCACAGGCTGCAGGTTCGTAGTTCCAGTTGTTTTTGGTGTCTGCTGCCAGTGGGTGAGGTTGGTTCAGTGGCTTGTGTAGGCTTCCTGGTAGAGGGGACTGGTGCCTGTGCTCTGGTGGGGGAGGGGGCTGGATCTTGTCTTTCTGGTGGGCAGAGTCGCATCTGCTGGTGTGTTTTGGGGTGCCTGTGAACTTAATATGATTTTAAACAGCCTCTCTGCTAATGGGTGGGGTTGTATTCCTGTCTTGCTAGTTGTTTGGCAAGGGGCGTCGAGCTCTGGAGCTTGCTGGCCGTTGGGTGGAGCTGGGTCTTAGCACTGAGACAGAGATCTCTGGGAGAGCTCTCGTCAGTTGATATTACATGGGCCTGGTAGGTCTGTGGTGGTCCAATGTCCTGAACTCGGCTCTCCCACCTCAGAGGCTCAGGCCTGACACCAGGCCAGAGCACCAAGACCCTGTCAGCCACACGGCTCTGGGAATTCAGGCAAAGTCGGCAGGAATCAGCTCCAAATATTAAGACCTCAAGCTTACTAACCAAGCGGAAATGCTTCCAATCCTGCAGTCTTTTCCTGTCTTAAAATATATTAATTCTAATCTCAAATTGATTGATAGTTTTGGTTATAGAATTCTAGGCTGAGTTATTCCCAAAAGCCAAGACATGGAAATAGTCTAAATGTCCATCGATGGATAAATGTATAAATAAAATGTAGTATATACACAATGGAATATTATTCAGTCATAAAAAGAAGGAAATTCTGTTTTTGTGAGAACATGGATGGACCTTGAGTGCACTTTGCTAAGTGAAACAAGTCAGACAGAGAAAAAAAATACTTCATGCTCTTATGTACAGAATCTAAAACAGCCGTACTCATAAAAATAGACAGTAGAAAAGTTGTTGCCAGGAGCTGGGGGTTGGGGGAAATAGGGAGATGTTGATCAAAATGTATAAACTCCCAGCTACAAGATGAATAAGTTCTGGGGATCTAGTGTATAGCATGGTGGCTATAATTAACAATACTGTATTATATACTTCAAAGTTTTTAGGAGAGAAGATTTTAAATGTTATCACCACACACACACACACACACACACAAAGGTAATTATGTGAGGAAATGGAGATGTTAATTAGCCTTATTGTGGTAACCATTTTGCTATATATATGTATCAAATCATGAAAAAATAAATTAATTAATTTTAAAAATCCTGGGCTGAAAACAAATGATCATTGAACTTGAAAATATTGTTCTCTAGCATATGCTTTTACTGACAAGAAGTCTGCTTTTCTCCCTGGAGGCTATTTTCCCCCAGCTTTATTGAGATATAATTGACATATAATATTGTATAAGTTAAGGTGTACATAGTGTTGATTCCAGGTGTATGTTGCAAACTGATTACCACCATAGTGTTAGCTAACAAAGCCTTTAGGTACAGACTTCCCTGGAGGTTTTTATGATCTGCTCTTATTATTTTTTTATGTTTTAATTTTTTTTACAATGATTTTCCTAAGTGTGATTCTTATTTATATCACTTGGCATTTGGTAGAATTACCCATTTTAAATTCACCCTCCAATTTGGAAAAAAAATTTTTTTCTTGCTTTGGTGTTCTGATTATTTCTCCTCTCTATTCTCTCTTCTCAATACTCTTATCCTTTGGATTTGGATCTTCTGTATTCATCTCTGAAGTCTCTTATCTTTTCCCATGTTTTCCCTTTCTTTATCTTTTCTTCCAAGTTCTAGGGAACAAACCAGATGATATGTTCCTATCCTTCTATTGAAGTTCTATTCTGGGAACTTGATTTTTAACTCAGTCTGATACTCTCTCACGTCACATGTGAATGAAACTAAAGGCTCTGTCACAACCCTGGACTTCTTTCCAAACTGCTCCTGTCATACATTTTCTACTTGGCTCCTGCTTGCTTGGATTTCCCTCTGATTTGCAGTCCTATTTCTCACCTTTGCTTTTGGCACAGGAAATTCCTGAACAATATTTTGTAAGCTGCTCTGAGACATCTCTTCAGACCCCATAGGGTCTTGGCACCATATGTGCTTCTAAGAGCACTGCTACTCTCAGACCCATTTATGGTCAGCTGATCATTTGTGTTAAGGTGACTCCTTTTATAGAGTAGAGAACAATTTTTAAATTAAATCATCTCTCCTAACTTTTCTTTTGCCATAGTTACAAAATTCGTTGAGTCAGGTTTGATGAAATGAGTGGGCATTTCTATTACATGAGGTAAAAACAATAAGAAAAAGTAACAGATTTCATGGCCACTGTCTTTCAGACCCCGGGTCAATGATGTGTGGCTTACAAAGCAGGCAGTTGTTCACAGTGCAGTAAACTGCCACAGAGGGCTGCTGTCTCTGAGCATAAATTCGGGTGATTCATTTCTATTCCAGGCTGAATCAAAATAATGATAATGAAATTGATGATATGAACTGCATGAGAGAAATGAGCTGCATTTGTGTTATAGATGTATTTTGTAGGTGAGAAAGCAGAACTCAGGGACGTCTTGCCAGAGGTTCACATCTAGTAAATGTCATAGTTTTGCATGTCCCTTCCTTTCTACATCTCCTTATACTCTCTGCTGCCTGAATTAACCTCCCTTCTTTGAAATAGCTAATGGCTATTTCAAAGCCATTAGCAGTAGAGCATGGTGGTTAAGAGCCTGAGTTCTAAAGTCAGACAGTTATGAATTTGAAATCCTGCTCCATCATTTAGAGACCTTGATTCACGTTAGTGACCTGCTCTATCACTGTGACCTTAGAAAGTGACTGTGCCCATCTAGATCCACTTTCTACCCTCTCCACCTTTCTCTCTTCCCCAGTAGTCTGACCTCAGCATATTTATCCACAGGCTCAGGACTCCTGATTGGTTTTTAGCTAAGTAGAGCATGGGAAGAGAATGAAGGTGGATTATTTATCCCCCCTCGTCCTCCCTTGCATTTCCCATGGGCCGGCTGCATCCCTCTGTAGAAGGGGATCCTGTCAGATAATCCTCCTGACTTGGCTCTCCTTCTGGCTTCTGGTAATCATTCTCCTTCTCCAGGGTTAGGATTAGTAATGGTCCCAACATTACTAGCATCAGGATACTGCATTATTCCTTATGATTTCCTTACACTCTGCCTATACTTTGGCAAATAGGGCTTTTATTAAAACCTCCTCCAATTAACCTATATTTGAGTGCTCCATCTGTTTACTGCCAGGACCCCACAGATATATCTATGGCACTCAACTTTTTATGTAAAATGAGTATAAGAATATTATTCACCTTATGGATTTGTTGTGAGGATTAAAGGAGACAGTGGCCCTAAAGCATCAAGCATAATATACAGAAAGTACTTGATACGTTTTAGCTATTACTATTAATTGTAACAATGTCATTCCATTTACGTTAAGGTCAAAATTCGCCTGTTATTGACTAGGCGATTTCAAGTTCAGTGTTTCTAATATTTATGCATACTGGGTTTTTCCCACTTTCTTTTCTCTTCTCTCTCATGCTTTGTTCCTTCAACTAACTAAAATGCTTCTTAAAAGATAACTAGTAGGTTAATGCTAAAGAATAGTTTGTTAATAAACAGGCTGAAAGAGATTCTGGTTTAAATATAGGTATGAGTTCCTATCGCTAATACAGCAGTCAAGGGCAAAAAAAGTAAAAATAAAAATACGTGTCTATTGTGGGTTGTAAACTGAAACCTGCCCACAGGTTTCAGGTAAGAACTTAGTTAGTGAATTAATATATTCTCTGTATATGGAGGTAAGAACAGAAAATCTCTTTACAAACAGAATAAATCTAAACCTGCTTAGAACTGTGACATTCTGGCAGGAGTTAGTAAGATGAACTGGTTGACCTTAGCTTTCCTAATCTTTCATTCTATGATTGATCTTGACAGAAAGAGAAAGTTGCAGAGAAGCTGTCCAGGGGCAGGCCAGTCACCAGTACCTAACACCATGAAGTTTTAGCCTTTGTTCATCTAAATACAGAGCATTGCTTTGTACAAAGAAGAATGGAAAAACATCTCGGGAACAGATGTAAGAAAGCATTCTTTTCCTTTTTCGCAAAAATGTGGTTACCGTAGGCCACCACAGTCAGGACCAGAGGACACCATGCTGGCTAACGGAAACCAGATGCTCTGGTAAAGGAAGCCATGAATAAATATGAATTATTTTCAGCTGAATGACCTTCAATTATCTCCCTTAATGTTGAGCCCGAGTCCTCTGCCATAATCTTCCTTTGGTTACCTAACGAAGAGAATAACAAAGGCGCTCCATGATAGGGTGATTTATGGAGGACATGTACAAGGGCCATCTATGGTATGTGAGAAAGGGAGGGAGAGAGAGCTGGAGAGCAAGAGAGAGAGATTGAGAATTAGTTCAAGATCAAAAATAAAAACACAGGAAATACAGTTTTGTGGGTAGAGTCCTGGCTAGGAGCCAAGAGTCCTGGGTTCCAGTCCTTATTTTGGTACTGATTCATTGTGACATATTGGACCACTTCCAATTATATTTATTATGAATCTAATCTCTTAGCCTCAGTATACCAAGATTTTCCCACCATTGCAAAATGGGGCTGATATTTGTAGATTTCCTAATTTCCAGGAATGCTATGAGACTTGATAGTCATTTTCCTTCACACTAGCTCTATAACCGCAGTGTTGTTTCCTTTATCTCTATATGGGACTATATGATATCCTAGGCCCATAGTTAAACATCTTGAAGATGTCAAGCTTGAATAGTCATTTTCCTTTTCCCAAACGGAACTTGTTCTTAACCAGCTTCCCTTTACCAAACCACTTTTTCGTCACAATGGCTATATCTTAATAACTATTACATCCTTTTTTTTTTTTTTTTTAAAGGAGATGGTGGTGGTGGTGTGGTGGCAGGAACTCTTCGTAGTAAGAAAATTGTTAATGGGAAATGTAATCTTTTAGGGAAGATTTACTTGTAGACTTACCCCATCTCTTTCTTTGGATTTTGCTAAATTTTTCTCAGCAATTTCAACACCCACAAGAACATCTCCACCTACATATCTTACCAAATGCAGACAAAGTTAAATTCATCCTGTTTCTTTTTTCTTGACTCTCCTTGATTCTGTCTCTCTCTTTTCTTCCACTTAAAAATAATTTCTCTTTTTCTGATCTATTTCTCTTAACAGATCCATGATTTTTCTAGAAATCCAGGTTTGGTAGAGTCTCCTCCTCTCCCTTATTGTTTACTGATTCTGGTATATCACTATCAAGAAATCAGAGAAGGTTTATTTTCCGTTCCTTGACTGAGGCCTAAGGCTAAGAGGAGCTCTGGGAAATGAATAACAAAGACCAGATCCCATCCACTTTAAATTTCTCAACAAATATCTCTCTTATCAGTTTTCCTCCTCTGCCTCCTAGATAATCATTTTCTCCCTCTGGATATTTCGTAAAAAACACGCAAACGTGCTATAATTATTTCTTCCATTTAAAAAACTGTCGTTCCCCACCCCCACCCCCAGCCGCAAGAGAAACAAAAATAAAAACTTAAAACTACTATATGAGTTTCCTAGGGCTGCTATAACAAAATGCCATAGACTGGGTGGTTTAAACACCAGAAGTTTATTTTCTCATAATTCTGGAGTGTAGAAGTCCAAGATCAGGGAGTTAGGTTTGGTTTTTCCTGAGGTCTGTCTCCTTGGCTGGCAGATGGCTACCTGCTCGCTGTGGTCTTCACATGGTCTTCCCTCTGTGTGTGTGCATCCCTAATGTCAATCTCTGTGTGTCCTAATCTCCCCTTCTTATAAGGATACTAGTCATATTATATTAGGGCCCACCCCAACTGCCACATTTTACCTGAATTACCTCTTTAAGGACCCTATCTCCAAGTGTAGTCGCACTCTGAGATACTGAAGGTTAAGGCTTCAACATATGAACTTTGCAGGGACACAATTCAGTCTACAACAGAAACCAACAGCAACAAAAATTCTAAGAACCAGTTTTTACCCCACTTCCTTCTACTACTACCACCTAATTTCTTGCTCCCCTTTGCAGAAAATCTTCTCAAAAGAATTGTGTGTACTTGCTGTCTCCAGCCTTTCCCCTCCCATTCTCTCAACACCACTCCATTCAGTTTTTTGCTTTCACCAGTCCACCTAAACTACTCTGGTCAGGGTCACTCACAACGTTGATGATAAATCCAGTGGTCACTCTCAGTGCTCATTTTAATTGATAGAGCACCAACATCTGACACTGCTGATGGACCCTCTTTCTTGATACCCTCTACTCATTTGGCTTCCAGAACACACACTCTCTTGGTTTTCCTCCTGCCTTCCTGGTTATGCTCTCTTAATCTCTTTTGGCGGTTCCTCCTCTTTCACCAGAACTATTAATGTTGTAACAGCCCAGATTCTCCTCTTTATCAACATTTATCCCCTTGGTGAACTTATCCAGTTTCACACTTTTAAATACCATCATTATACTAGATTCCCATGTTTATATCTCTAGCCCTCTGTCCAGAATTTTAAATGCCTATGTATCATTTCCATATGTATATAATATGTACAAAATTGAATTCCCAAACCTGCCCCATATGTTACCTCCTTGACCTCAATTTTTGGCAGCTCTATCCTTCTGGTTGCTGGGATCAACCATATTGAGTCATCCTTGACTCCTCTCTTCTCACATTCCATATTTTATTCACCATGAAATCCTGTTGGCCCTACTAACAAATGTATTTAGAATCAGACCACTTCTTGCTACCTCTGTTACTACTAATCTGTGCCCAGACATGATCTTACCTCACTTGGATTACTGTAATTTCCTCCAAAATAGTCTCCCTGATTCCATACTTGACTCCCTAAAATCTATGCTCAGTAAAGCAGCCAGAGTGAGGCTTTTAAAATGCAAGTCAAAAAAAAAAATGCAAGTCAGATCCTGTCAGTCCTTAGACCTAGAACCCTCCAATGACTCCACATGTCACTCACTGGAAAAGCCAGTCTTTATATGGCCTAGAGACCCTTCATGTTCTGCCCTCTCTTATATCTTTGATCTTATCTTTTGGTCTTCACCCCCTCAGTTGCTGCTCCACTCACACTGGTCTCATGTTTTTTCTAGAACACAACAAGAACATTCCTGCCTCGAGGCTTTTGAGCTAGTGGGTTCATCTGGAGCATTCTTCTTCCAGATACTCACATAGATAACTCACTCCTTTCCCTCAAGCATTTGCTCGTTATGTCCTTTTCCTCAGGCTTGCCCTGACCGCCTTTTAAAAATTGTAAATTGCCTCAAACCCAACTCTACCCTTGTGATCCCTCTGACTTTATTCTATTTTTATCTATTTAATTACTTATCTATTCAATAGAACTTATCACTTTCTAATGTAATACATAATTTGTTCAATTATTATGTTTAATATTTTCATGTTTTTATCCTCTATAATATCAGCTCCAGGAGGGTAGTGATTTTTTTTACCTGTTCACAAAGCACTTAGACTAGGTCCTGGCAAATGTAGTTATTCAATACATACATGCTGAAAGAATAAATGGATGATTTGAGAAAAATTAGCTCTAGAGGAGAAAACCCTTTCAGCTGAGTTCTCACATCATCGAGAGGATATTATATTTCTATGATCTGTGTCACTAACTTGGTGGATCAACAAAGACCCTCATGGGCTCTTTAAGACCTGGGAAAAAAGTTTTTAAAAAATAATTGAAAAAAAGAATATGAAAGAGAATATATACATGTATAACTGAATCACTTTGCCATACAGCAGAAATTAACACAACATTGTAAATCAACTATACTTCAATAAAATATAAAAAAATAATGAAGACCTGGAAAGACCACCTTGAAGACAAAACTTTCAAGGAAAGGTTGGAATCACCTCAGCAAAAGGCCACACTTGCCTGAAGTCTCTTGTCAGTATAACACTCACTCGAACGGACCACGGTCCTAAAGTCTGCCGCACATTCTCTGAGGTTTTCCTCTACCATCTTTCTCCATCTATGGTGAGAAACTATAGGTGATTTAACCATGAAAGTCATTGGTCATCTTGATTCTGCCTGTTTGTTCACTCCTGACACTAAAGGTCCTGAAGGTGTCATTCCCTAACTCACTTCCAATTCATGGTAGCCTCCCATCCAGGTCTTTGATGACACATTTTACCATATTGATTAAAACAGACAGCAATATTTGTCACATTTAATAGTATCATGACATTTCAGCAGTCACCTCCTTCTGGAAGATGTTTATTCAGTCTTATACTGGTCCAAATTCATCTCCCAGCCCCGGTCTTCTTCCTCTAACTTACTCTTTGTATTGTTTTAGGTTAAGCTTTTGAAAAAACAGCTCTGATTTCATCAGACCTTGAATAGCTCCCAAAGACTGCTGAATAAATTCCAAATCCCTTCGCTTGCTGTTCAAGGCTGTCTATAATCCAACCAGAGTCCACCTTATCAGCCCCATTTTTCACTATGTCCCTATGCATACCTTAAACCTTAGACAAAATGGAACACTTGATACTCATTGAACAGATCTAGTAGATTTCCTGCTTTCATGCCTTTCTCATATTGTTAATTCCACTTAGAGTGCCCTTTCTCCCTTTCCACCATCTGAATTGCTTCTATCAGACTGAGTTTGAATACCATCTACTTTATAAAATTACCCTAAAACATCCTTCAATGAAGAGATATTTCCTTTCACTAAACTCCCACAGTGCTTTATCTGAACCTCTCTTTTGGCAATGATCACTTCTGCTTTCCGTTATATTTATATGTATAGCTGTCCTTTTTTCTCTCTGCCCACTCCCTTACCCACACTGCCCCTAGACAGAGAGTTCTCCCTCACCAGGGTGGATTTTATTATCCTGGGGTCTTCTACAGTTCTTAGCTCCATACCTAGCACCTCAGAGTCACAGTTATGAATCTGTTGAATAGATGTTGAATAAGTTTCCAATTTTCTCTATCAGGTTGTGTAACTCTGTACTGCCTCCTTTATCCTCCTGTATCCCTTTGCTCTTATGACACCCTACTCTTCTGCCATCTGTTTTATTTTCCTCTCTGGTTCTTTTCGGCTTTGACTTCATTTTAGATCTCATGCTTTAAGCTATCCAGTGAAGTATGTATGTAAATTAGTAAAGGCCTCAAATCATTTCCTCATGTGTACACTCACCAAATTAGTGAATGTATATTTAATGCAGAAATACATATTCTGTTTATAGCCCTAATCTTTGCATTGTGTGTCATACAGTTTAAAAGTGGGCCAATATTTATTTTCTCACACAATTGTGAAGGTCCAATTGGAAATTCTTAAAGAACAGAAGGTGTTCTGATTTTTTTCTTTTGGTGATCAGAAGTACTAAAAACCAAACATCTTGAATGATCCATGCTGGTCATATTTTCAAATATCCTCTCCTGGTGTAAGAACATATGACAAAGTTTTGGCTTTAGATATTATGGTTGGTGTGGTAAACAGTTTATATGCTTAGATCCCTTCTTGTTCTTGGGTACTTGGGGTCCTGAGTGAGAGGAGGAAAGGTTTCATATCACCAGAAAGAGTGAAAAAAACAGTAATTGGCTTTGCTGGCATACATTCATTTTGGCAGGCTTTTCTTTCCACTTGGAGGAAAGTAACTGTCTGAGAACTGACTAACCAACTAGCATTTATTGAGCATCTACTCTGTATCGAGCCATGTGCTAAATTAGAAAGACCTTGAAGAAAGAGACTCATCCTTGTAATCACTTTCTTCAATCCAACAGGGCCAAATTTAATCTACTCATTAAACAAATATATGGATCCTTTGCTATGTACCAGGAACAGTGCTAGGCACTGGATATATGAAGGTGAATATGTCTGGTTATCTGATTTCAAGGAACTTACAGTATAGGATGAGAAATAGACAAAGAAGAATGACTATGAAAATTTAACCACAATACAAGGCTAAATATAGTAAAATAGCCAGTGAATGGTAGAGGCAGTGAGTACTGAAGGAGTTTGCAGGGAGATGACTTTAGGATGAGTGGTTTAGGGGGCCTAGAACTGAATCCCCAAACCCAGCCCAACTGATGATTCCAAAAATTCTATTGAGATTGAATTCTTGTTCTATAGTCCTGCAAGTACAGAGTCTTAGGTCAGCTTATCATGAAGAATGTTCTGATACCGTTTTTAGAGTTAAAACTAGGAGAGCTGCCTGGATTAATTTTGGGGTATGTGACTCTCTGACCCTCTGAACAGAGATTGTATTGATATCCTGTGCAGCTATGAACCTTCCCTTTCTACTCTTTGTGAGACCTTGGGAAATAAATCCTAAGTGAGTGTGGCAAGAAAGTCTGTAAAATGATCTGCCTATGCTTATTAAAAGGTAGTGAAGTCTCTCTAACCAAAAGATGAGTTCTTTGCATCTGGGAAAGAGAGAGTTGGAATCTATTCTGTATCATCTATCATAAGCTTCTAGCTGCGGTCAAAGAGTTGAATATGTATTACAAGCAATGATGGAAGAGGCAAGAAGAGCCCAGTTTGATTTTCCAGATCTAAGGCTGCATTTTGAGCCGCCACTTAGAAAAATGCTTTGACTTAAACACTGAGCCAACTTGATTTGGAACTGTCACCACCAAGAGAGAAAATATCTGGAATACTTGCAATGTCATTTCTGGGTAGTGTGTCTTTTATGACTTGTCGTGCATTACTAAAGAGAGACAAGTGAATACTGTGTAGGATTGGGGACTACATGAAACCATTAGTGCTGTCATAGCAGGCAGAAACAAGACCACCAGGCAGAACAAAAGACCACCCAACACAAAACACGAGTTCCCATTAGCAACATTGTTGAAACTGTATGCTCTTGACACTTGCATTTCAGAATGTTGAGCCACCAAGCACGCTGTAGGATAATTATTGCTTTGTGATGATATTTAGTGACTCTCACAATGTGGACCACCAATTCTGGTGTGGGTTTCTTCTTTTTTATTAGCACCATCTGAGAATGTCTGTGGTAGAGACTTTGGTGAATTTCGTCTGTCCTGTGGCCAAAGGAATGAAAGGAAGAACAATTTAGTTTGTTAATAGGGAAGAGTTCAGCAACAAAAAGCCCATGACACATGTCTGAAAGAGGCTTCATTGAGGGCTTTTTTTCTCTCCTTTTTTTCCCAAACAAATCATACCAGAATGTTTTACTACCACTTCTTAAAGTACTCTGTATGCAAATAGTCTTGTACTCATTTCATAGCTGTGGTGGGATCTTTTATCCAGCAAAATTTTCTGGTCACTATTTCGATCTCAGACAGACCCAGCTGTCTCCCAGTTAATAAAACAAACTAAAACAAAACACTTTTCTTTTTCCCCTAGAAGAAATCAATATGATCGCTCAAGATAAGTTCTTTACCTTTTATTTTATTTTATGTTTTGTAAAGGAAAAGCCAGTCCAATTTCTCTCCATTTCTCCCCTTGTTCTCAGACTCTTTTCTTTGCCTTTATATCATTTTATTCTTCTTATACTGAGTGTCTTGGTCAAATTTTTAAATCTGAATTCACCGATACTAATTCTTGTCTAACTTATTTCCTGATGGCAAAATTTTTGATGAGTTTTCTTATTGTTGATACTTTCTCCTCTTGTATTCTAGTTTGCTCAGTTAGCATTTCGTTGAAGTTTATTTACAGATTTCCCTAGATGTTCACAATCATCACCCAACTTCTTTTCTCTCTCACATTTATGATTTCAACACCTTTTACATTCAACTTATTTTTAAGGAAGTTTCCATTTTATTTGAGAGTTTTGGATTCAAAGCGAATGAATAACTAATCCTTAAATCAGTAACTCAGCAACTTAGTTTTCTAATTGGAACTTATTTAGTTTCCAGATTTTGTTGGGAAATTGACTTAGCATGTTATTGTTGTCATTGTTCATAAAATCAACATTTAGTGGAAGCAACAAAGAAGTACCTTAACAATATCATAGAGAAAGGTTGACTTTCATATCTAACACAT
This sequence comes from Mesoplodon mirus, assembly GCF_964341445.2. Classification (NCBI taxonomy): domain Eukaryota; kingdom Metazoa; phylum Chordata; class Mammalia; order Artiodactyla; family Ziphiidae; genus Mesoplodon; species Mesoplodon mirus. Next base: position 171,429,405 of record NC_138978.1, on the reverse strand, counting down.
AAATCTCTTGATCCAAAACCTTTGACAAAAATAAATCAAACTTGAGTTATCTTTCTCTGAAACCAGTCTCTAGAGCAGTGTCACTAGTAGAACTGGGGCTCTTTAACCATTCCAGTCTATTGCTTGAGTAAGCAACACTGCTGTGTTACAGGCAAGATTCTGGTCCAATTAGCTTTTGGTCAGAGGGGATACACCTTCTAAACCTTTCCAATTCAATGAGAGCAGAGTAGTAGGCATCTTACACAGTGCACAACTATAGATATTTGATGAACAAATGGCAAGAGATGAACACATAACTAGAGAATGATATAGACAAAAGGAGAGGTGAAATTGTAAAAGAGCTAAATCTGGAAGGAAAAAGTCATGAAATTTATGGATTTTATAGTTGAAATGCCTGTTTCACCTCTACATATGCATGATTTGTTTTTGAACCCACTGTACATGCCACGATTCCCAGGAACTCATCCCAAATTGAATTCCATCCTGGAATGCTGAGGTTTTCAAATACTAAATTATTCACCAGTTATGGAACAGTCCAGATTTCTCCTCAATTTACCCAAGCCTCTTCTGACCATCATTTCCCGGGTATCCTTATAAGAAATTCTGAGTTTCTCATGTTGGTATATAAACTCTCTGGCTTCACTTGTGTGAGTTTATCTTCTTTCTCACTCAGGAGATTTCTCTGCTTTCCCATGCCCTGCATCATTCTTTCATCTGCAGGGGCTGATCTGTCCATTTCCTGTGGGGTAGACGCTTGGCCCAAATGTGTGTAATTATGAAGTTTCCCCTGGGGTGTAGGATGGTGGGAGGGGTAGTTCTTGGTGCCTGGTGTACACAGTCTGTGTCTCAAGAGAAGACTCATAGAAAACAATTAACTGAGCATTTGTCAAAAATGCTGGCACGTGCATATGTCTTTTAGCTCCCAAAAGATTTGCCTTCTGCTTTGCTAACCTCAGGATACTGGCCAGCCACAGGGAAAGACTGCCAAGCACATCCAGCTCATGTAGCAAGAGGCTGCTCCACTTGACTATCTGGAAATCATTCTTTCACTCACTTGGGAGGTTCTGGGGCCTCTTTATTTCCTCAGAAACAAGGCCCACCCAAATGATTTCAAGGGTACGTTGCAGCACAGTTTCCACAGGCAGACAAGCTGTGAAAGTTGGAAATCTGCAACTCCTCTCCTTCCCCATTTACTGCAGAACATTCTTTTCCCAACCACATAGGTTTACAGTCTCCCAAGATCTTTCTCATGAAAGGCAATAGAACCCAGTGTCAAGTTAAGACTAATAATTAGGAGAATCTGTAGCTACTGAGGATGAAGTTCCTAGATGAGCATCAGCACTGACCACAGGAGGTGAGGGTTTGCCTTTTTTCTATCTGTTGTCAGGAATGATGAAGAGAAGCAGAGGGCCCTGGTTTGCCTTTCGAGTTCTCAGCTCCATTTCTCAGTGTTGCCTGTGGTGCACTGGGTAGAGGATGAAGCTTCCTTCCTATTTCTCTTTGGTCGGCTGATGGTGGGCTCCAAGTTGTCTGCAAGCCGAGGACACCAATGTGAAAATAAATTCCATCTTTCGCTCTGAACTTCTCTTCTCCTTATCTCAGATCAAAATGGCCTTTCTTTATCAAGCACATATAATAAAACTGTGAAAGCATGACCAATAAAAAATAGAAATTCAGTGAAAATAAATTTATGCCTGATGGTTCTTTTTTCCCCCATTTCATTACTTCCTTTCCATTCTCTAAACTGGAAGTAATATTTCAGTAATGGTCTTTCTAGTCTATATATCTAACCACAGCACTTTCTTGCTTTAAAACTTCCAATGGCTTGCCACCATCTGTAGAATAAAGTAAATGGTCCCTAGCATGATGCCACACACTTGAACTCAAGCCTTGCTGAATTATTCCAGCTCCCTAAGCCAGCAGGCCCTTTTCCGTTCTGTTCCCGTGCACAGGCTACTCTCTTTATTTGGAATGCCTTCAGTTCACTCTGCTTCCAGAAACGCTACTTCAAAATGCAGCTTGGAAGTCACCCCACTCACGAGCCCTCTTCAACCATCCCTTCCCTCTTCCCCACCAGCAGAGTTGTGCTTGCTCTTGGCACCATGGAATTGTGTACGTACTTCTTTTAAAATATACCATACTGTTTTGCCGGTGTTATTATTGTTGTTGCTCATGTTGTTCATTTGCATGTCTCCTTCCCCAGCAGAATGTGACTTCCTCTGGAGCAGGAGTTGCTTACTATTGTCTTATTAACCTCAGGAGTTCTAAATGCCTGCCATAACTGTGGGTGTCAGGAGCCAACGTCTTGCAAATGCTTAGTGATTCCTGAGAAATAGTCTCCACTGAAGTTGAAATTGGTGTCTCCATTCTGTTTCCTGTCCTACGTCTGTTTCCCATTCAGTCCACAAACACTTATTGGGCACTACTTGCTCTTTATTCTTTTCTTTAATTTTTGATCTTCTCTTTCCACTTTTTGTGGGAAAATTCTTAGACCATAAATCAGAGAACTTTGATTACTGGCTATGTAATTTTCAGACAAGTCTCTGAGCCCTGGTTTCCTTATTTATGAAAGGGGAAGAATAGCACCTCCCTACCAGAACTTACAGAGCCATTGAGTACATCAAATAAAGCAATTTCATGAGTAACTTATAATAATTATATTTTCTACTTGTATTGTTTCTGCTGTTTTCCTGGCCTTTAACTGTCAATGTCTTTCCTCCATAGTGCTTCTTTCTTAACAATGTATTTTCTTCCTGCTTTTTAACTTTCCTTCTCTTTCCATAATATTCTTTTCATGCTCCTCTTTCACAAGTGCCACCCTTTTCACTGGTCTCTTCAAAATCATTTTTGAAAGTCAGTCACTGTACATCACAGCTCCTTGGGACTGTCACATTCTTTTTTCTCTGCTGCCCTATTAGCTTCCTTATAAACATCTTAAAAAATGTTTTTTCCTTTGGGAAAAACATGAAAATTCAGGGGAAATTTAAACTTGTGCCTGGAATCAAACAGATGTACAATTCTCCTTTCAGAGAGTTGTGATTTTTGAGAATAAGGTCCTTAGTGACTGGCAGGAAGGTTTCTAGGGTTCAATTGATCAGGGACTGAAAATTCTCTTCTCCCCATGCTGCTGTTACAATTAATGGTCTGAGAACATGACTAAAATTTTGTCCCTGTCCTATTTCAGTTATTCTTAGTTCTTAATTTTTGTTTGCTCAATAATTTATTTGTTCAATATTGAGCAGCTACTTTACACCAGACGTTTGCTTGGTATTGTGTTATTTTTCTTTTCATTAAAGTGTAGTTGTATAATATTATGTAAGTTTCAGGCATACAATATAGTGATTCACAATATTTAAAGGTTATGCTCCATTTATAGTTATTATAAAATATTGGCTATATTCCCCATGTTGTACAATATATGCTTGTAGCTTATTGTATACCTAATAGTTAATTCCCTACCCCTCTTAATCCCCTACCCCTATCTTGCCCCTCCCATCTTCCCTCTCCCCACTGGTAACCACTAGTTTGTTCTCTATAACTGTGAGTCTGTTTCTTTTCTGTTGTATTCACTAGTTTGTTGTATTTTTTAGATTCCACATATAAGTGATATCATACAGTACTTGTCTTTTTCTTTTTTTTTTTTTTTTTTTTTTTTTTTTTTTTTTTTTTCTTTTTGCGGTATGCGGGCCTCTCACTGTTGTGGCCTCTCCCGTTGCGGAGCACAGGCTCCGGATGCGCAGGCCCAGCGGCCATGGCTCACGGGCCCAGCCGCTCCGCGGCATATGGGATCCTCCCAGACCGGGGCACGAACCCGTATCCCCTGCATCGGCAGGCGGACTCTCAACCACTGCGCCACCAGGGAGGCCCAGTACTTGTCTTTTTCTATCTGACTTATTTCACTTAGCATAATGACCTCCAAGTCCATCCATGTTGTTGCAAATGGCAAAAGGTACTGTATTTTTATGAAAGGCATGGCCCTCAGTCCCAGGGAGCAAACAGTCCAGTGGGGATAAAGGGGATCATGCTGGTGATTACAAGACATATTTGGGGGACACATGGCTGAGTTTTGGTCTGATTTGTTCCCTGGTATATGCACAGCAAAGGCAGTGCCTTGGACATAGTAGGTTCTCAATAAATATTTGTTGAATTTATGAATACATTTTGAAATTGAAAATGTTGAATAGGAGTTAATCAGTTAAAGGAAATGGAATAGGGTGTTGGAACAGGCAAAGGGAACAGCATATGAAATGGCCCAGTGGCAATAGAAAGCATAACAATTATGGGGACCTACAGATCTCTTTTTGGCAAAGGCTTAGAGTGAGGGATGGGTGTGATGAGAGTTGAGCCCAATAAGTCTAGGTGTTCCTTGATAACGACCACCAACTACTATTTACCTTCCTTATATCAGGTGCTTTGCATACATTATCTTAAAACCTTACAACAACCCCATGAAAAAAATTAATATTCAGCCTCTTTTGTTCATTTCAACCTAATTTCACTTAACTACAAGTGGTTGTAGTATTTGAGAACTGTAGTATACTTGACCCTGGCCATATACTTCTCTGATGACAGACAAGGTGACCAGACCCCTGCACTTGAGTTCAGCTGCCTCTGGAAAAAAGACTTCAGGTTTAGAAGTCTTCTTTCAGCTGCTCTCAGACTCTCATTCTCTGGGAATAAATTTGAGAGGACCCTAGGTAATAAATGATCTGTAGCTTTCAACTGTGGTGCAATGTTTCCTTGAGCAGTTGGATGCCAAATTTCAGTAAAATGTGGAATAAGTAAACCAGAGGAAGTCTAACTGGAGCATAATTCTACTTGGAAAAGAGAACTCTGGGAAAACACTATGTTCTCTGGCTAAACCATCAAAAGGTATGAGTTTTGAAGTGGGCTAGAGCAGAAGAGCAGCAAAATTAGGACTATTTTAAATTCTAAGAACTTTCAAATTACTGGTTGGACATTTACTCTGGGGGTTATCATTAAGAGGTTTCAAGAGTCTTAGACTTCTTGTATTGGAAAGGATCTTATAGATCTTGAAGTCTAACTTCCTTGTTTTGTAGATGTGGAAACTGAGGTCAAAGAAGTTCAGTGTCCCATAGCTGTGCTTGGAGGTCAGTGTTCTCTCTACTGTACCACATTATCTCCTGATAACTTTAGGTATTACTATTTTAATGCGAAAAGCTCTTTTTATTTATTTATTTAACATCTCTATTGGAGTAAAATTGCTTTAAAACGTTGTGTTAGTTTCTACTGTATGACAAAGTGAATCAGCTATATGTATACATATATCCCCATACCCCCTGCCTCTTGCATCTCACTCCCACCCTCCCTACCCCACCCCTCTAGGTGTTCACAAAGCACCGAGCTGATCTCCCTGTGCTATGTAACTGCTTCCCACTAACTATTTTATATTTGGTAGTGTATATATGTCAATGTCACTCTCACACTTCGTCCCAGCTTACCCATCCCCATCCCCGTGTCCTCAAGTCCAATCTCTATGTCTGCATCTTTATTTGTCCTGCCCCTAGGTTCTTCAGAACCATTTTGTTTTTGTTTTTGTTTTTGTTTTAGAGTCCATATATACGTGTTAGCATACGGTATTTGTTTTTCTCTTTTTTACTTCACTCTGTACGACAGACTCTAGGTTCATCCACCTCACTACAAATAACTCAATTTCATTTCTTTTTATGGCTGAGTAATATTCCATTGTATATATGTGCCACTTCTTCTTTATCCATTCATCTGTCAGTGGACACCTAGGTTGCTTCCATGTCCTGGCTATTGTAAATAGTGCTGCAATGAACACTGTGGTACGTGACTCTTTTTGAATTATGGTTTTTTCAGGGTATATGTCCAATAGTGGGATTGCTGGGTCATATGGTAGTTCTATTTTTAGTTTCTTAAGGAAACTCCATACTGTCCTCCATAGTGGCTGTATCAGTTTACATTCCCACCAACAGTGCAAGAGGGTTCCCTTTTCACCACACCCTTTCCAGCATTTATTGTTTGTAGATTTTTTGATGATGGCCATTCTGACTGGTGTGAGGTGACTAGAGTTTCGATTTGCATTTCTCTAATGATTAATGATGCTGAGCATCCTTTCATGTGTTTGTTGGCAATCTGTATATCTTCTTTGGAGAAATGTCTGTTTAGATCTTCTGCCCATTTTTGGATTGGGTTGTTTGTTTTTTTGATATTGAACTGCATGAGCTGCTTGTATATTTTGGAGATTAATCCTTTAATCAGTTGCTTCGTTTGCAAATATTTTCTCCCATTCTGAGGTTTGTTTTTTAGTCTTGTTTATGCTTTCCTTTGCTATGCAAAAGCTTTTAACTTTCATTAGGTTCTATTTGTATATTTTTGTTTTTATTTCCATTTCTCTAGGAGGTGGGTCAAAAGGATCTTGCTGTGATTTACGTCAAAGAGTGTTCTGCCTATTTTTTCCTCTAAGAGTTTTAAAGTGTCTGGTGTTATATTTAGAACTTTAATCCATTTTGAGTTTATTTTTGTGTATGGTGTTAGGGAGCATTCTAATTTCATTATTTACATGTAGCTGTCCAGTTTCCCCAGCGCCACTTATTGAAGAGGCTGTCTTTCCTCCATTGTATATTCTTGCCTCCTTTATCAAAGATAAGGTGACCATATGTGCATGGGTTTATCTCTGGGCTTTCTATCCTGTTCCATTGATCTATATTTCTGTTTTTGTACCAGTACCATACTGCCTTGATTACTGTGGCTTTGTAGTATAGTCTGAAGTCCGGGAGCCTGATTCCTCCAGCTCTGTTTTTCTTTTTCAAGATTGCTTTGGCTATTCGAGGTCTTTTGTGTTTCCATACAAATTGTGAAATTTTTTGTTCTAGTTCTGGGAAAAATGCCATTGGTAGTTTGATAGAGATTGCATTGAATCTGTAGATTGCTCTGTGTAGTATGGTCATTTCCACAATGTTGATTCTTCCAATCCAAGAACATGGTATATCTCTCCATCTGTTTTTATCATCTTTAATTTCTTTCATCAGTGTCTTTTGGTTTTCTGAGTACAGGGCTTTTGCCTCCTTAGGTAGGTTTATTCCTAGGTATTTTATTCTTTTTTTTGCAATGGTAAATGGGAGTGTTTCCTTAATTTCTCTTTCAGATTTTCATCATTAGTGTCTAGGAATGCAAGAGATTTCTGTGCATTAATTTTGTATCCTGCTACTTTACCAAATTCATTGATTAGCTCTAGTAGTTTTCTGGTAGCATCTTTAGGAGTCTCTACATATAGTATCATGTCATCTGCAAACAGTGACAGCTTTACTTCTTCTGTTCCGATTTGGATTCCTTTTCTTTCTTTCTTTTTTTAAAAATACATTTATTTGTTTGTTTTTGGCTGTGTTGGGTCTTCGTTGCTGCATGCAGGCTTTCTCTAGTTGCGGTGTGTGGACCATTCATTGCAGTGGCTTCTCTTGTTGCGGAGCATGGGCTCTAGGGCAGGAGCGCTCAATAGCTGTGGCTCGTGGGCTCTAGAATTCAGGCTCAGGAGTTGTGGCGCATGGGCTTAGTTGCTCCGTGGCACGTGGGATCTTCACGGACCAGGGCTTAAACCCGTGTCCCCTGCATTGGCAGGTGGATTCTTAACCACTTCGCCACCAGGGAAGTCCCTTCCTTTTATTTCTTTTTCTTCTCTGATTGCTGTGACTAAAACTTCCAAATCTTTGTTGAATAATAGTGCTGAGGGTGGGCATCCTTGTCTTGTTCCTGATTTTAGAGGAAATGGTTTCAGTTTTTCACCATTGAGAACGATGTTGGCTGTGGGTTTGTCGTATATGGCCTTTGTTATGTTGAGGTGTGTTCCCTCTCGGCCTACTTTCTGGAGGGTTTTTATCATAAATGGGTGTTGAATTTTGTCAAAAGCTTTTTCTGCATCTATTGAAATGATCGTGTGGTTTTTATCCTTCAGTTTGTTAATATGGTGTATCACATTGATTGATTTGTGTATACTGAAGAATCCTTGCATTCCTTGTATAAACTCCACTTGATCATGGTGTATGATCCTTTTAATGTGCTGTTGGATTCTGTTTGCTAGTATTTTGTTGAGTAGTTTTGCATCGATGCTTATCAGTGATATTGGCCTCTAGTTTCCTTTTTTTGTAACATCTTTATCTGGTTTTGGTATCAGGGTGATGGTGGCCTCATAGAGTGAGTTTGGGAGTGTTCCTTCCTCTGCAATTTTTTGGAAGAGTTTGAGAAGGATGGGTGTTAGCTCTTCTCTAAATGTTTGATAGAATTCTCCTGTGAAGCCATCTTGTCCTGGCCTTTTGTTTGTTGGAAGATTTTTAATCACAGTTTCTATTTCAGTGCTTGTGACTGGTCTGTTTATGTTTTCTATTTCTTCCTGGTTCAGTCACAGAAGGTTGTGCTTTTCTAAGAATTTGTCCATTTCTTTCAGGTTGTCCACTTTATTGGCATATAGTTGCTTACAGTAATCCCTCATGATTCTTTGTATTTCTGCAGGGTCAGTTGTTACTTCTCCTTTTTCCTTTCTAAGTCTGTTGATTTGAGTCTTCTCCCTTTTTTTCTTGATGAGTCTGGCTAGTGGTTGAAGTCAAAGAGGAAATCGAAAATTACCTAGAAACAAATGACAATGAAAACACAATGGCCCAAAACCTATGGGATATAGCAAAGGCAGTTCTAAGAGGGAAGTTTATAGCAATACAATCCTACCTCAAGAAACAAGAAAAATTGCAAATTAACAACCTAAACTTACACCTAAAGCAATTAGAGAAAGAAGAACCAAAAAACCCCAAAGTTAGCAGAAGTAAAGAAATCATAAATATCAGATCAGAAATAAATGAAAAAGAAATGAAGAAACCAATAGCAAAGATCAATAAAGCTAAAAGCTTGTTCTTTTTTTTTTTTTGCGGTATGTGGGCCTCTCACTGTTGTGGCCTCTCCCGTTGCGGAGCACAGGCTCTGGATGCGCAGGCTCAGCGGCCATGGCTCACGGGCCTAGCCGCTCCACGGCATGTGGGATCCTCCCGGACAGGGGCACGAACCCGTGTCCCCTGCATCAGCAGGCAGACTCTCAACCACTGCGCCACCAGGGAAGCCCCAATAAAAGCTGGTTCTTTGAAAAGATAAACGAAATTGATAAACCACTAGCCAGATTCATCAAGAAAAGCTCTTTTAATTAACTAATGGGGTGTACAGAATTGTATCACTCTTGTTTAATGGTTTACATGCCAGTCATTCCATTGTCCATTTAAAAATATTATTCATTCTTAGCTCCTTTAAGGTTGTAGAAGATGTCTGTGGAGGAAGAACTGAATTCAGTTAGCACAATTTTCTTTCATCTTGGCTTTATTGCCATTTCTGTTATTTTTAGTTTGAAGGAGCTCAAAATGCTTTGCCCATATATATGTCCTAATTATTTTGCAGCATGTAGCAAGTATTATTAATAAATATTAGGTTAAGAAACAAAAGGTCAGATAGGTTGATTTGCTGGCTTACCTTTAGGTTGTACAGGAATCACAGCCAGAATCCAGTTCTTAAGTATCCTAATTGACCTCAAAGGTCACAGTTACCCAGAGCCTCTCCTTGGAGGGGCTTTGTGGGATGAAAAGGCAGATTATGTGGTTCTCAAAGAGTGCCTGGAGAATTTCCTGAAAAGCTTTGCAATAGTACTTCTCTAATCAAAGAGTAAGCTTTTGTAAGAGAACTTCATGAAACAACTGGTATGGTGCTTGATTTAGGGTTTTTCCATCATCATTGACAGTGAAGCCTTAATAGGAAAACAAGCAAATAAAAACACCTGGACTGATGGAAACTAATATGGAAGCATCTGATATAGTATCTAGCAGAGAGGAGTTTTGATGGAAAAAAAGAAAGGGAAGGAGGGAGAGTGGAAACATGGTAAGGGCTTTTCAAAACAGCTTTTAAAACAGAAAAGAATGGACCCCCAAATTCAAGTTGTTTAGTATCCCAAAGATAATACAATGCATTTGGGCCTCTTCAAAATGTGCTATTTGTAGAATTTATGACTTACATTTGGAGTGAAGTTTTGAATTTAACTTCAAGGAATATTTGAAAAACCTATTTTTGTTGAGGTTTCTTCTCATGTATTTGCATAATTGAAATAATTTGGTCTTTTGACCAATTCTGTTGTGTAAGAAATATTTTATATGTCGTTATATGGATCCAAGTGCCAGCACTATATTAATAAAGCACATGGAGCTATGAAAAAGAAACCCTTCTTAAGAGTGAAATCCAGTTGGCAAATCCCATTTGTCATGAAAATTATTGAGATTAGTTATAACATGTTCTATAAAACCTTTGGTAAAAGTACTCTGCAGTTGTAAAATTCATAACACTTAATCTTTGAGGAACTAAAGTTTTAAGCTATTTTGTTAAATTTTTAATTACAAAAACTTACGTGAGGAAACAGTGATAAATGATGGATATATCTTTCTGTGTGTGTGGGAAATGGTTAGTGATATGGCAAGCCATTCTTTCAGGGTCAGTTCCTAGAGCACACCTCTAATCCAAAATTCATAGCACTACCAATTTATTCCTAAAGAGACCCAATTTCCTAATGAAATAAAAATGCAAACTCCTTTGGCCAAGTCTATTCAAGGTCCTCCATTAACTGTCATTTCTACCTTTGTGGACTCCTCTCCACCAAGAACCCCTGGCGTAAGCGTTGCATTTGGACCTCACTCTCCTGTCTCTCAAGTACGTCCTCAGCATCTTCTCTCTGTCATTTCATCTGCCTTGAGTCCTCCCCACCCTGCCCCTCACCTGTCTGATACCCACACCCATGCCGATATCCACCATTAAAATAAAAAGTTCTACTTGTAATTCAAGTTCTGGCCAAATGCTACATCCTCCATAAAGAGTGCCCCATTCCACTTACTAGGCCAGTGGCTAGTCACTTCTTTTTCTGAAATCCCAAAATACATCATGATCAGTGCCACACCAAAGGGAAAAATGCTCTATCTCATAGAATAGCCCTTTGTGCACACTTTTCTTATCTCTTCCACCAGAATATAAATTCTTGATAGCAAAGAGCTGGACTTGTTTGTTCCTGAATTATCTACAGTACTTAGCACAGTGCTCAGTACATTTTAAACCCTTGGCAAATACTTGAAGGATAAACAGACTGAAAAACAGCTCATAGGACATCACAAAACTGATGACTTTCCTTTCTGAATAACGATGATTAAAATAAAAATAATGATAGCAGCTGACATTCATTGAGGATTTACCATGTGCCAGACAATGTTATAAGTATTTCACATGTATTAATTGCCAAGACAATCCTGTGACTTGGATACTATTATCATTTTCATGTTACTGATTAGGGGAACTGAGGCAGAGAGGTTAGGGAATTTGCTCAAGTTATACAGAATGGTATTTGGAAGGTCAGGATTAAAACCCAGGCAATCTGTCTCCAAAGCCCTCACTCTCAATTCCTTTACAAACATCTCACCTTTTTCAGGCTTTCCCTAATATTCCAGACAAATGAAGTCTCATGTGGGCACCTTCTTTCCCAGTTAATGAAAATATTCATGTCCTCTCTTGAAAAGACCACATGTGTTACAGTTACCAGCAGTGACTGAGACTTTGGCCATCCTCAAAGAGAGCCACACTGTCTGCTTGATAAAAGCCATAATTTTCCTGACCTGCTCCGGGCCTGGCGCCCTCAAAGAAAATGCAGGCAGACACTTGGCAACTCGGCTCTCCCAGACTCTCAAGCACAGTGCTGTGTTAGTGTTGGCAGTGGGGCACGGTTTGCTTCCTCCTCCTTTCATGAACTGTCACATCAGCCTCTTTGATCCTCCCAGGGTCTCGAGTGTGCCAAAATCGTAATTCCACGTCTTTGCTCTGTTTCAGATAATTGCCAGAGAAAACGCTATAGTCGGTAATAGCCAAGGTAGGGAAATATTGCTCCCTGCACAGTATACTGTTTATATATTGCATACTCAGAAAGGTTTCAGAGTGGAGGCATTGGTTATTTTTATTGCTCCAAAGCCATGAAAGGGAAAAAAATGGGAATGAACAGAAATTGATACATCTGGAACAAGAGCCAGGCATGATTTACTCACATTTTTACCTGACCTGAAATTGCTTATTTAGAAAAAAGAAACATTATAAAATCTCAGGAAAATGTCATGAATCAGAGCCAGCATGATTTCACATTGGGGCTCCATAACTTTTTTTAGGCAAAGAAACTGTCCAGGAAAATCAAATGAGCCAAAGGTAGCCCTGCCACCGCAACTGTCACCATAGTGACAGTTTCCTAGTGCGCTGCCTTGTGATGGCGCAGCTTAGGAGACTCAAACATTCAGGGTTGCAAGTGGATGGAAATCTGGTGGTTCACTCGAGGCTGTTCTTACTAGGGCAGAGGGTGAGTGCTGGTTTGGGAAAGTAACAGACAAGAGACTTTCACCAAGACACTACTTTATTGCCTCAAAAATTGCTTTGCCCTAACCGCACACTACATCACTGAAACACAACTACAGGAAGTTAGAAGAGAAAAAAAAAGTTGATTAAAGCCTTCCATCCTGCTTTAATGGTTCCCTTACCTCGTGTGTTCTTGGCACATTGTAAGCAATATGAGCACAGTTATGAAGCAATTAGATAATAAATGCTATTCTTATAGCTACCAGCTGGAAGAGACTTTACAGACCATCAATTTTTTTTCTTTTAATTAACTAAACTCCAGACTTTATTTGAATTTCATCCATTTTTCCCTTAAGGTCCTCTTTTGATTCCAGGATACAATCCAGGAAAGCACATTGCATTTAGTTGTCATGTCTCCCATCTCCTTTGATTTGTGACAGTTTCTCAGTATTTTCTTTTTTTAAAAATGACCTTGACAGGCCTTAGGGGTATTAGCAAGGGATCCTGTAGAACGTCCTCCAATCTGAGTTTGCCTGATGTCTTTCTTGTAAGCAGACTGGAGTCATGGGTTTGGGGGAAGAAGATCAGAGAGATGAAATGCCCTTCTTATCACATTATATTGAGAGTACATGATAACTGCATGCCATTATTGAGATATTAACATTTATCACTTGGTTAATGTTGTGTTTGCCAGATTTTTCCAGTGTAAAGTTACTATTTTTCTTTTCCCTATTCTATTCTTTGGAAGTGAGTCAGAAAGCCTAGGCCATTCTCAAGGTATATCTGGGTAGAAGGAAGAGTCAAGATCCACCTCTTGGAGTGGGGTGTATCTACATATTTTATTCAGAATTCTTCTATAAGAAAGATTTGACTCTTCTTTCCCATTTTTAAAATGCAATTATTCATTTATATCAACATGTACTCATGTGCATTTATTTTACATTTTGGGTTATAACTCTATATTGTGTTGTTTATTTTGTTGACCAAATTGTTCCAGCTTTGGCCATTAGAAGCTCCCTTTGGTTGGCTTCCTTCGACATGTCCCCATCTATTTTTTTTGTTGGGCACCTTCTTCCTTTTTGGTACCGCAAGGTGCTCCAGGCTCATCTTTTATTTTACCTGCCCAAGCTCTAGCATCAGGTATTTCTCCAAGGAACCCTGGTTCTTTTTATTCAAGAATAGTTTTTAGAAACCAAGGAGGTTGTCAGTTTTTAACTCCTTCCTTGCTCAAACAAGGAAGCTGAGGTGCAAGTGGGGAAATAAATTACCCAGGATCTGACACTTAGTTAGTGGTGGGCAGGAACTAGAATCTGGGTCTGACTCTTGGTTCAATAGTCTTTCCTTTACTGTAGTATTTGTTGTATATCTATGCTTTTCTGGCTAGTTTGTGTGCTCCTTGAAGTTAGGAAGTATGTTTTTTACTCTTTGTGAAATCTCTATTGTGTCTTCTGTAGTGTCAAGCACAGAATAGTCAATAAATGCATGAATCAACTCTCTGCAGCATCCTAATTCAACCTTACTTTTCACTGCCCAGGTCAGACTGTCATTAACTCTTGCCCTATGCTATTGCAATCTCCACTAAAATGGAAGTTTTCCTCTTCTCTAATCTGTCCTACTCATTGTTGCAAGACTAAGAATAGAAAAGCAGAATTGTCATCATCTCTTACCCAACACCATCTTATAGAATAAAATTAAACTCCACAACATGTCAACTTATTCCCCTTTTCCGTTTTCCTCAAATCTTGGACAGTCTTTGAAAGCCATCTTAGCAAATTTTACTACATGATGTGTTGTGCATAAAAGAAGGACCCTCAGATATAGTCTTAGCTTTCATCTTTTCTACGACCCATTTCATCTCTGTCTTTCACCAAATTCACATTTTTCTTTCCTGTCCCAGAATAAGTCCCTACTTCTTTCATAGGTTTTAATCAGTGTCATTGGGTCTGCTTTCTCTGGAATAGTGTTTAATTAATTATCATCTCTGAGCCTTAAATTTTTTTCCTCTTTTTCTACTGGCTCATTCCATTGAACATGTTTATATATGAATTCTTTCCCATCCTTGAAAAAAAAAAAACAGCAACACAGTTTCCCTTGCCCTTTCTTCTTCACATCTGCTATTTTTCCTTCCATTCACCTTCATATTACTTAAAAAAGCCTCCACTCACAGCTTCATCTTTCCCACTTACTATTGACTGATTGACTTATCCTACCTGTCAGCTTCCCCACCGTAATCATCTATTTACAGTACCCCTAATGTATCATGAATGATCTCTTTAAAGTTTTTAATTACTCCATCAGTCAGGGTCACAGTAGGAAACAGCACATTGAAAGGGTTTAATGTTAATGAAGTAAATTTTAGTGAACTCAAATAACCCCTTGGGGAGGTGAAGGGAACTAATCATAGGTGGTGAGGTCTCCAGGAGCTAGCCAGAGCAGGAAAGCAAGACCTGGAGCGGTAAATGAGGAGAGGAGTATTATCAGAAACAAACAAGAGCTGTAACAATCTGATATGGGCTGTGGCCTTAGTAGAGCAAAACCAGCCTCTGCCAAAACCAATGGCCAGCACGGAGGGAGTTCTTACTTTGCTCTTCATTTACCCTTTGATGTCCTGCTGGTGTCTTCCATTGTTTAACCCAAACTCAGCAGAAGGCAAGAAAGCCCAGATAATGCAATTTGTAGAGGTCAGTTTTCTAAGGGATAGAGAGCAGGGCAAAGAAGGTTGGATAAATGATGTGAGGGATGTGAGGCACGAACAGAATAAGCAGTATAGTTATTATCTGACATAATATTTAGGAAGATTTTTTTTTTAAGTTTTTCCATGCTCTGAGATCTGTAATGCTGTCTCCTGGCTTCTTTCAATAATACATTCATTTAAAAGACTATTGTGGGGCTTCCCTGGTGGCACAGTGGCGAAGAATCCGCCTGCCAATGCAGGGGACATGGGTTCGAGCCCTGGTCTGGGAAGATCCCACATGCTACAGAGCAACCAAGCCCGTGCACCACAACTACTGAGCCTGTGCTCTAGAGCCCACGTGCCACAACTACTGAAGCCTGCACGCCTAGAGCCTGTGCTCTGCAACAAGAGAAGCCACCGCAATGAGAAACCTCTGCACTGCAATGAAGAGTAGCCCACACTCACCGCAACTAGAGAAAGCCTGCGCACAGCAATGAAGACCCAGCGCAGCCATAAATAAATAAATAAATAGATAGATAGATAGATAGATAGATAAGACTATTGTGCACCCACTATGTTGAGAGCACTGTTCTAGACACGAGATTCAGTGGTGAAAAGATAGGCACTGTCCCTTCTTTCAGGGACCTTCAGCTCTAACAGTTTCTTTTTCATACATTCTACCAGCTTTTCCCTTATCCTCCTCATTTAATATCAACGTTCCTCAGAATTCTCTCCTTGAATCTTCTCTCTGTCTCTCTTATTACCCCAGGGCTTTGGTTCTCACATACATGCAAGGACTTCCAAATCAATACTCTAAACTTAGACTATTTGGCTTGTTAGCAAAAGATTCAAGGCCTTCAACATACTGACCTCAACATTGTTACTTTTATTTTCTTACTTTTTCTTGTATTCTCTATGCTCCTCCCACCTATAAAGGATCCATCTCAGCGTTTTTGTTTTGTTTTGTTTTAATCTGCTTTGTTCATTGATGTCTCTGAAGTGCCTATAATAGTATCTGATACACAGTAGGCACTCAATAAATATTTATTGAGTAATAACTGAATTGCTTACATGAAGTCCCTAAACATAAGAACTTGCTTATTTCTGCACCTTTGCTCACATAAATTTTCTTGCATCATCTCCACCATCTGTAATCCAATCTACCTTCAAGTCCCAACTCAAATATCATTTCCCCTATGAGCCCTCTTAGATACTGTCTAATCAGAAATAATCCATTCAAATGTACTGCCAGTGTACCTTGTTAATATTTCTTCTTCAGTACCACTCTATGCCATATATTTTAGTTAAATTTATATATTTCTTTTCTCCAGCTTTTTGAGGCAAATAAAAATTATGTATATTTAAAGTATACAATGTGATGTTTTGATATATGTATACATTGTAAAATGAACACCATAATCAAGTTAATATATGCATCACTTCACATAGTTATGATTTATTTATGGTGAGAACAGTTAAGATCAACTCTTAGCAAATTTCAAGTATACAATATAATATTTTCTATATTCATCATGCTGTACATTAGATCTCCAGAATTTACTCATTCTGAGTAACTGAACTTTTGTACTCTTTGGTCAATGGATGTGTATATTTCTTATCTCCTCTCACAACACCTCTAAAGTTACTTAGGCTATTTATTCATTGCTATTTCTCCCCCACCTCTCCACAGAACTTGCCAAAGTGCTTTGTTAAATTTAAGAAGACAAACATTAAGTCATCGTGCAAATAATAAAATTAGCCTCTCTCTGTCACTTAATATTAATATGTATAAAAAGTCCAGGTCCCTCCTTTGCAAGAAAGTGAGGACATAGTGCATCTTTCATTTTGTGGTTCCTGAGAGTCACCAGAAGGTGTAGTTGAAAAGCCAATGTCAGATAGCACGAATGGAATGCACCTCCAGGCTCTGCAATGGATGAGCCCTCATTTAGAATGGGCTTCTGAATCTTCAAAACTGTGATGCCACACTAGCCTATCTGTGCTGTAAAAGTTATATGACCCAGCTCTAGTAAACTCAATTATATTGATAGGAAGCCATATTGATCCAACTCAATATCATTATGAAAACTGTCTTTTACAGGAAAAAAATTATCTATGAGTAGATATATACAGAAATCCAGAATAAATTTCTGATGAATTTATAAGTATTAAAAATGATCCTCTAAGTCTATATGGAGATACTTGAGGTTTGTTTGTAATAATTCAGCTGGCCCTATTTTTGAATCTATTTATCATACCCTAAGAGGTAGAGATCAACAGCCAAATCCAGGTTGGGCTTTAGCAATCCCAAACTGGCTTCCTTCTTTATTCCTCCACTAACGTGGTGAGAATCACGCTTCTACTTCTCTCTATGTTGTTTGGTCTTGGCTCCTGATCTACAATGGGTGACTATGAAGACTAGAACACACATGTAGCTATAAGAAACTGCTGCATGCAAATTAATTCCTTTGACTTCAAGAATATGAAAATCCCCTACCTGCCTCAGCTTGCAATAAACTAGAAATGAGGGGAACTGTAGCCTCCCAAGGACAACTGTAAACTTCCAATTAAAAAAATTGATTGATGAAGAAACAAAGATAGCGTGACTTGACACTGGCCAGCTGTTAGCCAAACTCATTTACTTTTGTTCCTAGGCACGCAGCTAGAGCACATCTTTTAGCCTCCCATCAAATCTATGTCTTATGACTGGCTTTTAACCAGTGGAATCTGAGTGGACGTGATATATACTACCTCAATGTCTGGCCATAAAAATTTCCTGTGCTTCAACCTCCATGATTTTTCCCTTGCAAAGTGTGATGCAGATAAACATGGTAACTTGGAAGCTACATGATGAAGATGGCATAGCCTGAAGGCAAAAGGATCCTGGATCCTTGAATCACAACTTGGAAAAGGATTGGCCAGTGTTTAGGGACACCTCTTTTAGACTTTATGTGGTAAGTTTCCATCACTTTGGGGGTTATAAAGACTCATGTTATCTTAACTAAAAAGAGGGAGGGTCAAGGGAAGTGTTAAGGAATAGAAGGGTAGAATAAATGGTGTAAAAATTATAATACAGGGTGATATACATTAAAACTTATTCTGCATTAGTTGACATAGTTGGAGTAGCTGCTCATGCTGTCTTCCTCCAAAAAGCAAGACAACCTACTGGTTTAAAAAAAGTATAAGTTGATTTTCTTTTTATTAATTTGCTTTAGGCTTGGTCACCTATGGCCAGGAAAGTGAGAAGGACAATTCAACAAACTAAACACACATTCATGAGTCTAAGACTAAGCAATGTAATCTAATACGTACCTAGGAAAGGAATACTCCTTTAAAGAAAATGATTTCCAGAAATGGATTGTTGTCTCCACTAGTTCCAACCTTATTCATTATTGTGGAAAGCAGTTTAACTCCTTAGAGTCCCACTGACTCAAGCATCTCCATTCCAGGAAAGATATTTGTTCTTTGTTTGCTTAAGTAAATCTCTTTTGGGAAAGTTATCCTAGGTCAAAGGGATGTGCTGCCTCAAACTCGCTGTCAAACCTCTACTTTCCAGAAAGCAGAAAAATACTTAAAACTTTTAGGCAATAGATTATTTTTCAGACTCTATGCAGAAAGGATTCCAAAATATTTATCACTGGATCCAAGTTGCATACTGTACACAGCATTCCTTTAGCCTTATTATTTTTTTCAAGGATGATAAGATCTAAGTTTGGACACGACACCCATCCAAGTTTTCATTGTTTCCTTCACAAAGGTTCTAGAGTTTACTACTGCCAAAAATTGGCAGAGAGATATTCTGGTTACACCAGAACATGTGAGATAAAAGTGGGAACTTTACAAAGTATTTTTAGGTGAAATCTACTGAACTCAGTATTATCCATGAGATAAAATATAAAAATCAATATGGATTATTGGCTGAGAATTTTTGTCTTGCCTTCTGGAAGAGTAGGTATATTTGCTGAGTTATGCTGTGTAGCCTGGCATGTACAATACTGGTTTATAATCCTTCCAGTATCAGAATCAATTCCAGGCCACTGGACAAAGCTACTAGCCAAGGTTTTCACATGAACAATTCCCAAGTGTGCTATATGTAGCATGGCCAAGAAAGTGTGGTGACCGCTTTCTGGAGGATCAGCATAATTTCTCCATGAAAGGCCTTCTTTATTATCAAATAACTCATAGTCATTAGTTTTGAGTAGATTGAATTTATTTACTGACTCCCTTCTCTGTACCTAACTGAAGATACAGACCAATCTGGTAACAGACCTAGATTTGTACCAAGATACATATTAATGAAGAGAGGAAAGAAGCTGACATGCTCACAAAGTCCCAAGTGCTATTCAGTGTTTAACCCTTATGTCAATTAATTTAAGCACTAAGAAATATGCCAGAGTTACTTACATAATGATTTAGAGTTTGGGCCTGGCCTTAGAAAAGATGCCAAAAGCAAGATGCCAAAGCAAGTGGTTAGTATTATCACTTACTTTTACTTAGTGCTTACTTTGACCAGGCACTGGACTAAGTGTACTACTTATTTCATTTATCTCTTTCAACAAACTTTTGGGATAAATATGAGTTTGTTTCTATTTTTAGTTGCTTGTCCAAGATTACATAACTTCTGTGTGGAAGGTCTTAAAATTCAGCCTGCCTTGAGGTCTCAAAATAGATTGAGATTCAGCGACTATTTGATATTCTAGGAAATATCTTCATATTGGCAAATTCAAAGCTTTGGAAACAGTGGGAAATCAAGTGGATTAACTACATCTGCTTGACTTTTATAAAAGATAAATATGTCCAGAACTAAATAGCCCAAGAAATTTTGATGATTTTGGTTTGTTTTTATTATAAAAAGTTTCAATTACACATAAGTAGATAATATTTAATGTCCACCATAATAGCAAAACTTAATGTCTGATAACACTAAATGATGGTGAAGATGTGGGGAAATGGGAACTCCAGCACTCCAGCACATAGCTGTAGGACTCTAATTTGGTACAACCACTTTGTGGAGCAATTGCAACATTTAAGTTAAACATGTCAATACTCAGCAAGTCTACTTCTTGAAGTCTATTCTAGAGAAGATCTCACACATGTGTGAAAGGAGACATGCTCAAGGATGATTGTTATAACTCTGTGAGATCAACAGTGAAAACAACCTAATTGTTCTACATTAGGGAAATGTGAGCTATGAAACTCACCTATAGTATTAAATTTAAAAATTCAAGTCACAATAAGTTTTACATTTACATAGAATGATATGCTCATGCAAAATGTTATACATGGGAAAACACTAGGATATCTTGTTAAACATGCAGGGACCTATAGTTTACAGATAGAACTGCCTATGACTTACATGTATCTTAAACATACAGGAATGATAAATGTCAAGTGTAAAATAATGGTTATCTTTGGGGGAAGAGGGGTGTTCTTCCCCCAGGAAAGCTACCAGTGCAGCTGAGAAGCCTGGTGCCGTTGAAACTGGATCATTTGAGATAAGCCCAACTCTGTCTCTTACAAGCTGTGTGACCTTGGACAGGAGCCCTAACTTTACAGAATCTTAGTTTCCTTGTCTGTAAATGAAGCAAAGAATATTTGCCTATTCTGAACATTTCTCATAAATGTGTCCAAACAATATGGGGTCTTTGCTCATTGGTTTCTTTCACCTAGCATAATGTTTTCAAGTTTCATCAATGTTGTAGCAGTATCAGTGCTTCATTCATTTTTAATGCTGAATAATATTCCATTGTATGGGTATACCACATTTTGTTTATCCATTCATCAGTGATGGATATTTATGTTCTTTACATTCTTCAGCTATTATAAATCATATTACTATAAACATTCATATATGAGTTTTTGTGTGTACATAAGTTTTATTTCTCTTGGGTGTATACCTAGTGAAATTTCTGGGTCAAATGGTAATTCTTTATTTAACATTTTGAGGAATTCTTTTCCAAAGTGGTTACACCACTTTACATTCTTACCAGCAAGGTATGAGTGTTGTAATATCCCCACATCCTTACCAACAATTGTGATTACTGCTATTATAAATGGCATTATCTTATTAATTTTATTTTCAGATTGTTCATTGCCAGTGTGTAGAAATAAAATTTTCACATACTAATCTTTATTCTACCACATTGTTGAACTGATTTATTGGCTCAAAGTTTTTTTTGTGTCATCTGCAAATACAGATAGTTCTAGTTCTTTCTTTTCAATCTGGATGCCTTTTATTTCTTTTTCTTGCCTGATTGCCTTGGCTAGAACTTCTATTTTAATGTTGAATAGAAATATTGAGAACAGATATCCTCTTCCTGTTCCTGATCAAAGGGGGAAAGTATTCAGTCTTTCTTATGAAGTATGATGTTAGCTGTGAGTTCTTTGTAGATAGCAAAATAATAAAAGAAAAAACAAATTTAAATATTTGATGTCCATTTAGAAAACTTAAATTTCATTTTCCTATTTAAGTTCTCCTTATCAACATTGAAATCATAAAACACAAGTTGCTTCAAGCTAGGGAGGAAACTAAAGTTACCATTTAGCTTTTGCAAAATATCACCTTATAATAGGCAAAGTCATCACCAAATGTGTATGAGTAAAGCTATTATCAACACAACTTTTGTAAAAGGAGGCTGAATAGATAATTCTTTGTTTAGATGTTTTTGTCCTTCCCTGAAACCCTCAAGGTGAAAACAAAAGAGATTCCTGAACTATTTTCTAGACCTAAGATTTAATCTTTGCCATATTGTACAATGTTTTGTAATGCTTTAAGCTTGAAATGATTTTTTAAAATCTATTTAAGGCACAAAATGCTAGTTTGTTCTTATTCACTGTCTCATTTGAATTTGTGGGAATTTAAAATGGTTTTCAATGATAATCACAATGCTTAAGTTTTGCATGTGGGCTAATTTTTTGTCTCATTTTTAGTGAGTTATACCCTAAGATAAAATAAAAATGCTGTGATAAAAACAAACAGCATTTAAAAGAAGAAGGAAAAATTATCTTAATAAAATAGCATTGATAAAAGAGAACTAAAGGATTCCTTCTTACCTTACTCTCCCATTCACCTTGGCACACCCTTGCCAAAACCATACTCTGAAGAAGCCTGAGCCCAGTGTCAAGGTCTCAAGCCTCAGATATTCAGACCTTAAACTGAAAACTCAGGACACCCAGGGAGCTCAGACCTTCAGACGTGAGATCATCGGGAGAAAGGAGAATTGAATAATCTGTAAAGACAGCATGGACTAGGGCAGAAAAGGGTGGAATTGAAACTGTGTAACTCATATTGGGACTTGAACCCATGGGCCGAGACTCAAACCAAGCCAAAACCCAGATTAGGACTTGAACCCATGGTCTTTTAACTGAGATCACACACCTGGTCTCAGGACTTAATGAAGCTCAGGTTCTTGATGTCCTGTCACAGAAAGAATACAGTAAGAGACAAAGTGATAGGTAAGAAGTGGATTTATTTTATTCTATTTTTTTATGTAGGAGGTTTTTGTTAGTCATCCATTTTATACATATTAGTGTACATATGTCATTCCAAATCTCCCAGTTCATCCCCCCACGACCCCACCCCGCTTTTCCCGCTTGGTGTCCACACATTTGTTCTCTATATCTGTGTTTCTATTTCTACCTTGCAAACCAGTTCATCTGTACCATTTTTCTAGATTCCACATATATGCATTAATACACGATATTTGTTTTTCTCTTTTTGGCTTACTTCCCTCTGTATGACAGTCTCTAGGTCCATCCACATCTCTACAAATGACCCAATTTCGTTCCTTTTTATGGCTGAGTAATATTCTGTTCTATATGTGTACCACATCTTCTTTATCCATTCATCTGTTGATGAGCATTTAGGTTGCTTCCATGACCTGGCTATTGTAAATGGTGCTGCAATGAACACTGGGGTGCAGGTGTCCTTTTGAATTATGGTTTTCTCTAGGTATATGCCCAGTAGTGGGATTGCTGGGTCATATGGTAATTCTATTTTTAGTTTTTTAAGGCCTCCATACTGTTCTCCATAGTGGCTGTATCAATTTACATTCCCTCCAACAGTGCAGGAGGGTTCCCTTTTCTCCACACCTTCTCCAGCATTAGTTGTTTGTGGATTTTCTAATGATGCCCATTCTAACTGGTGTGAGGTGATACCTCATTGCAGTTTTGATTTGCATTTCTCTAATAATTAGTGATGTTGAGCAGCTTTGCATGTGCCTCTTGGCCATCTGTATGTCTTCTTTGGAGAAATGTCTATTAGGTCTTCTGCCCATTTTTTGATTGGTGTTTTTTCTTCTTTAATACTGAGCCACATGAGCAGTTTATATATTTTGAAGATGAATCCTTTGTCCTTTAAATCATTTGCAAATATTTCCTCCCATTCTGAGGGTTGTCTTTTCATCTTGTTTACAGTTTCCTTTGCCGTACAAAAGCTTTTAAGTTTCATTAGGTCCCATTTGTTTATTTTTGTTTAATTTCTATTTCTCTAGGAGGTAGGTCAAAAAAGATCTCGCTGTGATTTATGTCAAAGGGTGTTCTTCTTATGTTTTCCTCTAAGAGTTTTATAGTGTCTGGCCTTACATTTAGGTCTTTAATCCATTTTGAGTTTATTTTTGTGTATGGTGTTAGGGAGTGTTCTAACTGTATTCTTTTCCATGTAGCTGTACAGTTTTCTCAGCACCACTTATTGAAGAGGCTGTCTTTTCTCCATTGTATATTCTTGCCTCCTTAGTCATAGATTAGTTAACCATAGGTGCGTGGGTTTATCTCTGGGCTTTCTATCCGGTTCCATTGATCTATATTTCTGTTTTTGTACCATACTGCCTTGATTACTGTGGTTTTGTAGTATAGTCTGAAGTCCGGGAGCCTGATTCCTCCAGCTCTGTTTTTCTTTTTCAAATTGCTTTGGCTATTCGGGGTCTTTTGTGTTTCCATACAAATTGTGAAATTTTTTGTTCTAGTTCTGTGAAAAATGCCATTGGTAGTTTGATAGGGATTGCATTGAATCTGTAGATTGCTTTGGGTGGTATAGTCGTTTTCACAATGTTGATTCTTCCAATCCAGGAACATGGTATATCTCTCCATCTGTTTGTATAATCTTTGATTTCTTTCATCAGTGTCTTATAGTTTTCTGAGTACAGGGCTTTTACCTCCTTAGGTAGGTTTATTCCTAGGTATTTTGTTCTTTTTGTTGCAATGGTGAATGGGATTGTTTCCTTAATTTCTCTTTCTGATCTTTCATTGTTAGTGTATAGGAATGCAAGAGACTTCTGTGCATGAAGTTTTTATCCTGCAACCTTACCAAATTCATTGATTTGCTCTAGAAGTTTTCTGGTAGCATCTTTAGGATTATCTATGTATAGTATCATGTCATCTGAAAACAGTGACAGGTTTACTTCTTTTCTGATTTGGATTCCTTTTATTTCTTTTTCTTCTCTGATTGCTGTGGCTAGGACTTCCAAAACTATGTTGAATAATAGTGGCAAGAATGGACATCCGTGTTTTGTTCCTGATCTTCGAGGAAATGGATTCAGTTTTCCACCATTGAGAACGATGTTTGCTGTGGGTTTGTTGTATATAGCCTTTATTATGTTGAGGTAGGTTCCCTCTATGCCCACTTTCTGGAGAGGTTTTATCATAAATGGGTGTTGAATTTTGTCAATAGCTTTTTCAGCATCTATTGAGATGATCATATGATTTTATTCTTCAATTTATTAATATGGTGTATCACATTGATTGATTTGCATATATTGAAGAATCCTTGTGTCCCTGGGATAAATCCCACTTGATCATGGTGTATGATCCTTTTAATGTGCTGTTGGATTCTGTTTGCTAGTATTTTGTTGAGGATTTTTGCATCTATATTCATCAGTGATATTGGTCTGTAATTTTCTTTTTTTGTAGTATCATTGTCTGGTTTTGGTATCAGGGTGATGGTGGCCTCATAGAATGAGTTTGCGAGTATTCCTACCTCTGCGATTTTTCAGAAGAGTTTGAGAAGGATGGGTGTTAGCTCTTCTCTAAATGTTTGACAGAATTCAACCGTGAAGCCATCTGGTCCTGGACTTTTGTTTATTGGAAGATTTTTAATCACAGTTTCAATTTCATTACTTGTGATTGGTCTGTTCATAATTTCTATTTCTTCCTGGTTCAGTCTTAGAAAGTTATGCGTTTCTAAGAATTTGTTGATTTCTTCCCGCTTGTCCATTTTATTGGCATAGAGTTGCTTGTAGTAGTCTCTTATGATTCTTTGTATTTCTGCGGTGTCTGTTGTAACTTCTCCTTTTTCATTTCTAATTTTATTGATTTGAGTCCTCTCCCTGTTTTTCTTGATGAGTCTGGCTAAAGGTTTTTCAATTTTGTTTATCTTCTCAAAAAACATTTAGTTTTATTGATCTTTGCTATTGTTTTCTTTGTGTTTCTATTTCATTTATTTCTGCCCTGATCTTTATGATTTCTTTCCTTCTACTAATTTGGGGTTTTGTTTGTTCTTCTTTCTCTAGCTCCTTTAGGTGTAAGGTTAGACTGTCTATTTGAGATTTTTCTTGTTTCTTGAAGTAAGATTGTATTACTATAAACTTCCCTCTTAGAACTGCTTTTGCTGCATCCATAGGTTTTGGATCATCGTGTTTTCATTGTCATTTGTCTCTAGGTATTTTTTCATTTCCTCTTTGATTTCTTCAGTGATCTCTTGGTTATTTAGTTACATACTCTTTAGCCTTTGTGTGTTTGTATTTTTTACGTTTTTTTCACTGTAATTGATTTCTAATCTCATAGTGTTGTTGTCGGAAAACATGCTTGGTATGATTTCAATTTTCTTAAATTTACCGAGGCTTGATTTGTGACCCAAGATGGGATCTATCCTGAGAATGTTCCATGTGCACTTGAGAAGAAAGTGTAACCTTCTGTTTGCGAATGGAATGTTCTATAAATATAATTAAATCTCTCTGGTCTATTGTGTCACTTAAAGCTTGTTTTTCCTTATTACTTTTCTGTCTGGATGATCTGTCCATTGGTGTAAGTGAGGTGTTAAAGTCCCCCACTATTATTGAGTTACTGTCAATTTCCTCTTTTATAGCTGTTACCAGTTGCTTTATGTATTGAGATGCTCCTATGTTGAGTGCATATATATTTACAATTGTTATATCTTCTTCTTGGATTGATCCCTTATGTAGTGTGCTTCTTTGTTTCTTGTAATAGTCTTTATTTTAAAGTCTAATTTGTCTGATATGAGTATTGCTACTCCAGGTTTCTTTTGATTTCCATTTGCATGGAATATCTTTTTCCATCCCATCTCTTTCAGTCTTTATGTGTCCCTAAGTCTGAAGTGGGTCTGTTGTAGGTAACATATATATGGGTCATGTTTTTTATCCATTCAGCAAACCTGTGTCTTTTGGTTGGATGATTTAATCCATTCACATTTAAGATAATTATGGATATGTATATTCCTATTACCATTTTCTTAATTGTTTTGGGTTTGTTTTTGCAGGTCCTTTTCTTCTCTTGTGTTTCCCACTTAGAGAAGTTACTTTACCATTTGTTGTAGAGCTAGTTTTGTGGTGGTGAATTCTCTTAGCATTTGTCTGTAAAACTTTTGATTTCTCTGTCAAATCTGAATGAGATCCTTGCTGGGTAGAGTAATCTTGGTTGTAGGTTCTTCCCTTTCATCATTTTAAATATATTGTATCACTCCCTTCTGGCTAGTAGAGTTTCTGCTGAGAAATCAGCTGTTAACCTTATGGGAGTTCCATTGTATGTTATTTGTCATTTTTCCCTAGTTGTTTTTAATAATTTTTCTTTGTCTTTAATTTCTGTCAGTTTGATTACTATGTGTCTCGGCATGTTTCTCCTTGGGTTTATCCTGCCTGGGACTCTCTGCACTTCCTGGACTTGGGTGACTATTTCCTTTCCCATGTTAGGGAAGTTTTCGACTATAATCTCTTCAAATATTTTCTCGGGTCCTTTCTCTCTCTCTCTTCTCCTTCTGGCATGCCTATAGTGCGAATGTTGGTGTGTTTAATGTTGTCCCAGAGGTCTCTTAGGCTGTCATCATTTCTTTTCGTTCTTTTTTCTTTATTCTGTTCTGTGGCTGTGAATTCCACTATTCTGTCTTCCAGGTCACTTATCCGTTCTTCTGCCTCATTTATTCTGCTATTGATTCCTTCTAGTGTAATTTTCTTTTCAGTTATTGTATTGCTCACCTCTGTTTGTTTTTTAAATCTTCTAGGTGTTTATTCTTTAATTCTTCTAGGTCTTTGTTAAATATTTCTTGCATCTTGTTAATCTTTGCCTCCATTCTTTTTCTGAAGTCCTGGATAACCTTCACTATCATTATTCTGAATTCTTTTTCTGGAAGTTTGCCTATCTCCATTTCATTTAGTTGTTTTTCTGGGGTTTTATCTTGTTCCTTCACCTGGTACACAGTCCTCTGCCTTTTCATTTTGTCTGTCTTTCTGTGAATGTGGTTTTAGTGCTACAGGCTGCAGGATTGTAGTTTTTCTTGCTTCTGCTGTCTGCCCTCTGGTGGATAAGGCTATCTAAGAGGCTTGTGCAAGCTTCCTGATGGGAGGGACTGGTGGTGGGTAGAGCTGGGTGTTGCTCTGGTGAGCAGAGCCCAGTAAAACTTTAATCCACTTGTCTGCTGATGGGTGGGGCTGAGTTCCCTCCCTGTTGGTTGTTTTCCCTGAGGCGACCCAGAACTGGAGGCTACATGTTCCTTGGTGGGGCTAATGGTGGACTCCTGGAGGGCTCATGCCAAGGAGCACTTCCTAGAACTTCTGCTGCCAGTGTCCTTTTCCCACAGTGAGCCACAGCTGCCCTCCCCCCCCCCACAGGATACCCTTCAACACTAGCAGGTAGGTCTGGTTCAGTCTCCCATGGGGTCACTGCTCCTTCTCCCTGGGGCCAGATGCACACACTACTTTGTGTGTGCCCTCCAAGAGTGGAGTCTCTGTTTCTCCCAGTTCTGTCAAAGTCCTGCAATCAAATCCTGCTAGCCTTCAAAGTCTGGTTTTCTGGGAATTCCTCCTCCCATTGCCAGACCCCCAGGTTGGGAAGCCTGACGTGGGGCTCAGAACCTTCACTCCAGTGGGTGGGCTTCTGTGGTATAATTGTTCTCCAGTTTGTGAGTCACCCACCCAGTGGTTATGGAATTTGATTTTATTGTGATTGCACCCCTCCTACCATCTCATTGCAGCTTCTTGTTTGTCTTTGGATGTGGGGTATCTTTTTAGGTGTGTTCCAGTGTCTTCCTGTCGATGATTGTTCAGCAGTTAGTTGTGATTCTGATGCTGTCCTTCTACTCTGCCACCTTAGACCAATCTCCCAGAAGTGGATTTATTTAGAGAGAAACACACTCCACAGACAGAGTGTGGGCCATCTCAGAAGGCGAGAGTGGCACCAGGGTATGGGCTTGTCAGTTTTCATAGGGGTAGGTCATTTCATAGGCCAAAGAGTGGGAGGAGTATTACAGCTGTTTTGGGGAAGGGGTGGGGATTTCCAGGAATTGGGCCACTGTCCAATTTCTGACCTTATGGTCGGCCTTGGAACTGTCATGGTGCCTGTGGATGTGTCATTTAGCTTGCTGATGTGTTACAATGAGTGTGTACTGAGGCTCAAAGTTTAGTGGAAGTCGACTCATCCATCATCTTGGGCCTATTTGGTTCTAATCAGTTTATGTTGTGTCCTTGGGCTATGTCATTTTTTTTAAAGGTTGTTCCCTGCCCCCTTCCCTCCTGTTTCAGAATCCTGATTCTATTGACTCACTGGTTTGGGCAAGGCACTTGATCCTTCACCTGTACAGTGGTAAGAGGATCACTTACCTTTTAGGATTCAAGTTACAATTAAATGACATAACTTAAAGGGCTCAATATAATATTTAGCATATATTCAGTACTCAGTGAATAATAGCTATTTTTTTCCCTCTGGAAAAGAAGCAGAGGAAATTTAAAAGGCAGAAAAAGAGGAAAAAAGAGAAAAACAATGAAGACAAGCAGGGAAACAAATAACAAAGGAAAGGTATGTGTTCAGGTGAAAGCTCCAGGGGAGTTTTCTGACTTGAAAGTGAACAATGCTGCAGACAGAGATTTGCCATTGATGCTGAAAACTCAGCCTCTGTGCACTGGTGCTGAATCAAATCTCAGAGACAGAGTTTTGGGTGAAGTAGAAAAGAATAGCTTTATTGCTTTACCAGGCAAAGGGGGACATGGTTAGGCTCTGTGCCTTCAAAAACTGTGTGTCCCAACCCCGGAGGATTTGGTGAGCAGTTTTATAGCAATGGTTCAAGGGTGGGGTTGCTGATAAGATTAGGGTGTGTGCAGGGCCTGCACTCCTTTAATCTGGCCTCAGGTGGTCTCCTAATCTTGATGAGCTTCTCTGGTTCCTTTAGTCTGGCCTCAGGTGGTCTTCTGTGGAAGGAATAATGCTAACATCTTCCATTTGTTGGCGGTTTTAGTTCTGTAAAGAGCTCAAAGATATTGTTTTGTGTATCCCTTGAGGCAGAACCAGGACCCTACCCCAAGGCTGCACTCTTGTTTCTTGGCTGATCCTCCCTTGTCTCTGCATTCCCTCCCTTCCCTGATTAGCAACTGTTTGAATCTGCCCTTTGGAACTCATGGAAGGTCATGGAGGCTGGAATCTATTCCCTACAAGAAACACAGGGCATGAAAAGTTTTCTGTGCTGAGGAGCCCCACAGGTTCCTGCTCAGTTTCACCATGAACAATCTCCTTCACAGAGAGCAGTATCTCCCACTGATTTCCCATCCTACTTCAAATCTGAAGCATACACTCTCGAGTGAGAAAACGTCAGGGAATGTAAAGAATGAAAGATATTAGTCAGCAAGCAATGGAAAATATGAAGCAAGAAGAAGAAAAAGAACACATTAATCAAAAAGTGTAGGGCTTCCCTGGTGGCGCAGTGGTTGAGAGTCCACCTGCCGATGCAGGGGACACGGGTTCGTGCCCTGGTCTGAGAAGATCCCATATGCTGCTGAGCGGCTAGGCCCATGAGCCATGGCCGCTGGGCCTGTGCGTCCAGAGCCTGTGCTCCACAATGGGAGAGGCCACAACAGTGAGAGGCCCGCATACTGCAAAAAAAAAAAAAAAAAAAAAGTGTAAAGAACATGAAGGACAATGAAAGAATAAAGGCAAAGTTAAATTCTTGGTAGTAATACAGACTAGCAGGCAAAGGACCACCAACTGCCTTTATTAATTTAAAAAACAAGCAGATCTTAGTCCTGTTAGTTTTGTAGTTTTGACCTTTAAGGTCTTTTTTTTAGGTTTATGAGTAGGCTGAATCATGACAAATGCCTAATTTAAAATTGACTTAGCTGCCAATCACCTCTCCTGTGAGAATCAGCTGCCAACTGAACTCTAAAACAAATAAAAATACTTGGATTAATCCATTCAGCAACAGAGAAACATATCTCTTTCTTTCTGGGATCTTGGAGACAAAGTAAATTAACTCTGTTAAGGAGAGAGAGCCATATAAAGGGAGCAGCCTTATAAGGGAATGACTGGATTGGGGTCTCCACTGTCAAAGGCACAGAGGGGATTCAAGGTAACATTTCTTGATTGAAAACATGGTTCAAGCATTGGGCCAAGTAGGGTTTTTAGGGGTCACATGTCTTGGATACTATTCCACATAAAACATTTTATTTCTAGGACACAGTGACCGTAAAGGTTTCTCATTCCAACCAATGTAAAAAAAAACATGGCGTACTCCTCCCCTAATCCCACGCTAGCAACCCTCCTCCTTGGAACAACTTACAAGGTAAAACATCTTTGCAACAAAATATCATTAAGTCTCTCCTTTTAGCCACTTCATTTTTTCTCACTTCAGTAAGATTCTTAACAGGAGTGCAAATGCCCTATTTATTAGGAAAGACCTTGACCCTACACAGAGCAAATACAAACAGCAAAGTTATTCTAACAAACTATGTAAGTTGGTGTTCTCTTCAATCTGCTTTCTCTGTGCCTCACTGTTGGCAGGCCAGTAAAGCTTAGGGCCCATGGCATAGGAAGAAAGAAGTGTAGGGAACCCATGAGTTTCATGCAATCTGGGAGGGATTTCTGGACAGGGAAACATGGATTCCTGGCTCCAAAGGACTTGAATCTCTGGCTGCTTTGGGAAAGTGTCCTGTTTGTGTTGGAGATGTCCCAGGGCAGGCTTTCATTACAGAAATTGAGAGATGTTGCCTTAGGGTTCAGTGCCTTTCCCAGGCTTGTTAAGTGCCATTCACTCATTCCTTCATTCAGTAGGTATTTATAAAACATTTCTGACTCAGAGCTAGGAAAATGTGAGCCAAGGGCAGGCTGCATCCTAGGAGTTGTCCTAGGAAATGAAAAGGTCACTGACTCTGACCTTGTATAGGCACAATTTGTTATAGAGGTTAATAACACAGATATTAATTGGAGTCAGGAAGTTCTGGGTCCCCGTCCCACATCCTCCATTTTCTAATATGACCTTGGGCACATTATTAACTTGTCTGGGTTTCCGGTGTGAATAATAGTAATTCTGATGTGGATAATTAGCAACAGTAGGGTTATTATGAGCTTTAAATAAGATAATGCTTTCCCTAGCACATTATAGCCTTACACACTGCCTGACACATTGTAACTGTTATTACTATTTGATAGTCTAATATCAAGACATATCTCTTCCGTTCATCAGATCCCTAAATTAAAATAAAGAAGCACAGCAATTATTGCCAGTTATGATTTCATCTGTAATCAATATCTCCAGAGAGCCTTCTGGGTGTTGGAGTAGAACCCAAGCCATCTTGGCCAAAATGTCTCAATCTTTGGGTGTCTGAAAATGGCTTATGCTCATTAAAAGTTCTTTTGTTCTCACTGGATTGCCAAGTGCTTTATGAATTTAAACTGATCCCAAGAGAGACTGATGCCTATTGTCTCCGAGAGGAGCCCTTTTTGTCCACGCAGCCCATCCTGCCAAATCTAAGGCCACTCCAGGTTCGCTGAGAGCTGAGCATTGCTGAACCTCAGAGTTGAAAGGAGCTTTGGAGGACATCAATCTCAGGCCTGCTCCATTGCTTGAGCCAAACCACAGAGCTAAGTAAGACACTTAGGTCAACTGATAATATTTCCTCTCAAAGTCTCATTTTTTTTCCAGGCTTTCAGATCCTTAGACTTTCATGGAATAGGCTAGTGACTTTGAAGCGCTACCTATGAATTATCATTCAGTAAAGTGAAAAAACAATGGCTCCATTTGGTGGCTCCCCCGCTGTTGTAGATGGCTGAGCATCTCTGAACTGGCTGTGGGTTGGTGGGAAAGTGTCAAGAATCCCATTGCTTTTACCATTTATACGGTAGTAAAAGGTATGCATTTGCTTTGTGTGTACTCTTGGGAAATACATTTCTGCACATAAGTTCATGCAAAGTGGTAGCAAAAACAGCCACAAAAAGGTTCCAAGAAGGGGTGATCAGAAGACAAGGAGAGAGGCCTCCACCTCATCTCCGAAGCTGAGATGTAGGAGGAGGTGAAGTACCTTTTCAAATAATAATATTAATATAATAATAATAATAGTGATCATAACTAGCTACACCAAGAAGTAAAGGGTTAAGCGGTGTTGTTCATTGTCACATGATGCTGGGAAAGAGCTGAGCAGGAACCTTGGGGCTGGGGAGGAGGCACATCTTGCCTGCACATGTGGCCTCTACCACAAACACTTCAAAGTGCCTCCTCAGACCGACATAACATTCTGACGCCGACTGTAAATGCCCTTGACACGCAGAGTGGAAAATATCAAACGCTCCACCAGTCCCCAAAATGCAGTGTCTCTGCACTGGGAAAGGCCTTAATGAGCCTGCAGTGAAGGGGGAGGTTGGGGGCCAGGACTCGGAGCCAGGGAGAGGGGAGGGGGGGTAACGGGTGGTTCTGATTTAAGGCTTGTACAGATGCACGCCGGCGTGTGCAACTCTGCTCAGACCGCTGTGAATCTAAATGCCCCAGGACCTTGCGGAACAGCCCCAAACATCAATTCCAGGCCTTGCTGAGTCAAGACCCTACTGAGACTATTTCCCCTTGCACATTCCAGAGCATATGACTCTTAAGTGGAAGAATTTTCCAGCCCACAGAGCTGTGATTTTTCGCCAAAGAATCATTGTGCCCTGTTTTCTCCCACACAGTTCCCTTCCATTCTCATGGAGGACACCTTATCACGCTGTCCTCTCTCTGGTAAATTTTCATGATGAAGAAAGTCGGCTGCCTGAAAGGTCTCTCATCCTACCAAGGTGCACCTGCCTTTCTGTGAACAGAGGGTCTTTCCCTGGAGGTCTGTTGTTATCTGCTCCCAGTAAACCTGCTACAAAATAACTCAGGAGAATAGTCCAGACAATGTGGAGGAAGAGGGTGTGTTCCTCTTTAATATCCCATCTTTTCATCATTGGCCCCTTGGGCTGAGTTTGTTCATCCACTCATTCTTTAATTCATTCACGATTTTTGAAACACTGGAGCACATAAAATTTATAAAACACCCTACCCTTTGAAGATATCACTGTATAATAGGGGAAGGGAACATACAAAAAACCAATTACAAATGAGTGTGTACAGTGCTTTAATAGAGGTCTGTTACCAAGTGCCCAAGCACACAGGAGTGAAAGTGAAGAGGTCAGCTCTAGGCATACAGACCTTTCTTGAGGAGACTGTATTTAAGCTGGACCTTGACGAATGCATGGGATTTTAGCAGGCAAAAGAAACAGCCGGTGTAAAGAATTGGGAGAGAGCAAATCCTAGTGAATTTGGGGAAGGTGTTCAGTGTGGTTGGAGTACAGGGTGTGGGGAGCAATGATGGTAGATGAGGCTGGGAAGGCACAACATTAAGGGCTCATGTGCCAGGCTGATGCACTCATTACAAAGTCTAAAGGATTTTAGGTTAATCTCTAACTTAGAAGGGTAAGTCTAGTGGAGTGAAAGAAGAACTGGAAAGTGGAAAGCCTGGAGTCTTTCCTGTGTGTGACATGCTCTGTTCATCTTAAGAACATCATTTGCTCATCAGAAAAGATATTTAGTTTCTGTTTCTTCCCACGTCTGTTATACTCACTGGGTGCTGTTCCTCCCAACTCCTTAGAGGCTTAGCATCGAAAACCAGTGTTCTCAGGGCATTTTTCTCCTGCCTTTGGCCACTGCTCTCATCTCTCCAGATCGTGTGTTCTAGAAGCAAGAATTTCGGGAAGTAATCAAAACCACTGGTCCATTATAGAGCTCCACCCCAGAGGAAATATGGAGGATGAAGTCTAGTCCCCAAGAGAGAGCAAACACATTCTTATATAAACACAGAGCAAATGCGAAATTTTAGCCAGAAAAATACTCACTTAAAATACATTCTGTTACTAAGCTTATATCAAACAGGCCCAAAGGGACCCATCAGAAGTTTTCTTGAAAATTATATTTACATGGCTTTAAATGGTGTTTGGGTGGTTAAAATTCTTCTAGTATAATAACATGGGAACATAAGATAAGTGAATAATAAAAAAGGTAACTGAATCTCATGTGTTAAGTCCTAAAGTTTTTACAGGTATAATCTTTAGGGAATAAGGAGGAATTAACCCATGAATAGGAAGGGTTCTGGAAAGATAGAGGCAGTGCTCAGTGGTTTCTCCAGCTTTAATTGTCACTGCTGGAGACAAGACCCCAGAATGCATGAATTGATTTCCCTGATGAAAACATCAGATTTTATGTATTTTGAAAATTGGTGGGAACTGCTGTAAAAATAATTACATCTTGTTTCTCTCCCGCAGAAAGACTGTAGATGACCAACGTCATTGCTTTGTTTGGAATATTGGCTCTGATTAAAAGTCTTTAGTTAAGATTCAGTGATTTATTATTGGAAACTTGTATAGCCTGGTCTAGATGTACTGACCACATTGAATATGCTCTTTTGATCTATCTCACCATCTGTATCATTTATACACTGCTCTACAAGTTATAGAACACAAGTTGGTGTGCTATGACTTTTATGTGCATCATGTCATTTAAATCAATCTTACAACAACCCTGTGAGATAAGTTCTACTATTAGCCCTATTTTACACGTGTGGACACTGAAGGCTCAGAGGGATGAAGCTAACTTGGAGTTCCCAAGGAGCAGGAATGAGATTCTAATCCAGCTCTGACTCACCATACTACATGGCACGCTGATGTTTCTAAAGGACACTAAAGGCTGTTACCTGAGTGGGGGCAGGGAAAGGGACCAGATTGGGTTTAACTGAATCAAGTGGCCTGGGGGAGTAAGGGACAGACTCAGAGAGGTACCAAAATATTCATCTCCTTTATCTTTGGTGTGGGCTCCACTTTTGACTCTCTTGGGTGCTAGAGGCAGGAGGGCACTGTTACCCCTGGGCTTGGAATTGTGTCTGTAGAGCAGAATCACCAACTCAGCAGGCTCAAGGTCTGAAAGCAATTATGCTGGGCCCAAAAACTAAGTGAGCTGCAGGTAAAACAGAATTTAATAATGTCTATTTAATTTCTTTTTTTTTTATTTTTTATTTTTTATTTTTTTTAAATTTTTTGCCTTATAACAAATTTAATCAGTTATACATATACATATGTTTCCATATCCCCTCCCTTTTGCGTCTCCCTCCCACCCTCCCTATCCCACCCCTCCAGGCGGTCACAAAGCACCAAGCTGATCTCCC
Source organism: Mesoplodon mirus (assembly GCF_964341445.2). NCBI lineage: Eukaryota > Metazoa > Chordata > Mammalia > Artiodactyla > Ziphiidae > Mesoplodon > Mesoplodon mirus. The sequence goes on along the minus strand of NC_138978.1, from coordinate 171,393,702 downwards.
TGTGCTATGCGGCTGCTTCCCACTAGCTATCTACCTTACGTTTGGTAGTGTATATATGTCCATGCCGCTCTTTCACTTTGTCACAGCTTGCCCTTCCCCCTCCCCATATCCTCAAGTCCATTCTCTAGTAGGTCTGTGTCTTTATTCCTGTCTTACCCCTATGTTCTTCATGACATTTTTTTTTCTTAAATTCCATATATATGTGTTAGCATACAGTATTTGTCTTTCTCTTTCTGACTTACTTCACTCTGTATGACAGACTCTAGGTCTATCCACCTCATTACAAATAGCTCAATTTCATTTCTTTTTATGGCTGAGTAATATTCCATTGTATATATGTGCCACATCTTCTTTATCCATTCATCCGATGATGGACACTTAGGTTGTTTCCATCTCCGGGCTATTGTAAATAGGGCTGCTATGAACATTTTGGTACATGTCTCTTTTTGAATTATGGTTTTCTCGGGGTATATGCCCAGTAGTGGGATTGCTGGGTCATATGGTAGTTCTATTTGTAGTTTTTTAAGGAACCTCCATACCGTTCTCCATAGCGGCTGTACCAATTCACATTCCCACCAGCAGTGCAAGAGTGTTCCCTTTTTTCCACACCCTCTCCAGCATTTATTGTGTCTAGATTTTTTGATGATGGCCATTCTGACTGGTGTGAGATGATATCTCATTGTAGTTTTGATTTGCATTTCTCTAATGAGTAAAGATGTTGAGCATCCTTTCATGTGTTTGTTGGCAGTCTGTATATCTTCTGTGGAGAAATGTCTATTTAGGTGTCTATTTAATTTCTAAATCCATTCCTTGCTTTTCCAAAATACCATATATATATATATATATATATTCTGTGTTTTAGCAAGGGAGGTGTTTTACCAGGACTCTATTCCTCAAAGAAGCTGCTCCTGTCAGACAACTTCTCTGAGAGTTAGTCCCACAGGCAGGCTGTCCTTGAGCACTTAGCACCGTTCTCAGCTCTTACTTTAAATGGTCCAGAAGGACACATGGAGCCCCCAAAGGGCCACTTTGCTCTCCACCACAGAGTCTAAGGAAGAGCCTTCACTGCTGTTCTACTCTCTCACCTGCTGTTCCTGACATGAGCAGAGGAAAATTGAAATTGTAAACTTGGTTTTGGTGAGCATCTTTACATGGCAAGTAGATTTGAAAGGAACCCAAGCAAATGCCCTGCTTCCTCTAGGAAGAAATAATGCCCAGTTTGCAAGAAAGGAGTGAGGTGACAATTGATCTTGTTTCCCATATTGTTCCAACAGAGATTCTAATCCAACAGGTCCCTTGCAATGGCATGACATCGGTGTTTTAGGTTGGAATAGGAAATTGAGACAGGGACTTCCCTGGTGGCGCAGTGGTTAAGAATCCGCCTGCCAATGCAGGGGACACAGGTTCGAGCCCTGGTCCGGGAAGATCCCACATGCCTCAGAACAACTAAGCCTGTGTGCCACAACTACTGAGCCTGTGCTCTAGAGCCCACAAGCCACAACTACGGAGCCCGTGAGCCACAACTACTGAAGCCTGCATGCCTAGAGCCTGTGCTCCACAACTAGAGAGGCCACCGCAATGAGATGCCCGTGCCCCACAACGAAGAGTAGCCCCTGCTCACCGCAACTAGAGAAAGCCCGTGCACAGCAATGATGACCCAGAGCAGCCAAAAATAAACTAATTAATAAAAAAATTGGGACATAAGAGAACATGATTACCTGGAGGTCCTCAAGACACCTCACCTTCCCCCTGTGAATGTATTCCTTTGCCCATATGTCCTTGATTAGTGAATGGTCCCACCATATACCCAGACAACTGTGTAGGAATCCTAGATTCTTCTATCTTATCTCCCAGGAAGTCTTTTTGTTTTCCTCCTGAATACCTCTTTTCTCTACCTTCTTCTTTTCACCACTGTCAACTGTCAAAATCCTCTTTATTAATCTCGCCCCCCTCCCCACCCATCCTCCACACTGATGCCAGAATGATGCCATGACCTCCCCCATCATGTTTTCCTGCAGGTCCCATCTTCCTCTACTTGTCCACCACCTCCCTTTGCTCACTTCTGCCTCTGAGTCTTGCAGCAGTGTGTCTGCTTGGTGGAACTCAAATCACCTTGGAAACCATAGCTATAAGGAAGTCTGGAAAATATCTTCTTATTTTCCACTATTCCAACCTCTGAAGTACAGGAAGGCACATGAGAAGGAGGCTGGAGTGGGTGTTGAGAGAACAAGTATGAAGTATTTGCCACTCTGCCAACTCAGCTTTACCTGTGGTTCTTTGTGTCAGAGCTGTCATTGTTCAGAATTGGTGGAGACAATCAGCAACGGGAATATATAGTGGAGTTTGTTTCATGCACGTGATGCTGAGGGAGAAAAATTTACAGAGTATAGGAAATAGAGGAAACAGAACAATGATTAGCATTTAGAGGACCTCAAAAATAATAGCAAATACCAACTAGCTATAGTGGATCCAATAACTGAGTAATTTCAACAGCATCCTAACTGGTCTCCTATTACTACCCCTGTCTCCTTCAATCGCGTCTCTACACAATGATCAAAGTGACTTGATAAAACTTAAGGTACATCAAGGTGCTCTTCTGCTCAAAACTCCCCAGTGACATCCCTTCACACTCCCTTCGCTCAGAGAAAAGCTGTAACCCCCCATCTGCCATTCCGCCCCTTTGTTCTTCCAATGTGCTGGGTGCACTCCACCTCAGCCCTTGCTCTGCTGCTCTCTTTGCCTGGAATACTCTTCCCCCAGGTACCTGTGGGACCTGTTCCCAAATGTCATCTTCTCAGTAAGTCCTTCACTCGCTACCTTACCTCGAATTGCATCCACCAGCTTCCCTCAACTTCCTATCGATCTTCCTCTTTATTTTCTCCTTAGCATTTGTTACCAGTGGACCAAATTTATCTTGTTCAAATTGTCCCTCTCCCTCCCCTCAAATGTAAGCTCAATATAGGTAGAGATTGTTATATCCCTTTTTCACTACTATCTCCACAGAAACCAGCACAGTGCCTGGTGTGTGACAGGTGCTTCATGAATATTTATTGAATCAAAGAATAAATGAACAAGCTGGTTAAATGAAAGAACTTTTGGATGGATGAAAAAATAAAAAACCTTTTCCCATAGAGAGATAAAATGTAAAAGGGATTTCTAAGGAGGCATAAAGGGAATTTTCTAAAACCGCTTTCCTTCTGGGGTATCGCTGGGGGCAAGACTGTGGAGGTGCTTTCTGCCAGCCACCTACTAGAGAACCCTTGGGGCTGACAGAGCTCTGGTGGGGAAGGAACACTATCCTGGGAGCCAGGAGAGCAGCCTCTAGCCCTGCCTCTGCCTCTAGCTAGATAAGTTTGGGGAAGCCCTTTCTGCTCACTTGGGCCCTGATTTTACTGGTGGAGAAACTTAGGCTGCTATGGGCTCTGACTTTCTTCCGTGGTGGATTGCACTGAAAGAACAATTCATTGATAAGTGATTTAAACTCTGTGGGTGTATCTCCAAAGACTCAAGAGCTACATTTTTAGCCTATGAATTTCCTCCAGAAGTGCTTGTGGCAGCAGAAATTTCTCCACTCCACCCCATGGAGCGGGGCTGTGTCCACTGGGCTGTGGCCGCTGACGGCTCATGTTAACAGTCAGAGCTCATGATGATGTCTGTGGCCTGCCTCTTTAGGACACCGTGTTCCATCTGCTGCAGCAATCTTGTGGTCCAATTTTTATTTCTACTTTAAATACACAAGCTTTCTCTACACATTTCACGTGAGTATCTTGAGGGAATCCAGGGACATTTTTCTTTAACCTGCCTGAAATTTGTTTTGGCAGAAGTTCTGAAGGCTGAAGTCTTGAGAGATTTGGGTTTTGTTAAATTATAGACATAATTTCAGTGAGGTTAAATAGCTCAGGCAAAAATTGGAGTGCCCTCCCATCATTTCTGCCCGTGAAACTCTACCCATCCTGCAAGGCCTGACTCTAGTGCTCTCTCATCCAGAGAGCTTTCCCAGGTCATCAGAGCTAGAAGGGCATTCTCTTCTCCCCGAGGCTGTGTGCTGGCAGAGCATGTAAAGGGAAGCCAGACAGATAAGGGTTTGAATCCCAGATCTTGCTAGTGGGTAACCTTGACCAAGTTTCCCAATTTCTCTAAGCCTCAGATTTCTCAGTTGTAAATGGTGAGAGTGAAAATAGTAGTAGGTAACATTTATTGAGTGTTTACTGTCAAGCACTATGTTAGATATTTTACATCATCTATTTTACTCAGTCCTCTTAAGAACCTTGTGGGACAAGACATTTTATGATGTCTTCTCTATATATGAGGAAACTGAAGGTAAAAATGAAATGATAATTAATATCTCACTGAGTGATGAAGATTAAATTTTAAAAATATGGATCATGGCATTCATTAAGCACTTAATAAATGTAAGTTCCTTCTCCATTGTATTCATTAAACCAGCTTGGGTATGTCATTCTCACAACACTTACCCTGTGTTGCCTTATATTATGACTCTGTAGAAGTAGTGAGATGTACAGGATGGGGAGTAAGAGCCTGGGCTCTAACCCTTGGACATGTTACTTAATCTTTGTGAATGCTGAACTCCTCAACTATAAAATAGGAGGAATGCTACTGTGAAGGTTCATCGAACTGATATATAATCTAAACTAATGCCTGACACATAATAGCTGTTACTATCATTACTTATCAAGAATGTTAAAATCTATATTCCTTTTCAGTTTGAAGTTACCTGAGAAATAAAACAGGTCTTTTCCATTGTTGTACCCCTTTGTGACCTCATCCTGTGTCTTGTGTGTTACAGAATTACTTCTCAAAGTGCACCCAAAGTGGCACCTGAATTAGAATGTCCTGAAAGCTTGATAAAAGGAAGATTCCTGGGCACCTCCCCAAACTCAATGGATTATGATCTCTGGCAGTGACCCAGGATTTTGTATTTTACCAATCTCCTCAGGTAAGTTCTCTGGACCCTGATGTTTGAGGACCACTCCACTCAGGGCACCAAATATCTATGAGTGAAATAAACAAGTGGATGGATGATCAAAGCAATTTTTTTTTTCCCATGTGGCACAGCTTGCATGATCTTAGTTCCCTGACTAGGGACGAAACCCCGGGGCCACAGCAGTGAAAGCGCCGAGTCACTGGACCGCCAGGAAAGTCCCCAAAGCAATTTGTTTAAGCATGCATTTTTCCAAAGTAATGGAAAGAAAAACTACCAATAGTGCTAATAATTTCGGGTTAAAAAGATTCTGGTCTTGCTCTTCAGCATACAGTTTTGGATCCCACTTACTCATTTGGCTTATTCTTGCCCCAAATGCTCCTTCAGTCCATTTTCCTTTAGGAGGTGGAGTAGTTATCTATTGAGGCACAGGTCTTCAATAGAATCTGAAAATTTCCTCAGAACTGTGTGTCTCCAGCTGATTCCTCAGCAACATAGACTTACCCACACTCTGGGTGCCTGCCTGTAAGTATCATCCTAAAGCTCTATCGAGATGAATTATATTAATGGAGTCTATAAGAAAACAAACACCTCCAAACTTTCAGAACTTTTAATTGGGATAAAAGTCTTTTCAGCCTCGACATTTTAGCAAAGAAAATGAAATCTTGAGTTACACGAATCATATGAATCATATACATAGACATTTTGGATTTATTTTTTATCCCAAGTTTCTTTTTTAAGGACATTTCTTAAAGCACCGCTAAACAAAAGATTATTTTTCTATAAAGACTTGTCACACCAACATCTCAGTAGAAATGTCGCCCCTTTAGAGATAAAAAGGAGGGAAGACAGAAAGTGATGTGGTCAGCAGAGTAATAAATTAAATTCACCTGGCAGAGTTTGTTCTTCAGGTCTGAAACATGTAAAAGAACACATTTCTAGTGAATGAAAAAAAAATTCCACAGAAAGAAAGACCAGTTCTGAAACATGAAAAGAGAGGCTACTGTTCCCAAACCCTGACTCCAGCGTAAATGGCAGGCTCGGATTAAGAGTCATAGTCCCTGGGTAATTTCCATACCAAATGTGCAAAATTTTACAAGCCAAAACAAAAGCTCTCAAGCCCAACAAAGCCCAAGCTAATTTAATTTCTCCCACAGAAAAGAAAGATGATAACAACCTAGAATTGAACACTTTTGTCATTAAAAGTTGCTATATTTTAAACTTTTAGTTGAGTTGGGTAGTAAAAAACTACACACTAATATATCTTCTTCCAGGAGGTAGTAACTGCAATATGCTAAAGAGCTCAAAGTCAAAAGTTCTATAGGGTTTGTGTAGCATCTGCACTAGCATATTTCTTACCCAGTAAAGCCTCAATTTCTTCATCTGCAAAACTAGAAACAGACCTGTGCTTTTTTCAAAGGGTGGTTGTGAGGATTAAATGTTAAAATGTCTATAAAGCTCTTAGCACAGTTCACTGCACACTGTAAGACCTTAATAAACGCTAGTTGTTATAATTATACAAGCTTCAGCCTGGAGACAAAGATTTCTACCTTTATTGGAATGAATAACTGATGCTCATGACCTCAATAATAATGAGATATTATGTTGTGTAGCCCTGGCAGAGGAACTAAAGCAAAAGTGGAGACTAAATAATGTGGAAGAAAAGCCAATTACTTGAGCAGCAGGGGGTGATTAATGTACACTAGTTGGATATATCTTAAAGGAGATGGTACTTCTAGACATGCCTCATGTCACCAAGAAGCTCTATGCCAACAATAAATCATTGTCATGTATTAGGCAATAATGCCAAATGCAACACCAGATTTATCTGAGTTCTAGTTTTAGGAAAAATAGCCATCTGTTAACTCCTTTTTCTCTGAGGAATACAAAACACTTCGTATGAACTTTTACATTTTCAAAGATTATATTGTGTTAGTGAGGGAGTGGGGAATATTAATTTCTGTTTTCTGTTGGGTAGAAGCAGGCCCAAGAAGATAAAACTGCTTTCATAAAATCACATAACTGAAACAGAACTTCAGTCTCTTAATACTAAATTTCAAACTCAATCCAGTAAAGCTCACTGCATTGCACATGGGCTTCATGTGCACAGTAGCTCTGCTGCTTTTTGGTTTCATTTTCAAGAGTAATAATTCATAAATTTCAACCAGTTCCATGGTTTTCCCCATCACTGGCTCTCTGGACATGTTCAGGGTGTTTGTCTTTTCAGCTTCAATGTAAATGCTATGCAGGTGTGAGCCTCGTGCTGGGCAGAGTTGGAAAGCAGTGCAGTCTTGAAGGCTCTGGGGAACCACACCTTTGCTTTTTCATTACAAGTGAGCCAAGCTGGGATCAAATCTGAGATCTGAGGGAGAAGGACCTAAATCACTGGAAGTGGCCTCAGCGCCCAAGCAGGATGTATCAGGTGTGGTTGGAGGGAACTTGAGGATCAGAGAGATGGCTGTCTTAAAAGAAGCCCCAGTCCATGGGGAACATTTTATGCCTGGCAAACGGGTGTGTGGATTTGAGATAATGATCAGTCAGGATGAGAGAGCTGAGCTGGAAGAATCTTCTAGAAGCTGAGAGGTCATTAACACAATGCCTATAGTGTTAAAACAAACAAACAAAAAATAGAATCCATAAAGAAATGATGGCCCTATAACACACAGGCAGAAAGTAAATGAAATAAGAGAAAAAAACTTTTTGGTTCCAGCTATAGACATCAGTTCCTTTTCTCAAAAATAACAAATGTGTATTTCTTGAAAAACACACCTTAGGGAAATAATCAGAAATGCAGCAAAGATTTCTGTTAGAAGGTGTTCATCATTGTGTTATTCATATTAGTAAAATAATGGAAGAAAATGTAACACTCAACAATAAGAAAATTTAAAATAATTTAAATATTTTATTGATACAATAAATATTGATACAATGAAATAACTATTTATTGATACAATAAATATTGATACAGTGAAATAGTAGACATCCATTAAATAACAAGTTTCCAAAGAATGTTTTATCACAATATTATATTTAAGTGAAAAAGTAAGACATAAAACTGTGCATACAATATGGTTTTAATTATGTAAAAGAAACACAAAGACACACACAAAGATTGGAAGTAAATACACCTTAAAGGAAACAATGATACTCTATCTCTGGGTGTTGACCTTCTTGGAGATTTTATATTCTTCTTTGTTTAAATTTTTAAAAACCTTAAAAATACAACTCACATATCTTTTCAATAATCTGAAGAAATATTATCTGAAGAAAGATGATGTGACAAACCCACAGAGAAAAATGGTCAATGTGCCTGGCAACCAATTTTTTCTACTAAAACGACTTGTGCATTCTAAATCTGGAGAAAAACAATTTCAAATTAATCTTCTGCAACACCACTCCCGTGGCTACCTTGATTCAAACTTTCAGAAATTCACAAAGACCACGCCACTCAGCTGGCCTCAGGAATGCAGATGTCTGAGTCATTTCCCTTTGGCCATGTGGGGAACATCATCCCCATATATCCAGAGCTGTATGCAGGCCAAGTCCTGTCATTTTCTGTGGGCAAAGGGAGGGAAGGAGCTACGTGATGGCATGCACAGAATCACGTATCATCTCTTGTGCCATTACGTCTTACCAGCTTTCTGAAGGCACAAACGTTTCAATGCTCTGTTCATTTTTTCCTCGCAAGAATGTGGCCAAATTTTGATGTGTGTAGAAGATGTCTATTTAGCCTCCTTTCCTCAGCATTCTCCCCAGTCTTTCAAATATATGGTAGGAAAAGAAAACTGAGTTGCATTACAACTTTTTTATTCTCTGCATTGAATTCTCTCTAGTTATTGTTTATTTGGCTTTGAAATGTTCTCCTTTTGAAATCTTTTGAGAGATTTGCATACACTGCAGATAGGACTATAAATTGGTATAATATTCTGTGGGAGATCTCTTAATCATAAACAAACACATATAGACGTGTACATATAACGTTACCTATATATATTAAGAGTCTTGAAAGTATCTTTAAAGTACACTTTCACACCAAAATGCCACTTATAATCAGTCAAAAGAAGATAGTTTAAAATTTCTTCCCATTTTGATACTATTGTTCTCACATGAAATTTGGTTTAAATAACAAGAGTGAACATCATGTGTTATTGGCAACTTTTGGATAAAACTACGAAGCTTTGAGAAAGGTAAAAAGAAACCAACATCTGTTGAGAATTTTCTGTGTGCCAGACATTTTCCCAAGCTTATCTTACTTAATTCTCAAGCTGAGATAGATGATGGACAGCTTCTCTTTAATCCCCCTTGTCCTGTAAGCCCTTTGCACCGGAATATAATTCTTCTGGAACATTCTCACAAGGTTCTCATACAAAGTGATTGATACCATCCTGTTTTCTTCAAAACCTTGATGATCAACTGATTGCTGAGGTTGGGACTGGAAACTATCTTATGATGGTGGAATAGGGGTCTTTGAAGGCATCTCAAGCAACACCACAGTGAGGAAGCACAAAGACTTCCGGAAAGGAAATAGTTCAAGGGACCAAGAATCAATGTGTAAGATATAACTTTCATTCAACCTAGCCTCAGCAAGGTGTAAACAGATATTTCTACAAAGAACCAGAAGCTCTCTTAAGGGACTTGTGTCCGTTATCCTTCATTTTGAATCTAATCATTGTACCATATTACTTGAGAAAATGCACCAAATTACAAAAAAATATAACTTTTCCTCTAATGGGTTAACTTACCAGAAAGTTTATGAAATGGAAGAAATGAACATTAATTCCACCTTCTCTAAGTTTAGGAAATTTAATCTTTTTGAACTGACTTAATAGTTTGGTTTTGACTTTTAAGGTCCTTTGCTCTTTTACTAATCTAGTATTTATAAGGAAAGAAAGACTTGATTTTTATAAATTCCTTCCTCCACTAATTAAAAATACCCTGAGTCTTCCCAGGAGTTGAAGTAAAAAAATAAGGTTTCATATAGACGTCTTTCTTCTAATGACCACAGAAGTGGAGTTTAACATTTAGGAAACATGTACCTTATTTTCTCTGGAGTGTTATTTATTAGGAATGCATCATTAGTCACTTCATGGAGAATGCTTCCAAGACAGTGTGGCTAGATAATATCTTAACTGCCATTTGATGCGAATAAAAAATCCTTTACAATTATAGGGCAGAAAAATAATGCAAGCTTCATTTAGGCAAAGCTTTTTGGCCTAGACAACTTTTAGAACTGAGTGACCCAGGGAAGGTCTGGAACTTCACTTAAGTGAACATGAAAACTGTCATTATAATTGACACCTGGGTTTGGTACCTAAACGCTGCAAGAAAAGAACACAATTACAGATCACAATAGGACAAGATAGATTCCCTCTATATATTGCTCTTCACCCAACACTTTTATCGTTACCAAGATGAGTATATAAATCACTCCCTGATCATTCTTCATATGTTCCCCAGATTGTAGTTCATTTTCCTGAGCCTCAACTTATTGTACTTTGCTGGACCGTAAGACCAGAATGTGATATTGAAACCAGGCCCATATTCTTCAGAGCTCTACTATTTATATTACTCAACCTCCGTGGTCGTGCTGAGTGCCAAATCTATAGAATGCTTCCACCCCCATCAAAAGCTTCCTGGATTTTTAAGCAAGATGATACCCTTTATGACTTCTTAGTGGCTCATGTACAATTTAGGGAAACCCTCAAGAAGTCCATTCACCTTGCCTAGTTCTGGTTACTTCAGAATCCATACCGTATAACACACATAGTGGCTCTGTGACAGAAAGATCCTGAAGCTGTGTGGGACCAGGTATATATGTTGTCCTGACAGCTGAAGGATGCTTTTAACTCTTAGGGAAAGTGCTATGATTGTGGCCGCGTATACACAGATCATTAGCTTTTTTTTCCTCCTAGGTAAAAAATAATCACTAACTGTGAACTTTCCCCCGAGTTTAACTTGAATGACAGGCAGAAAGAACACTGCTAAGGACAAAAGCACTTCTAGGCCTGGAGAAGGGAATGGTGGAGAAGAGAGGTAGCTTTTTTAAAGTCTCTTGAGTTGTAAGTGGAGGCACAAAGGAAGCCAGAATCAAAGAGATTCTTTCATAAAACTGGTAATAATTATTATTGGTTATAATTTAAATACTTGATTGCACCAATGTATTCAAAGAAAGCTGTGGTTTGGTCGTGTCTCCAGAAATTACAGAATATAAAACAAAGTTGGAAAGTTGCAAATGGACCTGATTTTGTAAAAGGAAGCAAGAGCATTTGAAAGTTAAATAGCAGTCATGGAAATTATTTTGCAAAATAATTTATTAGGGGAAGCAGAAAGAAATCTGAATGAAAAAGAATAAGGTATCACATGCATTTTTTACAAAACAACATAAAAGGGAGCTTTCAGGATGCCTTCCAGGATGTAGTAATAAGAATCGGTAATATAATGCAGGGATTGGGCCTGATGGGTGGAAGCAGGAAAATAAACAGTCACACATTAGAATAGATTTCGTCTTAGGGGTGAGGAGCCAAGTGACAGCTTTTGCAACGAGACCACCATAGTCTTGACATCCCTTGTCTCCATCAAGAAGCTACAGACAGACCACACCCCGGTGCACCTGGTGCTGCTGGACGAGATCAGCACCTGCTACCAGCTTCTCCACCCGCAGGTCCTGCAGCTACTGGTGAAGCTCTTTGAGACGGAGCACTCCCAGCTGGACGTGATGGAGCAGCTCGAGTTGACGAAGACCCTCCTGGACAGGATGGTGCACCTGCTGAGCCGGGGCTACATGCTCCCCATGGTCAGTTACATCCGCAGGTGTCTGGAGAAGCTGGACACCGACATCTCCCTCATTTGCCACTTTGTGACTGAGGTGCTCGACGTCATCGCGCCCGCCTACACCTCTGACTTCGTGCAGCTTTTCCTTCCTATCCTGGAGAACGACAGCATCGCCGGCACCATTAAAACAGAAGGTGAACACGACCCTGTGACAGAGTTTATAGCTCACTGCAAGTCTAACTTTATCTTGGTGAACTGATTCAGAGCATCCTCCAGAGCTGGAGCAGAACATTCCAGGAGACCCGCTGTGGAAAAACCCTTTCCAGAAGCTATTGTTGAAGAGGCCCAGTCAGCATCTTGGAAATGGGCTCTGGTGGGAGGAGGTGGATAACTTTTTTAAAAAGGAAGATGTTATCAGTGTAACGGCTATTAGGAACAGTCCCCTCTCCTCGTGAGTCCAGGGCTGCCCCCAAGTCCTCTTTACAGTATTAATTTCTCCCAGTAGCGGAACTAGGTTCCCATTACCTCTTGGGATGTAGCCAAATGTCAACCCCTTGGGTGGTGGAAATTCAGAAACTGAGACACTTAGATGAACTATTTTCAGAGTTGATTTAAGTTTTCTCACAAGGCTCCACTGGTTAGTTCATATTATTTCAATTGCTTTCATTTTCCGAGAACAAATAAAAAGCCCTTCTGCGGTTGGAAGGTGTAGGTCCCGGTGTTAATGTTGTTTTCATGTGTAAATAAAGTACTCAGATTCAAAAAAAAAAAAAAAAGAAACCGTGACCATTTGGCAGAAGATTCCAGCAAGGTCTTGGTCCTTCTATGGCCTTTATGTTTGTCAAGAAGTTCTGAAAAGTACTTCCTTCCAAACCTTACACCCTTTACATCTTGAACTTCCTGGGAAATCCAGCCATCCTTGGAGGAATGAGATGTTGATTTTCATCCTTCCCTGCTAGGTCCAGAGAAGTTTAGCACTGCCAAGGGCTGGTGTCAACTATACAATCTTGATATAGCATGCAAAGATCAAATATAGATCATTAAGTTTGAAGTTGCTAATGATCACTGATTCATTAAAAAGTCAACAGAAATATTGACCAAGCATCCCCAATGTGTAAGGCATAATATCAGAGCTATATAAATGAATTTAAGATATAGTCGCAATCAAGAAATCTACAATCTCATTGTAGAACAGACATCAGACATTAGCTCTTAGTAGGTATTGTTAGTTTTTCATGGAAATAAACATGAATGGCATGATCAACAAGAACCATCAAGTTCAGGTAAAGTGATAGATCCCCAGGAACTAGAGGGGCTACCATACCTTCAGGAAATAAGGGGACCTAAGGAAGGAGGAGAGCAAACAAACATACATTCTTGATAACCTTTTATGGGTCAAGCTCCACATTTATTCTTTCATTTAATCCTCTCACCAAGAGTCCGAGGTAGATTTTATTCTTATTTTTATAGATGAGAGCACAGAAGCCTAAAGATGCTTAGAAACTTGCCAAGGTTACAAAACTAATAGACAGCAGAGTCAGAATTTGACCAACGTCTGACTGAGTTCACCATCTTATACTCCTAACTTCATTATGAAGGACGGCTGAAGTTGATAGACTAAGAAGCAGCCACAGAGCAACTTCCACACAGTTTGGCATGTACTTTCTCAATATGCACCTGCATAGATAGTTAAAATTAGTTCAGCAGTTAATGGTTCTCTTAGTGAAGTGGTGGAGAGAGAAATATGATAGCCTAACACATAAGAGTAAGCACTACAATTGGTTTGGTTTTTTTTTGTTTTGTTTTGTTTTTTTGCGGTACACGGGCCTCTCACTGTTGTGGCCTCTCCCATTGCGGAGCGCAGGCTCCGGATGCGCAGGCTCAGCAGCCATGGCTCACGGGCCCAGCCGCTCCGCGGCATGTGGGATCTTCCCGGACTGGGGCACAAACACGCATCCCCTGCATCGGCAGGCGGACTCTCAACCACTGCGCCACCAGGGAAGCCCTACAGTTGGGTTTTTAGCTAAATGTTGTCTGGTTTTGTGCTCTCCCAGAAGCAGACCCAGAGATAAGGATTCAAATGAAAATATTCAATAGTATAAAAAGGCAAGCAGGAAATATTCATAGAAAAGTGGGGGAACAAGACAGGAAAGAACATGTAAAGGGTGACGTAGTAAGCCAGTCACCGCCATGGATGACTGGAACATAATCTTGTAGGGGATCTTTGGAAAACAGTGGAGAACACAGACCTCAGAATCATCCATCCAAGAAGTCATAGAGCTGGAGGATTTATACCCTAGTTCCAGCCAGTCATTGGTTAAGAGCAGAGGGATGGTGGAGTTGGGGTAGTTAATTCCCTGGTACTTCTTGTCTGCCATGAGCACAGGCAGAGTCCCATCTGAGGCTTGGAGGAAAGCCCCAGGAGAAGGTCATGCAGACACAATTGAGGCTGGCTGTCTTGAGTGACACAGGTAAGACTCAAGGGTTATGGGCAGGGCACTGGCAGCACCTATAAACACCAGTATATTTGGTGCAGATTTTGTAGTATTCTCTATTACTCCAACCCTTTTGATGTGTAGGATTATGTAGGCCACTGTCTCTCAAACTTCAAAGTGCATAGGAAGCTCTTGGGAAGCTTGTTAACAAAGCAGATTCTGGGACCTCATCCATTGAGAGTCACCTGTGGTTCAGGGATGGAGTCTAGGAATTTATGTCATTAATAAGTGTCCCAGGTGATTCTGACCCACATGGTCCATGGGTCACACACTGAGAAACAATGCCTGGAATCTCCAAGTATTACATAGAAAACAGATGAACAGGGGAAGGCCATGTGATAAAGTGAAAAGAAGATGGTATTTGGATCAAGATATCCTTGGATATAAATGCTGGCTCCATTACTTAGTGACCTAAGAAAAATTACATAATCTCTTTGTTTCAGTTTTTTTTTTTAACCTATAAAATGGAGAGAAAAGCATACACTTGGACTGTTTTCTATGAGCGTTAAATAAGATAACTGGTAGAAGAGTCCAGAGCACTATGTGTCATGTGGTAAACATCAGTGTTAATTCTTTTATTTTTTTTCTCAGAGGATTGAAATCTGTTGACAAAGTGATACCAATGGCATTTGACAGTTAAGGCTGTTTGACAAATTATACCCGACTAGAAGAAAACTCGATGACAAAATAATGCAGGCCTTAGCTCTAAAATTTCCCCCCAATTTCTCAGTGCACCTACAAATTAAGTTATTTTTTACCTTCCACTTACAACTGCATTACATAATGATTACCCTGGGGCTATAAATAGAAGTGTCCAAGTTCCAAGAGACAGATCAGGTTAATTTGGCTCCAGATCTGGCTCAAGGACCTGGACTGCAGACTCTCACTCTTAGACACTGACTTTCTATACTGAGAAACTTTGGTTTATTAGCTCTTTGTGTTTCTAGGGAAGATATTTTCAAGTATACACTGAGAAGAGAAGGAAAGGTGCCAAGAAAAAGATTAGAGATAAAACTATGATTTTGAATACATTGTGCTTATTTATTGTTATTATCGCATCAAACTGATTGACAATTAGAATGAATTTGGGATTATAATGGTATTACCACGATATAGACCTCAAGAGATGAATATTAGAGCAAAAAGCAATATGCTTTGTACTTAATAGATACTCAAGTGTTCACTGAATTTAATGACATCATTCAGGACACATAGTCACCTTCATGCTTCTCCAATATCTCTAGATAGATCACTCCCTCTGCCTCATCTTTACCTTGGTCACCTAGTTTGGCTTAAATATTAACCGAATCTCTCTTACCTTAATTTAGAGTAAGTGACTTCTACTTGGTTCTCAGGAATTTAGGGGAAAATGTATCAAAGAGCAAAGCTTTGTTAGCTACACCCAAGATGGGCTGACTTAATCTCATAACCAAAACATGGGTAGGACAATAGTGAAGATTTTAGAAGAAACATCTTTTTCTATAAATGTTGATCTCATTTAGTCCTGATATGGATCACAGGGGCCACTTACTGTAGAGTATGATGCTGCCCTCAAGCATGACGCAAGGGCACCTGTTTCTTTAAGCTTAGGTACATGAGCTATGCTCTCACCCTCTTAACATCACCAGAGAGATAAACACTGCTGGACATGAAGCCTGCAGCACAAGCCACATGGGAAGTCATGTTTTATCTCACCCCACTCGAGTGCACCTCCCAAAGCTGTCACTTCTCCATGATTATGAAACCTCATACAAGCCTCTGTGTCCCTGTCCTTTCAAGTGAAAGCCTTTTGCTTTAGTCTCCCAGGCCTTCCCTGACCCCCAAAAGGCTGACTCAAGAGTTAATGATTAGGAAGTGAAGATTTAGAAACAAAGAATAGCCTTTGGGATGGGAAACTGGTAACAATTTAGACTATAAACCAGCCACATTCTCTGACACACATTCCTAAATTGTTTGCACAGGCAGCAGACCCCACCAGATAAAAACTGCTGACCTCAAGCGCAGAGACCCCAGACCAGCTGAAACCAGAAGAATGGTGATGCTCACAACTTAACCTTGATGCCAACCAATTCAAGAACTGTGCACGAGCTGCTCACACACCCTGCAGCCCCATCCCTCACATTGCCTTTAACAGTCAGTCCTTTGCCTGCACCACGATGTCAAGACGGTTTCTAAGGACACTAGTCCACTGTCTTCTTGGTTAGCATGCTTTCTCGAATAAAGTCACATTCTTTGCCTCAACACCTTGTCATTCAACCTATTGGCCTGTTGTGCAGCGAGTAGCCGAACATGACTTTGGTAACACTTCCACAGGAAAACCAGTGTGGTCTGGTGGTATAAGGATGGGCTTGAGGGCTGATGCACCTCGTTCTGGTCCAGGTTCTGCCTGACTCTTCTTGCTTAGGCACCTGGATCAAGTCACATCTCTACACTCTCATTTTCTCTAATGTACGATTATGGAGTTTGAATAAATGATCACTAAACTCTCCTTCATCCCTGGAGGTGATTTTTCTAAGGAGAACACATCAGCATAACCAATGATAGATACATCTGATTCTCATTACCTGCGGCCATTATGTCCTCTAAGTAGCCAAGAACACTGAATTAGCAAACACTGACCATGCTCTTAGGAGAAATACAGAGTTAGGTTCCTGTAAGCCTCAGAGCACAACATTTTCATCAACTGATCAATACATAAACTTGTTTTATGTGTGTGTCTATTTAAAGACTCCTTATTTAATATATATTGTTAATTTATTAACATTGAACTCATGGTCAACAGCACTATAAACTTGTGCCTGAATAAAACTTATCTAAAATTTATTTTCTCCATAAAGTACAACTTTCTTGTGCTTGGGAACACAGCATTTCAGCACTCTGCTTGGGGACCATTTCAAACAGATGAATTCACCAACAAAAAGTACAAAATGCTAAAAACACAGCATTAAATAGACTGTGGAAGGGACACATTTACAGTTTGAGAGTTGGAACAAGAAGGCAGAGCATCGCCTTGTCCAGCCTCAGCTGGGAACGTGTGCATCAGGCTATTCAAATTTTTGACACTCGGTGCACAGCCAAGAATGACTATGAAAGGACCACAAATATTTATTTGGAAGTTACAAATAAATTTTAGCGAGTAGGCAAATTTGTAAATATGGAACCCATGAATAATGAGAATCAACTGTACCAATGTAAAATAAAAATAAATTATTGTGTTACTTTAAAGTCTCTTGCTTCTAAAAACAGCAGACTTTCTTCCAAATCTTGACTTCAAGCTGTGTAGTAATCTCCTAAATTCCCCTACATGTTCATTAAAATTACAACTCCATCTCATAGATGGTGACATGCAGAGATGAAGCAGCTTCCTGAACGTCCCCAAGCAATGCAACAACCAAGCCAGGATAACTCAGGAGTGTGAAACTAAGCCTGTGGTCGGCCCACTGGACTGTCCTGTTCCTCCTTAATTACTCACAGAAAAGATGTTCTCCCTTCTGGACCTGTTAGTTAAGTCCTGTGCTTAGGCTCCATGGTGGAAGTCTGCAAATTGTTCTGGGACACACCTTTTGGAATTTCAGCAAGTGATTATAATTTTGTCCTCTAAGAGTGTTATCTAAGGATTAACTGGCTGTTCTTTTACCACACTTTTTTCTTTTTTTTTGTCTCAGAGATGGAATAGCTGACATTTTACCCCCACCCCCTGTATACAGGCAAGTTTTAATGCCATAGCCTCAATTAGGACGTTCCCGTCTGGGCTTCTATAATGCATGTACTTGAGAACCATACGGGGCTAATCACTGTTCCTTTTCTGCAGGGCAAGAAACACTTTCTGTTCCTTTTTAAAATTTCCCTCTCTTCCCCAGGATGTCTGTAGCAGTGCCTGGGGCATAGAGCACACTGTAAACACGTTGATGAAATTGAATTCTCTTCCACCATGAAAAATTTCCCAACATTTCCAGTTGGGGAAATGTAGTTGGAGGGGAACAATGGAGAAACATGTCCAAAAGAATTTACATAACTTGTCTAAAGTCACTAAGCTAGTAAATGCAGAACTATGATTGAAACTTAGAGCCTGTTTTGAGGTTTTTAACCAGGACCTATGGCTTAGTTTATTTGTAGTGGTAATGCCTTATATTTCACCAGGTGTAGTTTCAAATGAATTGGTAATTCCAGTTTACAAAAAAAAATTCTATGCTACTGTTTATTGCTTAGGGCTTCACAGGAAGACAAAAAGAATTGTGAAGATAATAAGGATTGTAAAATATTCAGGTTAAAAAGAACTGCCATTTACCAGTTGCTCTATAAGATTTACATCAAAGTTCTCTATCAAGAAACAAGAATGTAGCCATTCACTGGGAGAACCATTCTATGATGTTTATGTTTCCAGAAAATGAAAATTAATGAAAGTAATTATATCACAAATTGAGTGCAAACAGTATCAGACAACTCTAAACAGTACACAAAATGGCTTTTATTTCACACCCACTCATCTTTCAAGTAATTACACAGCTTCTGTATTATCACACATGAAGGCAAGTAACTGGCATTCTCTTCTCTCCATTATTAGATGTTGGACATTGTTGGTCTGCCTGGAACTGAGGAGATAATACAAACTTCATTATATAGATGATGTTCAGAAAGCTTAATATTTCCAAAAGATTCTTCTGAATCAGTCATGTGTCAAGCATTGTGACTAACAGTCAACTTCCTTTCAATCAAAAGTCTATACTTTTCTGCAGCTACTCTAAGGATGACTAGATTCTCCCAGTATATCTAAACCCATTAAAAGTCTTTGGAAGAATATGTAAACTCATGAAAGAGATTTTTTTCCCCTTCTTTTGACATCTGCTGAAACTATTCCAACATTCTCAGGGCTGAGATTCTTTCCCTTTAAGATCTACTTATAACAGTACATTGATCAAGACACATGAAACCTTTAGAAGAGGCCTTAGAGTTCACCTTGTTCGACTGCGGTCCTCTCTGTAATATCCGTGCTCAGATTTAGCACTTCCAGTGATGAGGATTTCTCTACTGTCAGTACCATTTTGAGAAACTCTTCCTGGTATTTATTTAAAATCCATCTTCCAGTGACCTCTACCTACAAGTCATAACTCTTTCTCCTTGAACCAGAAAGAGTAGCCCAGATAGTTTTGAAATGACTCTATGGTGTGATTGTGAGCCCAGAACAATACTAGTTTATGTGTATTGCCCTGGTTTCCCATCTGGTTTAGTATCTGATCCAGACTTTTCATTGTACAATAAAATTTTACTGTAATAATTGCTTTAGAATAAGCTTTAAACAGTTGGGCAGTTCTCTCCTTTGTTCCTCTAGCTTCTACCATAGTCTTGTCCAGTAGTGGGTGAGACATACTTGTAGGGCACAGGGTTCTTATTCTCATATGTGGGCTAAATCTGAAAGATGCCCAGTGATAGCTCGTCTCTCTTTGCCTCACCTTTCCCCAATCCTTCATACCTCCCTTTCAAAAACAGTTTTCTGATAAAATGAAGTGTACTCAGACGTGAATTGTTAGGTACAGCTGACCCCTTTCAGTCTCTGATAATTCTAGGTGTATTCAACACTCTGCCACTGCTGGCCACCTGGTGTAGCCATCAGTTGTACTGTGACCAGTTGCAAGGGCTTCAAAATACAGGAAGCCACCAGGTCACAGTCAGCAAGGTGACTGAGAATAAGAAATGTGGCAAATTATAGTTTAGGTACATGTGAAACAAGTGGAGGAAATAAAAGCAGGGCAGTCCTGTCTGTGAAGCAGGAAGAGAACAGTTTAAACAGTTGGGTACTGTTGTTTTGTCAGTTATTGTACAGTGTAAAATCGACAACTATTTATTTTATTATTTGACAATGCTTTTTTATTCTGCACTAAACACTTTTAGCAGCAATAAGTTTTAAAAAGGAAGTATAGGTTTAGTTGAAAAAGAGGAAGTGAATTTTGATTACTCAAGAGAGTTAATGATGAACATGTAACTTGCACAAAATATTTGCTGACATTTACCATCCACCATGGGGTCATAGTGGTATAAACGACCACACGAAAACCAGAAGACACAAATCTGCTGGAGAAACATCAGCAGTTACTTCAAAAGTTAGTAACTAATTTATACAGACTGGGCCCTATTTACAACCGAAGAAAGTATCCTTCATATCATTTAGTGAGATACAACTTTTCATTTAGATCAAATGGCTATTCTAAATCACTTTCACTCATTATTTATTCCAAGATTTTTTTGTGTACATGAATTCAAAATAAAGCAATAGTTGTTGGTGTGTGGCTTCACGAGTAGAAGAAGAAATTCACAGTTAAATAATGAGAATTTTATGTTGGTCATCAAATAGTCCAAACAGAAAATTAGCTCATCTCAATTATGCTTCTTTTTTCATCAATTTCATGTAATCAAAGCCAACATTTTAGAAACTCATTCTCTTGACAGTGAAATATTTGGTGTTTTTGTAATATGAATTCAGTTAAAACATTTGACATTGAAGATAAATTATGTTTTTGCAATGATAATACAGCACAAATTTTGGTGAAACACAATGTTCTTAATAAATTAAGAAGTTATGAAGGAGAGGTGCCCTTGGAATTGGATATTATGCACACATACTTCATAACTACGTTGAAATATGTTGTGATAGTTCACCAGTTGATATAGAAAGTGTAGCTTCAAACTGTACAACTGTGTTTTTTATTTAACACACAGAGTAACTAATTCCAAACTTTTGTGATAAAGCTGATTTAAAATTTTAATGAAGTACTTTGGTATGGCAGTTCATGTTTTCTCTCTTTGCTATTTGAAATCAGCTTTTAAAAATGTTTGAGCTTTTGAAGGACTACTTAGTAAAGTAACCCAAGTTACCCGCAATGAAAATAAACATTTTTATAAAGGGTTTCTGTAAACCGGGATTTTTTTTTCAAAATCTGTTGGGAATATTTAATAAAAGTGTTTGATGAATGGACCAGAAAAATACTTCTGCATTTGAAGCTTTGTATATATTGTATATACTGAAATATATTGAATATTTATATTGACCAGATTGAAAACAAATTTGCAAAGAGAAAGGCACTGACATGTATCCCTACAAAAGCTAGGAAGAAACTGATCAAATTAAATGGTGAGAGTTCAAACAGTGTATGTAATAACTTTTATAATCAGTAAGGATTAGCTTTGTGCCAGCTACTAAGTAAAGCACTTCATATACTTTGTCTTTGATGTTCCCAAGTATGAAAAAACAGTAATTGTAAAAAGGAATAGTAATAATACTACTATATTATTATCCCGGGATTTTGTTTTGGTTTGATTTTAAGGATTTTTTGTTTGTTTGTTTTTTTCTTTTTGGATTAAGAGTCTGTAGCTTAAAGAACAAGGTGAATTTACCCAAGATCATGTGGCATGGCCAAAGAGCTAATGCAGCTCCCTCAGACTCCAAATCTGTGCTTGAAACCATTACACTCCAGTGTGGCATGCCTAGCTAGCAATTGCTGAGCCTTTTAACACCTAAACTATGCTATCAAACTTTACTTTGCATAAATTATTCTATAGAAAAGTACTCAAATGTTTCCCAATGTTCTTTCCCAAATCCAAAAATACATTGCCACATTAAATTTTTTTTTCAAATTAAATACACAATTCTTTCCTGATTAAAATCATAATTCACCTTTGGGAAGATATAAAAAATTTTAACTCTTTCATTTTACAAATGAGAACTGTGAAGCCCCCAAAATGCTTAATGACATCTCAAAGACACAATGCAATCTGAAGGCAGAGCTGGGTCCAGAAGCCAGGAGGCTTAGCTCTCTCCCCTAATGCATTTCCCTATTTCAGAGAGACCTTTACATCTCCACTGGAATGTTAGCATGGGTCTGAATCTTCATTCTTAGCCACAGAGAGGTCAATAGCGCTTCTGCAGAGGTAGAAAAGTCCAATGGGCCTTCAGGGTGTTCACCCAGAAAATTGTAGAGAAATCAAGAAGGGCTGCTCTAGTAAGAAAGAAACACACTTGGGAGAGCAAGAACTGATGGAAATAGGCACTTTGAAGTTGCTTGTATTTTATTAATTCCATTGTTTCTGAGAGAACATTTTCATTTGCAGGAAGCAAGGAGTGCAGGTCTGAAAGTCCTGTCTTCCTTGACTCACTTCCAGAGAAATGAAGAACAGGACCAACGTGGCTCCCAGCCACCCATGCTAACAAAGCTCCCCCAAAAGGCCCTTTCCCTGGGTGTTCAGATGATATCATCAGCTTAAAGTGTCTCCAAGTGAGATTGGCTGCTCCCAGAAATCTGTCAGCTGAATGTTTGGAAGAAACTGAGAAATCCTTGAAAAACATGGAGGGATCAAAAGTACTTATTAAAGTATTTTCAAAAGAGCTCTGGATTTAATAAGAAGCAAATGAGATCAGATGGAGAGGATTCCAGAGATTGGTTCTAGTGTGGAAAACTCGTGGCAAAGACCAGGAAAATGGAATATATTGATGGGAACAGCACTTATTTGGAAGCGGGGTGTTAGACAGTGTGCAATTGAATTGCTCTGCCCTTGAACCTGAAGGAGTATGCAGAAGAAAGCAATTACTTAAACAGTCACATCTTTCCTAAGAGATCTGATCCAAGAAAAATAATGAATTACAACAAAAAAAATTTTTTTAAGGAAAAGAGAGGAAACACCCAGGCTCCTCTCTTACTGGAGAGCCTTTTGTGTCTCTAGAAGGTTTGCAACACAGAGTCCTGACTTAGTCAGCCATCAGCCCTCTAACAGTTTGATTAAAAGAATGTTCTAAAGAAATTAGATTTCAAATTAAATTAGAAATTTAAATTAAATTAGAAATTAAATTTTCTTCTCTCATCAACCAACCAACTAACTAACCAACCACACAAACAAAACTACCCTCTGTACACTTTGTTTTAGAGTAAAACATAAGCATGCTATTATGTAGAACAATTGCTCATGGTAATGAGGATCCATTCACTCAATAAACTCCTAATATTTGAATAGGCCAAAAATTAATTAAATGTTCAGGTCCAGGCAAATATTAAGGCATTAGAACTAACATAGAAGATTTCTTCCATGGAGAATTAGGAACCCTGTGAATCTTATCTCCCCATATTCTCAGTGAAACTTGAAAAGAGGCCGATTTGTAGAGAGAGATTTATCCCTAAGGGATGAATCAAACTGATGGCAGCAATCTTCCCTTTTAAATTGCAAGTGTATAATTAATGAAATGTAGTAAGTTGTAACAGTGAAATGAAAAATAAAGTCATAACACCTGGTGTTCATTGGGTATGATAAAAGAGATACTTAAACACAGAATGTAAGATCTTAATTGGCATAACTATTTCTGTAAAAATGGAAGTATTTGCAACAGCTTTCATTTTAAAAGTTTAGCCTTTTTGACAGAAATTCCAGTTTAGAAATGTATTCTGAGGAAACTATGTATGCACACAAAATCTTAGCTACAGAGTTGTTCATTATGGCTTTGCTTAAAAAAAATAAGAAATTATCAAAAAAGTGAACAAAGGGGGATTAAGTAAATTATGTGCCTTCATTCAATAGCCATTTTAAGTAGCCATTAAATAAAAGAATTTCAGTGTATATTTAATAATATCTATTATATCTATTTCTATCTCTATATCTAGCTATCTTGCTAGCTCTATATCCCTAAAAAGTTAAGCTATAAAATAGAATCACAATATTCAAAATTGGTTAAAAATATTAAGAATATACATGCCTATATTGAAACTTGAATGAAATATATTTAATTATATATGGCTATTGTCTCTGGGGGGTAGAATTGCAAGAATTTTAAAATTATTTTTCCTAAGTATTTGTATTTATAGTTTATATGTCTGATTTACTAACCAGCCTTACCTTAAGAGCAAACAACTATTCTTTGGGCATAGGTGACTCTCTTATGGTCTGGGGTAGTTACCTGAGCTAACCTTACCTCATCCTTAGGTTTTTTGGTACACCTTGAGATGGCTCTACTTTTCAAGGGTGATGAGAGGAGAAAGAAGGAAAAAGAGATAGAGGGAGAAGGAGAGAGAGAGAGACCGTTGATCCCTAAAGCTGCCTCTGTTTTCCATTTTTAATCGTTTCCTAGTGCCAACTATAGTAAACATATACCTCACAGTAAAACCTCTTCCTAAAGGTGGCTCAGGTGTTCCTTGCAAACAACAACACAACAAAACAGAAAGCCTAATCTATTATAATCAGGAAAAAATGCTAAAGAATATATTAAGTACATCTGTAGCAGAATAATAACATTTTACACTTTCTCAATTATAAAAAGATAATTAGACACACTTTATATTCTTGTCATCTTGATGAGCAAAGTGCAATTTTCTCAGAGAGATTAAAATCACTTGCTCTGCTTCTCTATTTTTGTGATTCTGGGCAAATGACAACATTGTTTTACTTGAAACTTGGATAAGATTTTCCTCCTACATGCAAGTTTTAATCTTAGAGAAGTTTACTCTGTATTCCTCCTTCATTGCAGTTTTCCTTATTTTTAGCCCTTATTCATCCACGTGTCTTTCTGAGAGTGGGATTTTAGTAATGTTATTGATCTCCAATTCATTGTGCTTTTGGAACTCTGGGAATCCACCTGTACTGTAAGCTGGAAATTATATATTAGAAGACAATTACTGAGGAGATGAATGGATGAATGGATGTATTAATGAATGGATAGATGGACAGATGGAAGCGATCTCAATAACAATCAAGTATTTTTTTTATATCTATGATGTGCTTAGCACTGTGCCAGCCTCTGGGAAGCAATGAGGGTAAGTATCATGATTCCCTTTCTCAGGGAGCTTAAAATAATGTTATGTTGGACTACAAGTTATCAGGTTAAGAACCTCCCTAGGAGAAATCTATTGTTTTGAATGACTCACTCCCTGAAGGCAGGCAAGGTCATGCTAAGAAATGTGAAGCTCTGGAAAGCTTCGTTTTGTGGGACCCCTACTCACATAAACAATGTGAGTCACCCCAAATCAGTATCAGCCCCATCTGAAGCCCAATCTCATGCGGTCCTGCCAAAGAAATTCCACACCAGTCAGTGGGAGTGATCAACTTGCCAGGTCAGCCTCTTGAGGTCCTCAGATGACCCCATAGGTAGCAGTCTTAGAGCTTCTAGAGGCATCTGATTGACCCTCACACATGGGATAGAGGGTTGACTGAGGTCCATGTGGATCTCTGTCTTGGCAATGAAAGCCTTGTCAGGATGGCACTGTGGACTCCACCTGCTCCTAGGCACTGGAAGGGGACTAGAAAATGTTGAGGAAGACAATCCAAAGGGCTGGGCTCCATAAGACATGGGGTTAAGGGCAGAAGTCCTTGCTTATCAGGTCTAATGGTGATAGTAAAAGTAGTCATTTCTCTTTTCTTTCAAGTGCTCTTCCCCTGGATTCACTTTGTCCCATATAGTAGATACCCACAGTATTTAAGGCACTAAACATAATAAATAATGACCTCGGTAATGGAAAATTTCACTTCCCTACCTGGAGTCTGACATGCCATCATTAAATTTCCAAACAGCTCATCATTAAAGACAGAAGTCTGAGCACATACTTCTTAAGTGTATCTTCCAAAGCTCCAAACAAATTGAGGGAAAGAGATATGAGGTCTTGCTCCTATATTTAGATCAGGTTACTCTAATATTATATTTTTCTCTGCTGCTTAATTATTTGATTCTGTGGGCCATGAAGCTAATGAGCTAGATGGCTTTCTTCTTTAAACCAAGGGCCTTCAACCAAATTAAGATCACTTAGCTATTACCACCTGAACAGTACATAAACTTCCAGCCAAGTAGTGAAGATCATAGGCAGGAGTTAAAGCTGTTTGGATAACTGAGGACTTTTGTCCCAGAGGACAAAAGGGGGACATGGAAAAAAGTGTGGAGTCCAGTGCATCCCTTGTCCCAGACACAGAGACATAAGTCTGAGCTCTGTGGGAAGAAGAAGCACCAACAAAACTGAAATGGAAAATTTCCTGAGACATTCAGTGACATGGGGCGGTTCAAGCAGTGTAGCTTTAGAGCACAGGAGTGAAATGCAGTATATATTCCTTTAAAGGACCATTCTTCTCTTTTGGTGGGAAGTAGAGCATGGCATTTTCACAGAGATGATCCAAGAGCTGTAATTCCATTTTGAGACTTGGTTGCTTTGGAGGCACTGGGAGAGGGTACCCTCAGCACTGGGATCAGTGTCCTTATAGTGAACACTGGCAGAGATGACAGTGGTCGGTCTTCGAAGAATTTTGAGCACATCAGCTGTATATAAGTGGGCTCCAGAGCAGAAGAACACAGCAGGTACAACTGCTACTGTGGCCAACAGACATCAAAACTTTTCTTTATACACTGAGTTGCTATGGGATTTAATGTAGATCAAACTTCTTCCTTCACTTCCCAGAAAAATATTTCTTAGAAAAATGGAAAGAACTTGGGATTTAGACATAGACCTGAATTCAAATCCTGGCCCTTTCGATTGTGAATTATGCCTCTTTGAACAGGTCATTTGATCCTCTGGAAATATTGACTTCGTAAAGGCAGCGTGAAGATTAAATGCACCTTGTAAGTCTGCTACCACTTTTGTGTTACTAGTCACATGGTTATTCTTTTCTAAGGCCCTACAGTTATCACTGTGTTCTTCTATGGGTATATGTATCCTGGCTCTTAAAAAATGTGGGCTTCTTTGCTGGATCCTTCCCCTGGCTGCCAGCTATTGTGGTGAGTAATTATGTGCAAATGAGCGTTCTCCACCAAAAGTTGTAAGAGGCAGAAAACTCATTTCTTCAGTGCCCTTGAAAAGCACAAGACACTAATGCATGTCTGTGTGCCAGCAGTTTAGAAATGAAAATTTCCACATTCCTTGTGCCTGGTCTCATTAATTCTCTCCACCCCATTGGTGTTAAGGTTTTATAAATAAGCAAGACAGGATTGATTTGTTCCATTTCAGCAAACTGTAAAAGAAAACAGTCAAGAAATCACTCCCATCATCATTTCCGCTCCCCGCCCCCCATCGCATTACTCTTTAAAACTGGGCAAAAGCCTGTATAGCCTTTCCCAATTAGGTGAAAGATGATTTCATTTCAGTAATCTTTAGGGAAGTTATTTCTGGTTTGTGCAAACATGCCAAAATAATGCAGCAGAGACCAGTTTAATTTCTCACTGGCTAAAGGGAGATTCAAGATGCAGGAAGACCTGACCACCAGTATTATTAGGATTTATGATGTTCGGTCAGACCTACATGATGTAGCCTAGAGGAATGGAAGGAACATTGAGGGGAGAAATGGAATACCCCTTAAAGATGTCTGGTACTGGGGTTTGCAAACCTTTTCAGCAAAACCCTGGAGATTCCAAGCAAGGGTTGCCTTTTGGATATACACAGGGAAAGGGGCAAGAATCTTCAGCCAGAGCAGACCTATTTTTGTAGATTCTACATATAGGCTTCAACATATGATCAGTTTCTCACCAGTGTAATCTAAACACCCTTCTGTTTTTTGAATTCTCTCTACAGCTTCCCAGCTGTTCATCCTCTTGCTGATGCCTAAACAGCTCCAGTGACAGGGTTCCCAAGGCAGCCATCTTTAGACAGATGTTGTTCCCTAAATTCCCTCCTAGCTCTATTAATCTCTACCAGAGTATGAATGTAAACAGGAAAGACAATGGTGCGAAGACATAGACTGAGCTTTCATTTGTCTAACTTGACTCATCAATCCAAAACATCCTATGCAGTTACTTTTCTGTCTATAACAAATGAGGATAAAAAACAGTCTCAAATTTATCTTATTTTAATATATTTTTAAAACATGTGAAACTACACCCCCCTCTTTGACACAGGGTGTTGCTTTTTCTCTTCAATAGGGAAAACATTCACATCAGGATTGATTTAAATTTTTTCCCCTTTTAAATCATAAACAGTCCCGGTACAAGAAACAGTAGCTGTTATTGATTAAAAGTTCATTTGCCTTGCCTGGGCTGATGATTGATACTTGGAGGGCAGGAGGGGTGTTGGATTTTGGCTGGGAGATTGGAAGTGGGGCAATTTTGTCACATTACCTGTTCTTTAGAAGAGTATTAGGGTTGGAGGAAATTTAGGTTTGGGTAGAGAGCCTTTTTTTCTCTGTAAATTTTGGTAGATGTTGGTCCAACTTTTTGTTTTGTTTCTTACTCTGCTGGTTTCACCAGCTTTTAAGTACTCGTAGTGCACGTGAACTGGTGAGAGGCCCTCTAAATGGGTTTTTAATGGTCTGTTGAATAAAGCAGCTACCAGTTCAGGAAATGCATGCATTTTATAGGTGCATGTTTTCAAAGCTTCTATTTGTGAATGCTAGTTGAGAGGTGCCTTTGTATATGTTCTTCACAGACCCAGTACAGCAATAAAGACTGCCTCTGGAAGCATTAAAAAACAAGAAATAAATTTCCTTGTCCCATTTATACTTCTAATTTCAAGAATAATAATTTTTTTGGGTAAAAGAAGTGTCTTTCCTTTAGGAAAGTTATCTGAGCCATTGGAAAATTATAATTTCACAAGAGTGTGGCAATCAGATTCATTGAATGCATTTGTCAGTGATATTTGTAATCAAGGCATGGGATTTTAAAGAAAGTAAGAAGTGATTAGCAGTTACAACAGAATTCTTAGTCTTCAGTTTTCTAATTTTTATGTGTTGTGAACATTGTCTCCCTTTTAGTTTGTAACTGTAGCAAACATCTACCATACACTAGAGATCCTTGAACTTGTCAGTTAGTACATCTGGAAATAATAGTGTTCTTTGCACAACACCATTTAATATTGACATATTAAATTTAAAATAACAGAATATATAATATGACACCAAGTTTTATTAGATAGTAATAAAAGCAAAAAGGAGCAACACTGAACATTTGAGGAAAAAATGTGGTGGGAAACCTTGGAATTGAAAGATATTCCATTAAGTGTATTTTTCTGAAAAATTGGAAAGACTGCTATTATTCATATTTAATGGCACAATACCTTGGCTAAAATTGTGGAAGAATGGTGTTTCATGGAAGCCTAGTCTTAGAATCAGTATCATAAATAAAGATGAATGGAGATTCTGAGTTTCTAGAGAGTTTATGTATCATAAGTCAGAATTTTTCAGTTGATTTAAAGTCTTCAGGATGGTCTAAGCCTGAAAACAAAGGGAAAAAACAAAGAAATGCTGATAAATTTCATACCAATAAATGTAAAATTTCAGTTTGTTGTATGAAATACCAGAAGAAAAATTAAAAGGCAAAAAACGAGCTGAAAAAAATATTTGCAACATATATTATAATGTATTACAATATTTAAAATAATAAGTTTGTACAATTAAATAAGCAAACAACCAACAGTAGGGTAGAAAATAATGGGCAAATGAAAATGATAAGTAACTTACAAAATAAGAAATACATATAGCTAATGTGCATAGCAAAATTATTCAACATTATTGCTAACCAAAGAAATGTATATTAAAATGATGAAATAACAGTTATTTCCATCAATCTGTTGGTTTAGGGAGGTGGACAAAGTTAAACACTACTATGTATGTTAGTATAACTTTTGGAAAAATAATTTGGGAACATCCATCAAAAGCCTTAAAAATTTTTATACACTTAATCTAACAAAAATTCTACTTCCAAACATATGTTGCTATCCTTCATTTTTTCCCGTATGTAAAGTCTTTTGTATGGCAGCCTTTGTATCACTATTTAAAATGAAAAGTTGGAAACAGTCTCATTGTCTAATTCTAAAGGACACGTTCAGTAAGTTATGACACAACACACAATATCATCCTACAAGGTCTTTAATTATTGTGTTATATATGTTTCCTTATGGACAGCAATAGGTACTCATAATATTAAATGAAAAAAAGCAAGTCTCAAAGGTGTATTATGTTATGATCTTATTTCTGTTAAATTATATATGCAGAGAGAAGGGCTGGAAGTTCACATATCAAGGTGTCTATTATCATTACATGTATGTGGGTGGAATTATGTGTGTTCATTTTTTTTTGTTTTCTATCCTACGCATATTTTTTTCTGTAATGATTATGTGTGTCAGGTTGAGAGAAAAAAACCAAAATTTATTTTTAAGTTTCCATCCTGCAGAAGCTATCTAAGGAGACCAAATAACATATCTAGCCTAAGACATGTTATTACCTCCAACAATAATTTTTTTCCTCTAAAAATAATCTCTCTTACATATTCTTCCTCTCTAGAATGCTTTTCACCCATTTTATTCATGGGTCATCACAGCCGGTGATGACTTTCACATTTCTCCAAGAGATCATATAGTTTGTTTCTATGCAATAAGCTCTCCTAATCACCAGTAATGAAATCAAAGCACTCTAAATTAAGATCTTTGGAAGGGAAAAGCCAAGTCAATGAATAGCTTTGTATGATTTAAATGAATCCCTGAAGAAATAAATCAGATTCTTGGCTTTCATCTTATCCCCAGCCTCTGGAATAAGAATGTTAAGTCAGCCAACTTAATGCTTAGGAAAACCAAAAAAGAAAATAAAATGTTTAGGAAAACCAAAAAAGAAAAGAAAAGAAAACTTTCAGTCCTAGTGTCCATAACACAATGATAAAGATACTCACTGATCGCACTTTTTGAGCGTCTATGTAAAGGAGGTTAGTGTGACCAAAATATGTTTAAAATGAACAACAGGAACAAGCTTGGAGGAAACAACGCAGAAATAACATGTAGATTTTGGAATTGGCAAGACCTCAGGGGTTCACAGCTCAGTCCTGCATCTTACAAACTGTGAGAATGTAGAGAAGACACTTAATCCTTCTGAGGGGAGATTATACCAAAGTAAAGGTGTTATAAATACTAAAAACACATTAAATATATCATGCACCAGACAATTAATAAATATCAACTTTCTTCATTGCTGGGAGAATAAAGAGTTAGAAGGCAGAGGAGGAGAAAGCAGGAAATTCTCCTCACCCCCAACCCCCATGTTCAGAATTTCAGGCACAGCCTTAGCAGTATGGTGGGGGAAACATACATGTGTTTGGAGGGAGGAAAACAGATAACAACTGGAAAGAAAGAGTATTTTAAAATAATTTTAACGTCCATCTGAGAATAAGAGCAAAGAAAAACCCATGGTCATAAAGAGCAGTAGCAACGAAGATACTGTAAAGGCCAAGGAAGCTTTGGGCCTGGAACACAAAGATCATTATTTTTGAGAATCAGCTGTTTCTGTCCCTGCCCTGTCTCCTCCTGGATCATTGTGAGGGAATTAGCTATGCCACTTAATAGTTTTGCTGTTGTCAAATGAGAAAAAAATACCTTCCTCTTTTTACCTGGTAGAATGCTACAACAAAATATGATGATTTTTAAAAATGCTTTGAAATGGTTCTGAAGAACCTAGGGGCAGTTCAGGAATAAAGGCACAGACGTAGAGAATGGACTTGAGGACACGGTGAGGGGGAAGGGTAAGCTGGGACAAAGTGAGAGAGTGGCATGGACTTACATATACTACCAAATGTAAAATAGATGGCTAGTGGGAAGCAGCTGCATAGCACAGGGAGATCAGCTCGGTGCTTTGTGACCACCTAGAGGGGTGGGATACGGAAGGTGGGAGGGAGACCCAAGAAGGAGGGGATATGGGAACATATGTATATGTATAACTGATTCACTTTGTTATACAGCAGAAACTAACACACCATTGTAAAGCAATTATACTCCAATAAAGATGTTAAAAAAATAAAATAAAAAAATAAAAATGCTTTGAGCTCTAGAGAAGATAACCCTTACACCCAAGGTATTGGAGTTGTCATTTGCAGTGTGGTTGAAGGTATGATCTTCATCTTGGAACTCTGAAGCTAGAAAATTCCATCTCACTTCCAGTTTAAATGGTTTGGAGGAGATTTGAAATTTTAGGAACTCTTGAAGTGTGGTGAATGGGAAGGAAGTCTGATTAAAAAAGAAAAAAACAGTTTGTGAAGTGCCTGGTGGGGACTGGGACTGGCGGTCAGGAAAATGGGAATGGATGTGTGGTATGTACCTCGTACTGAGTGTGGTTTGAGAGAGTTGGTGTGAATTAGGAAGATCACGAATGTGAAATACATCTACCACAAGGTCTGGTATTATGGATTTGAGTTTGAAATACTGAAGTGTTTCTTTAGGATCAAAGCTTTGGCAGGAGGAGATGGGCATGGGGACAGTTTCCAATCTGGCCAGAAGCAAAAACTCCACATTCTCCTCAGGAGACATGTAGTCTGAGAAAATGCTTTTGGTTGCTCAGAGTGTACGTTTATTTTGCAGTACTTTTTGAAATTTCTTAAGCAAAAATGCCTCTACCCCAAAACAGGGCAATCGTGATAGCTGTTAATTCTCTGTCTCATTATCTCTGTCTCTGTCCTTGTCTGTCTGTGTCTCTCTCTGTCTCTTAAACACACACACACATACATACATACACACACACACACACAAACACACTCACACACATACACACACACATTAACCCGCATTTACTCTTTAATGCCTTGTTGCTGCTTCCTTTGGGGGCACACAGTGAATTGGAAAGAATCCTTCTGAGGTCCATTGGGAACTCCCTGCCTGAACTCTCTGGAGGAAAGAAAGAGACATTCCCCAGTGAATCTCGGCACCATTCTTCTACCATAAGTATGGTTAGTTTATTTTGAAGTCAAAATGGCAAGTGAAGCCTGAAGGGTGCTTCCAGTATTTAGAGAAGGAGGAGGGGACCTGGACAGACATAGGACACTCTGAGCCAAGAGCTTCACTGTATCTCAGGGCAAAGATGGTGCTGCCACTCACTCAGCTGCATCGCTGGCGGAGCAACCAATTGGGAAGGACAGTCCTGAGCATTCGGGCCAGATGTTCATGGCATCATGCACCATCCCAGGAAATTAATTTCGGGATAAAGGCAAAGCAGATGACTGGCAAAGGCTCTTGTGATGGATATTGAAAATGTCAGGGAACAAAAGACATAGGAAATAAGAGTTCCCTCTGGATGCAGCTCTCCCAAGGGTAAGGCAACATCACATTCCCCGCCACCAACCTACCATTCAGCCCGAGAGAGTGAAATCCAGAAGAGAATCTGGTCCCATTTCCTCTATATCTCCTGAAGTGGAAGTGGGGAAGGATTACTGCCCATTCCCAAGATCCCAGCCTACCTTTTCTCCCTCCAAAAGGAAGACTTTAGGTGGAGCAAAGTCTCTTTCCCTAACAAATGCAACAGATGGCCAAATTCCTTGAGGCAGGGATTAAAGGTGATTTATATTTGTATTCTTACTTCCCAATGAGACTCCCATATAGTAGGTGCTTGATAAGCATTTGTTGGTTGAAAGCACAAACTGCGTAAATTGCGCGTGTGTTTGGGTGGTTCGGATGGGGTGGGGATTTTAGAGCACCTCCTCTGGGTGGAGGAGGTGTCAAGCATGGGACTATACTCCTTATATGAGCTATCTCACTCACTCCTTCCACCAGTCCTACACGGGAGGTCACCAGAACTTCTCGAAAAATGGAGGCACATGGAGATTAATTTGAGTAATTGGGAGTTGGTATTTGAATCGAGATCTGTCCACCCCAAAACATGAACTCCTTTCTCACTAGGATGATGGAGACTCACTGATTGTAGTCTCTCAGTCAGTGATCAAGGCAGTGCCATGCTTACGAGGTGTGAAGCTGGGCAATCCCTTTATTATACCATTTTAGGGAAGAAGCTCCAAAACTCAAATTGTTTCCTCCTGCTAGCTGATAGACCAAGTCCATTCTGAGTTCCTTCCTGAAGGAACCTCTGGGACTGAGAATCAGAGTAATGTAAAGATTACTGAAATTGAATCTTTGGATGTATTTCCAGCATTTTCTGTAACTGGATATGATGCTCTGTGAATCAGGTTGCTTTTCTGAGCTTCTGTTTGTTCAACTGTCAAACAGGAATGTGTAACATTGCCTCTGCTTTCACCACAGAGAATGATCTTGACTCAATGATTAAATTAGATGAACTTCATGAAAGAATTTGAAATCTGCTAGATTGTTAAGGTCAGACACTGTCTTTTATCTTTACAAACCCCCAAACATCTGGGAAAGTGCTCAATAAATTTGTGAAATAGAGGAAGTAGTGTAACTCCGCATTTAATACAAGATTTCCAGTTTTCTAGGTTCAGTTTAGACAACTGTTCCCACAATCAGTGGTCTCTCCCTTTCCAGTGGCCCGGGGAGGTGGGTGGTAATTTAGAAGGCATGGGTTTCCTGGTATAACTAAGTAGAGGTTTGAGATGTGTGCCTTTGAGATGTATGGAGGGATCCAACTTCAGGAAAACCCCTAGAACCCAAGGCTGACATGGAAGTAGCAGGGCTGCTCACTTTCAAGGGCACAAATGTGCTGGACAATGAACATATCGATGATGATCAATGTTGAGCAATGACACAAAGGTACTCTGAATGTTCTGGATTGCTTAAGGTTCTCATAGTTCTTGAATGATACAGAGGTATAGGAGTTTCATTTCTTGCTACCCCCTACTAACATTGCAAATGTCTGGATTTTAATTTTCCACCATCCTGATTGGAACAGATTAAATTGGCTTTAGAGGAACAAATGTATGTGCCATTTAGTGCATACTGGTATTGTGAACTAAACTTCATACTTGTCAGAAAAGCAATATATAACTTATTTTTTATTTTTATTTATTTATTTTTTTAACATCTTTATTGGAGTATAATTGCTCTACAATGGTGTGTTTCTGCTTTATAACAAAGTGAATCAGCCATACATATACATACATCCCTATATCTCCTCCCTCTTACGTCTCCCTCGCACCCTCCCTATCCCACCCCTCTAGGTTGACACAAAGCACAGAGCTGATCTCCCTGTGTTATGCAGCTGCTTCCCACAAGCTGTCTATTTTACATTTGGTAGTGTACATATATCCATGCCACTCTCTCACTTCGTCCCAGCTTACCCTTCCCCCCTCCCCATGTCCTCAAGTTCATTCTCTACATCTACACCTTTATTCCTGTCCTGCCCCTAGGTCCTTCAGAACCTTTTTTTTTTAGAGTCCATATATATATGTTAGCATATGGTATTTGTTTTTCTCTTTCTGACTTACTTCACTCTGTATAACAGACTCTAGGTCTATCCATCTCACTACAAATAACTCAATTTCGTTTCTTTTTATGGCTGAGTAATATTCCATTGTATATATGTGCCACATCTTCTTTATCCATTCATCTGTTGATGGACACTTAGGTTGCTTCCATGTCCTGGCTATTGTAAATAGAGCTGCAGTGAATATTGTGGTACATGTGGTACATGACTATTTTTGAATTATGATTTTCTCAGGGGATGTGTCCTGTAGTGGGATTGCTGGGTCATATGGTAGTTCTATTTTTAGTTTTTTAAGGAACCTCCATACTGTTCTCCATAATGGCTGTATCAATTTACATTCCCACCAACAATGCAAGAGGGTGCCCTTTTCTCCACACCCTCTCTAGCATTTATTGTTTGTAGATTTTTTGATCATGGCCATTGTGACTGGTGTGTGGTGATACCTCATTGTAGTTTTGATTTGCATTTCTCTAATGATTAGTGATGTTGAGCATTCTTTCATGTGTTTGTTGGCTATCTGTATATCTTCTTTGGAGAAATGTCTATTTAGGTCTTCTGCCCATTTTTGGATTGGGTTGTTTGTTTTTTTGATATTGAGCTGCATGAGCTGCTTGTAAATTTTGGAGATTAATCCTTTGTCAGTTGCTTTGTTTGCAAATATTTTCTCCCATTCTGAGGGTTGTCTTTTGGTCTTGTTTATGGTTTCCTTTGTTGTGCAAAAGCTTTTAAGTTTCATTAGTCCCATTTGTTTATATTTGTTTTTATTTCCATTTCTCTAGGAGGTGGGTCAAAGGGATCTTGCTGTGATTTACGTCATAGAGTCTTCTGCTTATGTTTTCCTCTAAGAGTTTTCTAGTGTCTGGCCTTATATTAAGGTCTTGAATCCATTTTGAGTTTATTTTTGTTTATGATGTTAGAGTGTTCTAATTTCATTCTTTTACATGTAGCTGTCCAGTTTTCACAGCACCGCTTATTGAAGACGCTGTCTTTTCTCCATTGTATATTCTTGCCTCCTTTATCAAAGATGAGGTGATCTTATGTGCGTGGGGTTATCTCTGGGCTTTCTATCCTGTTCCATTGATCTATATTTCTGTTTTTGTGCCAGTACCATACTGTCTTGATTACTGTAGCTTTGTAGTATAGTCTGAAGTCTGGGAGCCTGATTCCTCTAGCACCGTTTTTCTTTCTCAAGATTGTAGAAAAGCAATACATAACTTTTGACCTAGGAAAAGTTTATACAGCTCACATGAAATGTGTGTAAGTGATTTAGCAACACATGAAGAAGCTTCCTAATTAATAAATGTGGTTATACGAAGCCCTTTGGGAAGCTCTGGTAGAGACCACTCCCAATATATCACTCAGAAACTTCTTTAATTCTATTTATATTCACATTATTGTTTACTCTTTACCAAGTGCTTTATGCATATTAATTAACCTGAGCCACACAACAATCCTACCAGGTGGATGATAGTATTACCATTTGACAGATCATGGTACATAAGTAACAAAGACAAGATAAGAATACAGCACTTTTGACTCCTCAAATTTCTGTCTTTTAAAAGCTGTGTGTGTTCCCACAGACTAGCAGTTATTGATTCTGAATGCAAAGTCCATATGACAGGTGTCTTGGCAAACAGGAAATGGATCACAGAGCTTTCTAATAAGTGTGTAATTTTAAAAGGCAGATCAAGAAGACATGATTATAAGATGCGGAACAGATAGCTGTCCTCTCCTGTTAACCACAGCACACAGTGAGGAGAATGCAGAGTCCACTTGGGTGTTGGAAAACAAAAATTTCCTTGCATGTCCAACACTTAACACTCTCCTCTCTTGCTTAGGGGAAATAAACACATCACAATAATTGAACAAGCACACTTGAAGTTCTGCTTATCAGTTCCTTTTAAAGAGGTTATAGAGAGAGAAGAAGAAAGAAAAATAATTAGAACAAACAAAACCCAACACTTTGCTCTTTGTTCTCACTGTGTCATCATAGCTGACTCACCAAGTTGCATGCAGATATTAACTCTGAAAGATGCATGGAGATGTGAAGGGAAATATTTATGATTCTGACAGTTGGTGATACACAACAGCTGGGGTCATGGATTCCGCAGCTTTTGTGGGTATATTGTCAAAATGTTTTGTTTGAAGAGAATATAAAATTAACAACTTTCCTTTCAGAACTTGCCTACTCTAAAATATTTTCCAATAAATGAAGTAACACATCCATGAAGTCATAAGATTTTCAGTTGGTAGAACTTTGTTTCTCCCATCCGTTCTGCACACTTTTCTTCTTCTTTCCTTGATTGTTGCCAAAGCGTCAGAACCACTCCCCACTTCAGTTCCGAAACCGAGTATGCAGACATACTCAGCCTCGTTTAGATCAGTCCCCACTGGGCTTAGGTATTTTGATTCCAACCACAGATTAACTGACCTCTCATCCTCCCATTTTCCTTCCAGGGACGCCTGTGGTTGAAGCCAAATACTATGCATCTCTAACCACTTAAAACAGAGCTACTGATTAAGACACAGATGGCTATAACAATTGGAGGCAAAGCTCCTGTTCTAAGAGTGACCAGTGCCCTGCGCCCTGACAAACAGCCAGTCCAAACACACTGGAGACTAAATGGAGCTTTGGTGGAAGGGTGGTTAACTGTGTGTTGGTTCCCATGGACAAAGTCCATGTTTCCATGTGTCATTTCCAGAATATCCAAGAGGAATTATAGGAGAGGCCAGATGAAAGACTTGGTATGAGTGACAAATAGGGGCGAGAGAAGCAAAGAGTGGTTGGGTTAGATGAACTTGTCAGAAGGTTACTTGTGGACATTAAAGCTGGGCGTTGTGCCCTACATGGCTTGAATATGGGCCATCCTTGCTTTGATTCCTGAAGCAATATCTTCATAGGCTCCACATTAGGATCCAATTACCCATGACAGAGCTTTATTTGATCCATTTTGGTTTCTGTTTTTCTACTGATATTTATTGAGCACCTTCTATATGCCAGGCCATATGTGCCAGAAATAAGTAATGAACAAGACAGACAAAGTCTCTGGCTTCAACATAGTTTGAGTCCAGTTGGTGGAAAGAGAAAAGTGACCACTAAACAAGGTTACTTTGGGACATAAATAGTGTTATAAACAAAAATAAAAGAATTAAACAGGGAGAGATGCTAGAGAGTGACTGGGATGCAGGAAAGCCCTTTAAATTGGATGTTCAGGAGAGGCCCTCCCATAATGGAAAGTGGAGGAAATTTTGGCTAAGAGTTTAAAGATGAAACAGAGGCAGCCACAGGAAGATCTGGGGGAGAAGGGAGGATCACAGAGAGCATTTGGAGGGAGAAGGAACACTACATGAGACAGTTGTAAGGCAGGACCTTAGGACCTGCATGTTTTAAAGGAGGCCATGTGGCTGGAGCATTGAGAAGAGGGTAGAGAGAAGACCAGAGGTGGTTGGGAAAGCCATCAGAAGCCACATTATGTATGACAATAGGCCATGGTGAAGAGTTAAAATTTTATTCTCGATGCAATAAGATTTTGAACAGTATGGCTACAAAAGACTTGTTCTGCTTTCTTCACTTCAACTCAGTAGTCCATTCCCCTAAGTTTGCATTTGGCAGTTGGATAGCTACATTAAGGACATCCACTCCTAATCTTTGGCCAACACTGAATTGAACTCTAAGTATATAGAATTGAACTAAAAGTATATAAGATTGCAAATCATTCACTAATGACTCTTTATATTAAGCTTTTTATGGCAAGAATCAGTTCTCTCATTTGGCATATCCAACCTAATAGCTCCTCATAATTTACCATCCTACTTTGGCAGAAAATAGACATTGATTTAAGTGAATGATTTCTGAAGGAAGATTTTTACCTTTGTCAGCTATCCATCATGGGAAGACCATGAAGGATGTCTTGATGAGAAAGGGGCAGGTGATCTCTCTCTTGGCCTACAGTTAAATCCAAATAAACACTTTTATGTAAAAGAAACAAATTGAGATTACAACCCAAACTTTCCAGTATTAATGAGAAACTTTGTGGTATGTAAGGCAATGGACCTGCAGCTAAATACTGAGTAAAATCAGAGACTCAAGACTGGAACTTGTTTTCCCCAAAACATACATTGAACAGTTTCCGCTACACAATTTCACCAGAGTATCAGTAATCTGACATTTCCTAGGCATCTGGGTTCATGAATATTCAGATAGATAGAGTGCTGAATACTTTATTGAATGATGACATCTGGCACTCCTAGATTAAGTGATGCTTTCAGTCCTAGCAGAAATAAAATAAGTTACTTCTAAGAATACTGGCATTTATACAGGATTCACTTATTAAGGAAAAAATTCATTCTCAGGCCAAGTTTCTTCTAGGTAATAACCTTGTGCAAGATGTTGTGTTAAGGTCTAGAGAAATATGAAGTTTCATATTTACAACCTTATACCTGACATTTACCAGTTTTTTAGAGATGTTTTCTTTGTTTTTAAGCCTCAGGTACTATTCAAATATTAAGTCTGCTTTTGTCTCTGAGAAACTGGATGATCTCATTTGATAAGCTGCAAAAAGCATACTTTAAAAAAATATGGGGCTTCCCTGGTGGTGCAGTGGTTGAGAGTCCGCCTGCCGATGCAGGGTACATGGGTTCATGCCCCGGTCCAGGAAGATCCCACATGCCGCGGAGTGGCTAGGCCCGTGAGCCATGGCCACTGAGCCTGCGCGTCCGGAGCCTGTGCTCCGCCATGGGAGAGGCCACAACAGTGAGAGCCCCGTGTACCACAAAAAAAAAAAAAAAATCTGTAACTCTAGGATCTAAGTGTTAAATTGACCCTAAGGAAATTTCTGGAAATGTACAGGACCACAGTGAACCAAATACATCCTAGCTCAGGACTGTTTGGCCAAGGACCCTTAGGGGTTATTAATGTGAGTGAGAATCTTGTACGCTTCTTGTCTTTCCATTTCTAAGGCACAAAATGTACAAGTGTAGATTGTAGGTAAAGCACATTTACATTTCCTAAGCCCTTGTTTTTCAGTCCAAACTATGCATTCATGACAGGTTGTTGGTGCCATAAGGAATCCTTAGACTTTGACATTCTATGCTTTAAAGTGTAGGTTATTGTATATTTCCCTGATATTTGTGCCTTACTGCTCCTTTAAGAACA
The DNA here is from genome assembly GCF_964341445.2 of Mesoplodon mirus. Classification (NCBI taxonomy): domain Eukaryota; kingdom Metazoa; phylum Chordata; class Mammalia; order Artiodactyla; family Ziphiidae; genus Mesoplodon; species Mesoplodon mirus. The sequence goes on along the minus strand of NC_138978.1, from coordinate 171,353,255 downwards.
CAAATTCTCTGCACTGATGCTTCATTTCTTCACTGGCAACCCTCACCTTCATCCTGAGTACATAAGCCACATCAGTTCAGGTCTTAATGATCATGGTACCTACTATACATAAGTCTTTTCTCTAAAAATATCAAATTGTCCAGAACTGATAGCTTTCATGGAAAGTTCATTACTTTGTTACTTCTGGCAGGCACATGTGTTTTTCTTTGGCTGGCCAGGCTAGTGGTGTTTCCAGCAGCATGGATAACTGGAGATCCTGCATAGTTCCTTCTCTTAGGCCTGTCAAAGTCTTGTCTGACACAGGTAAACTGGACATGACTATATAAACATACCAGGCTTTCAGTGCTGCCTTGAAGTGGTCACACCCTGCCAGAAAGTCTCCCTAGCATGTCAATGGCTGGTTAGAGCTTTCTGGGCCCAGCACAGTGCTTCCCCACAAGATAAGATTTCTGCAAACAGAACTTTGTCTTCAAGGTTTACGTTTTGCTTAAAACTTAAGCTCCAAAGGTTTCAGGTCAAATTCCATTGGCACTTATTTCCCCTCTCCGTTTAGGATTGGACAATCCCCCAGGGTTCCTTTGTGGAACCCTGGGTCCATTACTTGCCAGTTTTGTTTTGGCCCCTTTCACTTCTCGGCCATAAGTGTGTTTATATTGATCCATATTACTGGCCTTCTCTTCAAGAACACTTTTGAATAAAACTGTAAATAGGGCTCCAAGCTGCTTTTTCATTTCACATTCCATGGTATGAGTGAGAGGGAGAGGGACTACCCTACTGCCAGAACACCCTCCATACTCTTGCGTGGAACTGCCCTCAGAGGAGCACTCAATTTCTTTGCACATTCTGCTGAAGCTGATTGACAAAGCATGGGAAATTCAGAAATCTGCCCTGTAAAATGTTCCTACAGTATGTGTTGCACACACTTCTAATTTCTAACATGTTAAGTAACCAGTTTAAAATATGCCTTTGTTTCCTCTAAACTAAAACCCTCTTAAAATAATGATGACCACAGTTTTCACTCAGCACTGTGCCTCTTGCACTTAGTAGACTCTCAATGAGTATTTGATGAACTGACTATAAAACCATCTTCATAAACTTATTAGATTTAATTTGGCCTTTTTTTTTTTTTTCCTCTTTTGCGGTACGCAGGCCTCTCACTGTTGTGGCCTCTCCCGTTGCGGAGCACAGGCTCCGGACGCGCAGGCTCAGCGGCTATGGCTCACGGGCCCAGCCGCTCCACGGCACGTGGGATCTTCCCAGACCGGGGCACGAACCCGTGTCCCCTGCATCGGCAGGCGGACTCTCAACTGTGCCACCAGGGAAGCCCCTAATTTGGCCTTTTAACATAGCCTGATTAATTGACGGTCCTTCTCCTTAAAGTTCTATTTTAGGGTAGTACTCTGAATTTTTCAAGCGTGAAACTTTTAAAAATAGGAGGTTGAAGAATTCCATCCACAGCCAAAGTGGCTGAGATATTTTCAGTCCAAGGTAAAAATCTATATTGCCTCATCTGTAGCCTAAGTATAGATTTATGCTTGACTCTTTAGGATAAATTTGCCTTCCAAAAGATCACCTAGGATAACGGAGAAAAGCTTCCATCTATCCTCACTAAAAATAAAGCCTTTGGGCTTAATGGAACACAAGATGTCTCCCTTGCACGAGATATAATGCAGCTGGGATAGAATTCTCTGATGGGTTTTTATCGAAAAATGCCCTTGTCTCCTTCTCATTCCCTAAAGCACTGGGTGACTGCCAATATATTCAGAATGTGTAGGCATCTGGTAAAGCTCTGGTTTGATTGCCTTGGTCAGGTTGGATAGAAGTAGACCCAGGCATTGCTCTTCTAAGCATGGGTTCACTATTACTACCTTGAAGTTTATCCACTCTGTAAGTTCATTCACCTTGAAAATTACCCTCTAGTTTTCCAGTGCTCACATTACCTTAGCTAGTCAGTTTCTTAGCTACTCGGATTTTGTGTGGAATATTTACTAAATTAAATCACACCAGTGGGCCCTGGGATCCATGAACTGTAAATATATTTATAGTTAATCATCTGACTAAATTCCTTCCTGAGAGGAAAACAAAATAGTCAAAAGTCTATCTTGTTGTTTCCAGATTGCAAAAATGCAGAACTTGCCAGCATTCCATGATTTTCATTTAATAGGGCTCTGTCTGGCCTTGAAAGGGATGAAGAGCTTTAGAGAAGTGTTAGTCCCTGCTTATTCAGAAGTGAAGGGTGACTTCAGTAAATTTTGGGGGTTTTGTCAAGACTAAGCATAAACAGAGGTAATTGTGGAGCTAATCAGATTTCAAATCATACAGAATTTTTAAGTCTACATTTGTACATACCATGACAATGCTTTGTTCATAAGAGGTTCTTGATCATACCATTTGTTAGTGGAAGTTTCTTCATGGATAAATGGACTGCCCAGTCAGAAAAAGATTTATTTGAAACAGTTTTTTTTTTCACAGTAATAGAAAGGTTTAATGTTTTGATATCTTTTATTTGTGGACAACTTTCAAACACTTAAAATGTCTAACACAACATGTCTAACACAACACCTTTCAACTTAAAAACTCAAAAAATATCTGAGAACTTACTAATGGTAACAAAGCCCAAGTGAGGGTTTTAAAATAGGTAAATGGGTAAATGAGGCATAAAATTATAAAATTGTACAAATATTTTACAAGCAGACTTATCATTACCTAAATACCATCCATCTACAAATGCTTCTTTTTTTAATGTTTTTAATTGAATTATAATTAATTTACAGTGTTGCATTTGTTTCAGGTGCACAGCAAAGCGATTCAGATATTATATATATTATATATATAATATATATTATTTTACATTACAGGCTATTATAAGGTATTGAATATAGTTTCCTGTGCTATATAGTAGGTCCTTGTTTATTTTATATATAGTAGGGTGTATATGTTAATGCCAAACTCCTAATTTGTTCCTCCCCTCCCCTGCTAACCCCTTTCGTAACCATAATTTTGTTTTCTATGTCTGTGAGTCTATTTCTGTTCTGTAAATAAATTCATTTGTATCATTTTTTTTTTTAGATTCTACACATAAGTGATATCATATGATATTTGTCTTTCTCTGTCTGACTTACTTCACTTAATATGATAATCTCTAGGTCCATCCATGTTGATGCAAATGGCATTATTTTATTCTTATTTATGACTGAGTAATATTCCGTTGTATATGTGTACCACACTTTCATTATCCATTCATCTGTCAATGGACACCTAGGTTGCTTCCATGTCCTGGCTATTGTAAATAGTGCTGTTATGAACATCAGGGTGCATGTATCTTTTCGAATTAGAATTTTCTCCAGATATATGCCCAGGAGTGGGGTTGCTGGATCATATGGTGACTCTGTTTCTGATTTTTAAGAAGTCTCCAGACTGTTCTCCATGGTGGCTGAATCAATTTACATTCCCACCAACAGCGTAGGAGGGTTTCTTTTTCTCCACACCCTCTCCAGCGCGTATTATTTGTAAACTTTTTGATGATGGCCATTCTGACTGGTGTGAGGTGATACCTCATTGTAGTTTTTTGTTGTTGTTGTTGTTGTTGTTTTTTGCGGTACGCGGGCCTCTCACTGCTGCAGCCTCTCCCGTTGCGGGGCACAGGCTCCGGATGCGCAGGCTCAACGGCCATGGCTCACGGGCCCAGCCGCTCCATGGCATGTGGGATCTTCCCAGACCGGGGCACGAACCCGTGTCCCCTGCATCGGCAGGCAGACTCTCAACCATTGCGCCACCAGGGAAGCTCTCCTGAAAGCTTTTGAAAAAAAAATAGGACAAGCTTTATGCTGTGGGAACACAAGAGACAAAGTGGGTGATGGTGGTACAGGATGCCAGGTGGAGGTCTGAAAGGTGTATGAGCCTCAGAACTTTCTTTAAACAGAGGCTTTCAGAACAACAGAAACTTATACAGCTTCTTATATCCTCAATGGCTCCCAGTGAATTCTCACTTTCACAATTGCCTAATACTGATCACGTAGAGCTTGAGAGATGATATAATAGAAGTGACATAATAGAAGGACAAGGTATCTATCACTTAGCAGTATGTTACATTCTGTCTTTTTAAAATTGCGTGGTGTGTTATTCCTGTGTTATTGTGGTCTCATTAATTAAAATATGTAGCTTGTGGGGAGGGATGACATATAATACCCTTTTAAAGGCAAAAAAAGTGAAATATATTATCTCATGTAACTAGATGCTGAAGCAAGGGATTTGAATTCTATCAGTCTGTCTCCCCTCCACCTTTTATTCTCTCCTTCTCTCTCTTTGTTTCTTTCTCTGCTTGCTGGTCCCATTCTTTTGGGCGAACTTATAAGCATGGCTGCTGCAGCCCTCAGGCTTATATCTCAGCTTTGGCACCAGAACAGAACAGAATCAAATATTAATGTTTGTATTTGTATGAAAAATGTAACACCATGCTCAATTGTCCCCCAAGAGTGATTTTATCTTGAAAGGCTTTCGTCCATAGATGAAACGTCAAATGGAAATCTTGAGTATTTTAAAATATATAAGGAAGAGATTTTTCAGGTAACATTCAAATAAAATATGAATTTAAGGCATAATATAGTAATAGGCAAATGAAAATCTCTTATACCTCAGGTGGTAATGTAAAGTGGCATAACCACTTTGGATAACAGATTCTCAGTTTCCTACAAAAGTTAAACATACATGTACCATATAATCCAAATTTTCCATTCTTGGGTATTTATCCAAGAGAAATGAAAGCATGTATCCATAGAAATAGATGTACACCAATACTCATAGAAATGTTATATGTAATAGCTATAAAGTGGGAACCACTACAACCAGTGACAACCCGAAAGTCCATCAACATGTGAATGGATAAACAAATTGTGGTATATCCATAAAATGGAATACTACTAAGCAATAAAAAGAATAAACTGTTGAAATATAATATAACATAGATGAATCTCAAAATAATTATACTCAGTGAAGGAAGTCAGATAGAAAAGAGTACATATTATATGATTCTACTTATTTAAAGGTGTAAAAAGCAGACTAATCTACAGTAACAGAAAGCAGATCAATGTTACCAGGAGTAACCAGAGTGAAGTGAGAAAGAATAAGAGGGAGATTACCAAGAGATTGTTTATAATAATAAATTACTTGGTATCACGGAAATACTTGGTAGTGTTTGATACATTCATTATCTTGACTGTAATGATGGCTTCAGGGTACATACATATTTGAAAACATTTCAAATGATATCCTTTAAATATATACATTTTAATGTAGGTCAATTTAACCAAATAAAACTGTTAAAATTTTTGTGGAATTCAACTAAATTAATGCTTAAGGAAGAAATTATAGTAATAAATATTTACATTAGAAATGAAGAAAGGTCTCAAATCAATAGTCAATGCTTCCATCATAAGAAACTAGAAACAAGCCCAAAATACTTAAGGATAAATTTAACAAAACATGTGTAAGACCTGTACATTGGAAACTACAACACATGTGAAGGTAAGGTTAAAAGAACCCAAATAAATGGAGTATATATTTGGGTATAAATATATACCCATTTGGGTATATAAATGGGTATATATCTATACCATTTTCATGGTTCATAAGACTCAATATTAAGTTGTCAATTCTTCCCCAATTGATCTATTGATTCAATGCAAACCCAGTCAAAATAGGCTTTTTTTTGTAGAAATTGAAAAGTGAATTCTAAAATTTGTATGGAAATTCAAAGGACCTAAAATAGTCCCCCTGAAAAATTTGAAAGTGAAAAATCAAGTTGTAGGATTTATACTACCTGTTTTTAAGCCTGTTTTAAGCAATCAAGATAGTATGATAGTATGGTGTTGGCAAAAGGATAGACATATAGATCAATGGGATAGATTTGAGAGTCCAGAAATAAACAATCACATATTTGCTCAATGTTTTATGACAAAGGTGCCAAGGTATTTCAATGGAGAAAGGATATTTTTATCAACAAATAATGCTGGAACAATAAGATACAATTAAAAATATAAATCTTGACTCTTACTTTCACCATACTGAAAAATTAACTCAAAATAGATTGTAGACTTAAGTTTAAGTCCTAAAATTAAAACCCCTATGGAAGAACATATGAGAAAATCTTTGTGAACTTCAGCTAAACAAAGATATTCTACATTGAACCAAAAAAATCTGCAAATGAGAAAAAATAATTGATACATTGGATTCCAACAAAATTTAAAGGCTTAGCTCATTAAAAAAACAGTATTAAGAAAATGAAAAGGCAAACGACAGACTAGGTGAAGATATTGCCAAAAGATGTATCTGACAAGAATCTATATAAATTACACAAAGAACCTCTACATCTCAATAATGAAAAGACAAACAACATAAAAAAAACAGGCAAAAGGTTTTTACAGACATGTAACCAAAGTAGATATATATATGATAAATAAGCACGGAAAAAGGTGCTCAAGGTGATTAGTCATTAGGTTAATGAAAATAAAGCCACAATAAGTTAGCAATACATACATACATGCATACACATATACATACATAGAATGGCAAAAAAAATTTAAACCAGCCATACCAAATGTTGTCAAGGATATGGCAAGTGGAGCCCATATACAATGCAGGTGGGGATGCAAAATTGTACAATCACTTCTATATGATTAACCATACAAGTAACTTATGTAGTGAAATATACATACTTACTAGATATCCCACCAATTCTACTCTTTTCCTTTAGTCAAGAGAAATAAAAACATAAATTCACCCAAAGATTTGTACTCAAATGTTTATAGCTGATTCATTTATAATAGCCCCAAACTGGAAACAACCCAATTTCCATCAACTAGAAATATTTTTAATCAGACTTAATTTTGAAAAACAAACAAACATGTTCCGACCTGATTGGAAAGCCTAAAATCACAAGTTTTTCTGAGTTTATATTCGTAGCCAAATGTCTTAATTATCAATTAAAAGGTTTTAGTTTTTACTAAAATTTAGAAGACACTCCTTTAGGGCCCATTAGTACCACTCTCAGAAAGGGGAGGATAATGTGGCTGCCACCTTGGGTTTTACTCTCCTCAGCAACTGCCATACACATAGCGTAATGCTAAAAGCAATTTTAAGAAGAGCTTCAAAACAAATGCAATCTCCATTTAATTTTTATAACCAGGTTTTCCTGTGTTTCTCTCCACATGTCTTGATAGAAGGGAATCTTTTCAAGTGGACAGTCACTCCCTGGGCTCTGCAGAGAAACCCCAGCGGATCTGACAAGGTTGAGTCATCAGTACCCCATGTCCTTGTTTGTGCACCACAGTTCAGCAGCCTTTTCTGAATCATCTTGATAAGAAGCCAACTAGAAGAAAACATGAGAACCAGTTGAGAAACAGGCTTTTCCTTTGATGTGTGTTTGTAGGAAAATCCAGTATCTGTCATGGGGAAATCTCCATCTTCTAACACACACACACACATACACACACACACACACACAAACTGCCTTTATTACAAAGTTGTCACTTGAGTAAAAACTTTTATCTTTAGCTGATTCACTGACGGGAAGCTGTTTGGCACAGACTTAATAAAACCTTCATATAAAAACAGCAGAGTAACTGCCAGAGCTTCCATATAGAGTGTAACTGGAGGAGTTATCCTGATCCTTGAAGAGCTGGCCAGCTTTCCAGAAGGAGGCCAGTTAAATGTGGGGAGGGGGAAGGCTAAATTGGAAACGCTGAAGGGGAAGCTTGTACTTCTAAATATTCCTTCAAATTTTATTTCAGATTTCAATCTTCACATCCACTCAAGATTGGGCGGCTCAGTGTCAGAGTGACTTCTCGAGATGTCCAGAACTTCTGCTTTTTTGGGAAGTGGTTATATTAGGACTACAAGAGGGTGAAAACTGGTAATGCATGAAAAAGTGATAGAGCATATTAACATAATAATTTGTATTAGCTAAATCTAAAGGAAGCGTGGATGATTCAAATCCTACGATAATTCAAAATTTTCATTTCATCAGTTAAATTCCTACTATTTCACATGTAGTCTTTTTGAGGAAATTGTTGTACATGTTTTCTCCTAAGTTCATAAGTGTCCAACAAAAGGGAGAAAGAAAAAAATAAATTTCGTGGACAATTGACACACATTTGGAAATTTGCTTTTGAACAATTGAGAATTTGATCCATGTCTATGAAAATGATGCAAAAATATCAACTAATTCACTGTGGGTTAGTAGGCTTAAATTTTTCTCTAGACAGCAACATACAGCTCTTGCCTTTCTCTTTGTGCCCTACATCCAGTCCCAAAGAACTCTGGGAAAAGCTCTTTGCATTCCAGGCAATGCTTGTTCAAACTTCCCTTTAAAGAAGGAAAAGCACCATCAACGGAAGAAATCCTTGTTATAATGTCACCCCAAAGGATAGGTGGTCTCCTAATAGACTGTAGACCAGCAGGGTTTGATCCAGCCAAGACCTCAATCTTCAAAGATGAGGAGCTATTAGAGAGAAAGCATCTGAGAAATCAGACCTTGTGTGCTGTTGTAAGAGATAGCCGAAGACTGAGTACATTACAGAGTGCCAAGGAAATAAGGCAAAGGATAAACTTGGTTGAAGGAGAAATTTGATTTTCAATTACCTAGTGAGAAATAACTAATTAAATTGAAATGAAGAGGAAGGGTTCTTAAATTACACATGTATTGTTCTTATCTACCAGGGAGAGTCAACTGCCACTAAGGTCTAATAGATAAAGATGGACAACTGAGATGTGTGCTACTCAGAAACAAACTGAAATGCCTATGGCAGGCTTGTTGAAGCAAAGGTGAGAAATGTCTTCTTGTTCTTGTTTCTACAGATACTTCCCAAATCTCATCATCAGGTGTTGACATTATTTTGGTTTCTAGCAAAACCATAATTTGTGAATTTCCCTTACCTCTTTGGATCATGAAACTCTAGCTAGCTAGACATGGGAGCACAAGAAAAATACATCTTTAAAAATGTGTGTTTTGTAAGAATTTAAATATGCTCAGGGAAATAACACTAATTCATCTTGGTAGGAAAACTTCTTTGAATAAATGAAATTATCTGAATTAACTTTTTAAAGTGGAACTTTATAACTTTTCTATGCTTAAAATAATCAGAGTTAGGCTAACAATATGTTGCTTGTGTGAGTGACACTCAGGGGATCTATTTAGTGAATACAGAAAATGATTTAAATTATACATACCAAATATTTATATTTAGATTGCAGCTGTAAATTGTTTGGGAAAGTTTTTCACCTAAATTGCTTTAAAATTCTATTTACAATCTTTTTAAAAGCCAAGAATTTATTTAACAAGCTCTTTCTCCTCACCCCATGGAACTTAAACTATGAAAGTTCCCATCCAAGAATCATTAATTATAAATTAAGGTATTATAAATTTTCCTTAAATAGCAACTACTGTGATTGTGCTCCATGTACTTTATTTGTCTTGTATCTTGACTGTATAAGACTGGAATCTACATTAAATATTATCTTCTCTGTTACTTCATCTAAAATTTTAAAACCTCCTTATCCTCAATACTCCTATTCTTCCTTCTCAGTGTTACTTTTTAAAAAAATATTTATCATTATGTAGTATACTGTATATGTATGTTGCCATGAGGGCAAGGTTCTTTGCACATTCATTGGTATATCCCTGTCATCTGGAATAGTGCCAGGAACATAATATTTGCTCAATAAATAATTGAATAAATGAATGAATGGGGTGTATCTGAGTTTTGACGTCTTTTCATATAGAACACAGACATTTGAGGAATAAAACTATACCTGGTTTACTATCCACTACATTCCACTGAAACAGAAGAGAGGATTAAATGATGAGCAAGTCAGGTCTCTTCCTTTATTGAGGACGTTGCCTATGTAGGTATACAAAAATGATGACCATTACAGAAGAGGGAAAAGTGGCTGACTACTCTTGAAGTTGGGAAATAGTTGAGGAATGTTTCCATGGAAACCTAAATTTCAGTTAAATCTTGAAGGAAAAGTATGGCAACATTCCATGTAGAGTCAGGTCCAAATTAAAACATATCTTACTCTCAGGAGATGCTACCAGAAATAATTGGGGGTTGTGTAGCTTTTCAGATTTTATTCAACCAAATGCCCCAATACAAGCCCCAAATTTGGTCAACCCTGCCCTTAGTCTAATCCCATAATCTAGTCAACTTTACTTTATTGCTTCTTCCTCAGAACAATCCCCCATAATTCAATCACCTTCTCCAGTTAATGTGAGCACTTTGAGCACGAGTGTGTACACACACACACACACACGCATGAGCACACACTCAGACACACACATGCAGAATCTAAAAACTTGCATAAATCTTTTGGAGAGTTTAATAAATAAATAAAAATGGCAGATAAACTTCTC